>NC_092714.1:87094654-87400525 GCF_047496885.1 Scyliorhinus torazame
GGTTTCCCTATCACTTGACATGTGTGACATGACTGACAAAATTTCACTACATCTTTCTGTAGTCAAGGCCAATAAAAATGTTTTTGGATTTTAGGTTGAGTTTTCCTTATTCCCAAATGACCTCCCACTGGTACCTTGTGTGCAACTCGCAACACCTCCTTTCTATACCCTACCGGCAATACTACTTGATGAACTTCTGCCCACTTTTCATCCGCCTGTATATGTAAAGGTCTCCAATTTTTCATCAAGACATCACTTTTACGGTAATAACATTCTGGTATCCACTCAGATTCCTCTTCCGTATATGCTTTCTGATACATCCGTTTTATTTCTATATCTTTCTGTTGTAGCTCCGGCAATTTTCCTGAACTAAAAATATCCGCCTCGTCCTCCACCTGTTCTTGTTCTTTTTCAACCATCTGATCAAAAATCGTTTCTGATAATTGCACTTCAACTTCGTCTTCACTCTTTGATTTTTCCTCTTGTCTTAACCTGTGACTTTGCGATCTTGTTACTACACAGTCCAGAAAAATCCCAGGATATTCATCCTTCAACACTTCAGTTGTCTGATTTTCCACTGGCTTATCAACCACAGTAGGCATCACTCCCACCTGCGATCCAGCTATATCATTAACCAAGATAAACTGTATTCCTGGAGATCATTTCTTTATTACTCCTACTACCGCTTCACCACTCTTCACTGGACAGTCCAACCTTACCTTATATAATTGAACACTATTCCTCTCACGCCGAATTCCACATATTACCACCTTTTCTGGCAACATTCTTCCCAAACTACATAACTCCTCATCACTTACCATTAAAGATTGACTAGCTCCCAGATTTCTTAAAATTGTGACTCTTTACCTGCTCCTCCTGATACACATGAATAAACTTTACCCACACGATTAAATTCTTTAAAGAGATCTGGCGCCTTCTTATCAATCACCTCTTGATCAGGCTGTACAATCTTTTGCACCTCCTTCGCTTCACTTGGGCTTTCCTTCACCACTTTAACAAACACCACTGTCTTATCCTGTTTTACCACATCGGCCTTCCCAGTGCTTTTCCTCAATCACCAACACTGGTTTATTACAGTGAAAACATTTGAAACTTTTCATGTCCCTTCCACCCTCCTGGATTTATTTTCTAATCTGAGGTACACTCTCTTTATTGTCTCCCATCAGATCACCTTTACCTTTACCATTTGAATATTTCTTATGTCCCCAGTTTCAATCCCTCACAGGCTGAAACTGATGTCGGAAACCAAGCTTTGATTTATGAACTAATTCATAATCATCTGCCATTTCTGCTGCCAATCTCGTAGTTTTAACCGTCTGCTCTGCCACATGAATTTGCACTGCATCAGGAATTGAATTTTTAAACTCATCCAAAAGTATAATTTCTCTGAGACCTTCATACGTTTGATCTATTTTCAAAGCCCTTATCCATCTATCAAAATTACTCTGTTTGATCCTTTCAAACTCCATATATATTTGACCAGGTTCTTTCCTGAAATTTCTAAACCTTTTGTTTGTAAGCTTCAGGCACTAGTTCATATGCACCTAAGATTGATTTTTTTCACCTCCTCATAGGTCCCAGATACCTCCTCCGGTAGTAATGCAAACACTTCACTAGCCCTACCGACCAGCTTTGTTTGAATCAGTAATACCCACATCTCCTGTGGCCATTTCATTTGTTTAGCTACCTTCTCAAATGAAATGTAGAAGTCTTCTACCTCCTTCTCATCAAACCTTGGCAATGCTTGGACATATTTAAATAGATTCCCACCAAGCCTTCGACTATGACGCTCTTTCTCACTATCCTCATCACTATCCACCAACTGTACGTTTCCCTTTATGTCTGCCAATTTTAACTGATTGTCATGTTTCATGGCCATTTTCTGAAGTTCAAACTCTTTCTCTTTCTCTTTTTCCCTGATCTGTATCTCCCTTTCTCTTTCTTTTTGTTCTGCTAGGGCTATTCTTTCTGTTTTCCTATCTTCTCTCTCTTTTTCCTCTCTCTCTCTCTCTTTCTTTTTCCTCTCTCTCTCTCTCTCTTTCTCTTTCTTTTTTCTCTCTCTCTCTTTTGTATTCAAACTGCTTTAATTCTTTCTCATGTTCCATTTGTTTAGTTTGCAACTGAATTGTTGCTGTTTCCAATGAGTCAAACTGTATCTCAGGCAATTTTAAATGCTTAGCCACCACCATAATGACCTCATCTTTTCACATTTTGTCAGGTAATGTTAACTGCAATGTTTTTGCCAAATCTAACAGTCTGCTTTTAGTCTCTGTCCATAAGGTACTGCGTGTGACCGTCTCCACCCCCAAAAGCTTCTGAGCCTCTGAAAGAGCCATTGTCCACAACACACTCCCTACTTAAACTAAAATACCACACCTGAAAAGCACCCACAATATGCTCACCCCTCACTGTCTTTAAGTTCACTAAGCCAATCCAATAGATAGACTTTTATCCCCCTCGAGCCCCCAATTTGTTATGGGCCAGGGTTTAGAGAACCCTAAAGTGTATCATGGAGTTCACCTGATCCACAACTTTTGCTAGATTGTGGTATGGGGAGCACACGGCCCACTCTACAGGTGTGGTACAGCAGAAATGGAAAAGTATTTGTTAAAGCAAAACAATGTTTATTCTATGAACTCAAGTGAACCTTTTTAAAACATACAGTGAACATCTTAGCAACCATTAATTCAAATACAACCCCCAAAGACACTAAGTAAACCTTTAAGCTTTCCTTTTTAACATCCATACGACTTAAAAACAAAACCTTTATCAGAAGCACATCAGATTAAAATCACTACTGAAAACATTTACAATTCTGAATTCAACAAATGATCAAGACATAGTCTTTTGATGGCAGAGAGAACAGCAGTACACCTGCTGGGTCTGGCTTCAGCAGCAACACTGAAAACAAAACTAAAACACACCCTGCAGCCTGCTCAAAAACGAAAGTAAAAAGCTGACAGACAGCCCAGCTCCACCCACTCTCTGACATCACTGCAGTAGTAAACACCCATTTCTTAAAGGTATTCTCACTACAGATATTCATATAGACACCCATTTATAAACAACCATTTCTTAAAGGCACTCTCACATGACAATAATTAAAACTTTGAAATGGAAATAATCTAAAGATAAGTCTTGAAAATGTCAAATAATGGGTTGCAACTATTTCCTTTGGTAGCTTGTTTCACTGCGGGACTGTCCTTTGGAAGAAAGATTGTTGATTCTTTGCTGAAGAACACGAGGCATTTGTTTCTGTCAATTCTCACCAATCCATTCCATATTTTATAGAAGATGCTCATTCTATTTTTCTCCCTATTGTGCTGTAGTACAGGACTTCACAAATTATGGGCCATGACTCCCCAGTGGGTTCACAAGATGAGATTTTGGGGTTTCAAGCTCGGAGGCAGTGACGGTTGCTATGGAGCTTGGACTTACTTCTGACAGTTGCAAGGCCCTTTTAAATGGTCGTCTTTTTTGCTGGTGGGTATGACTTCTCGCTGTGGCCTAATTGCTGCCAAACAAAAAGCCTGTGAATATGTAGTAGGTGTTTGAGTTTCTTTTGGAAAATCCTGGCTTCTTATCAACTCAATTCCTGTCCCCCTTCCCACCAAAACCTCAACAACTAAAGTCTGCCCATGCTCAACAACCTTTGTACCCATCCCCAAATTTTTCTCGCTGATGGTCACACGAAGCCTGAGGGCATAAAAATGTGATCACCCTGGAAAAATGTTTGGGAGCACTGCTGTTGTGATTCCCATTCCAAATCTTTGATCAAGGATGTGACACTGGTGTATTTCCCATTCTAATATTTTGCAGAATCATGCAGCCCACCTTGGGATCGCTCCAATCTTATTTACATCTCTCGCCATATCAGGATTCCACACACAACTTGCATATTCCAGGTTAATGCGGTACTTCATCAAATGCTGCTTAAAAGCCCGTATACACATCGATTGCACTGCGCTCACTCATTCTTGGTTATGTCACCAACAAACTCAATCAAGTTAGTCAAATATGATTTTTACTCCACAAATTCTTATTGGCTCTTCTTTATCTGTCCATCTTTGTCCAAGTGGTTGTGAATTTTCTCCAGGGTTATTAGTTCCAAAAGCTTTCACACATCTGACGTTAAACTGACTGACCTGTAATTGTCAGGATTTTCCTTGAACAAGGTTGAAACATTTGCTGTCCTCCACCGGCCTTATGTCTAAGGAGGATTTTTTGTTTCAGAATTTAATCATGGGATTGAGCCTGGTTGGGAAGGTCAGCATTTGCTGCCCATCCCTAACTGCCCCAGAGAAGGTGATGATGAGCTGCCTTCTTGCACCACTGCAGTCCACATGGTGTAGGAACACCCTCAGTGCTGTGAGAGAGTGAGTTCCAGGCATTTGATCCAGCAACAGCTCAAAAAGGGTGATATATTTCCAAGTCAGGATGGCGAGTGACTTGGAGGGGAACCTACTGCTGGTGGTTTTCCCATGTGCCTGCTGTCGTTGTCCTTCTAGATAGTAGAGGCTGCAGGTTTGGAAGGTGCTGAATGAAGCTTGGCGAGTTGCAGCTGTAGAAACACCGTTACTATTATGCAGCAGCAGTGGAGTGAGTGACCTTTTTAAGGTGGTGGACATGGTGCTGATCAAGCAGATTGCTTTGTCCTACGTGGAATTAAGTTTCTTGAGTCTGAGCTGTACTCATCCAACCAACAGGAGAATATTCCAATAAACTCCTGATTTAGCAGTATAGATGGTGGACAGGCTTTGAATAATCAGATGGTGAGTTATTTGCCACAGAATTCTCAGCCTCTGACATGCTCTTTATAACCATAAAAGTTATAGAGCTGCACCAGTAAAGTTTATGGTCAATGGTGATCCCTAGCATTTTGATGGTAGGAGAATTCAATGATAGGAATGCTTTTTTAACATCAAGGGATAATGACGAGATTCGCTCTTCTTGGGGGTGATCATTGTCTAGTGTTACTTGCCAATTAGCAGCCCAAGCCTGAATGTTGTCCAGTTCTCACTGCATATGGGCACGATCTGCTTCATTCTCTGAAGGGCTGCGAATGGGATTGAACTGATGATTGCGCCTCACCCTCACCTCTTGAATTCAATTCTTTTGTCCTTGTATACACTAAGGCTGTGCGTTGTGGGGTCTGGAGCCAAAGATTTGGCCAGCACCTCTGCAATTTCTACTTCCTTCCTTCAGTAACCAAGGATACACCCACAGTGGAGTATATTATTCACAGCATTTATCAGGATTATGTTTTTGAATGATCTAAGAAAACAAAGTCATCAGGGATGCCAATAGACAATATCAGACCAAGCTAGAGTCACAGACTAACGTCACTGACTCTCAGCGGTTGTGACAAGGTTTAAACAGCATAATGGGCTACAAAGTGAAGCCGAGTAGAATCTCGGGCAGCAGCGCACCCCTCGCTGATGAACTCAATGCATTTTATGCTCGGTTTGAGCAGGAAACCATCAAACCACTATCAACTGCCCCAGCAGCCTCAGACACACCCATACCCACCGTCAAAGCTTCAGAAGTCAGATCGGTCTTCTTGAAAGTGAACCCTCGGAAAGTGACTGGTTCTGACGGGGTCCCTGGTCATGCAAACAAATCCTGCGTAGACCAGCTGGCAGGTGTGTTCACAGACATCTTCAACCACTCCCTACTCCGCTCTGAGGTCATCACCTGCTTCATGAAGACCACCATCATACTGGTGCCAAAGAAGAACCAGGCAACTTGCCTCAACGACTATTGTCTGGTGACCTTGACATCGATTGTAATGAAGTGCTTTGAGAGGTTGGTCATGAGACACATCAACTCCATACTCCCATAATACCTAGATCCACTGCAATTTGCATACTGCCACAACAAGTCCACAGCAGATGCCATCTCCCTGGCCCTACACTCATCCCTGGATTAGCTCAACAACAAGGACTCCTGCGTCAGACTCCTATTCATTGACTACAGCACCGCCTTAAACACCACAATCCCAGCCATGCTCATATCAAAGCTCCAAAACATCAGACTTGGCTCATCACTGCAAATGGATACTTGACTTTTTGACCCATAGACCACAATCAGTGAGGATAAACAACAACACCTCCTCCACGATAGTCCTCAATACTGGGCCCCTGCAAGGCTACGTACTTAGCCCCCTACTACACTCCCTAAATACACATGACTGTGTGGCAAAATTTGGCGTCAACTCTATCTACAGGTTTGCTGATGACACGACCGTAGTGGGTCAGATCTTGAACACCGATGAGTCAGAATACAGGAGGCAGATAACCTAGTGGAGTGGTGCAATGATTACAAAATCTCCCTCTCAATGTCAGCAAAACTGAAGAACTGGCCATTGACATCAAGAAACAAAGTATCATACACATCCCTGTCTGCATCAATGGGGCTGAGATGGAAATGGTTGACAGCTTCAAATTCCTAGGTGTGCACATCACCAAAAATCTGTTCTGGTCCACCATGTCGACACTACGACCAAGAACAGCACCTATACTTTCTCAGGAAACTAAGGAAATTCGGCACGTCCACATTGACTCTTACCAACTTTTACAGATGCACTATAGAAAACATCCTATCTGGCTACATCACAGCCTGGTATGGCAACTGCTCGGTCCAAGACCGCAAGCAACTACGGAGAGTTGTGAACACAGCCCAGTCCATCAGGCAACCACGCCTCCCATCCACTGACTCTGGCTACACCTCCGCTGCTTTGGGAAAGTGGGCAGCATAGTCAAAGAACCCTCCCACCCGGCTTACTCACTCTTCCAACTTCTTCCATCGGGCAGGAGATACAAAAGTCTGAGAACACGCACTAAGATTCAAAAACAGCTTCATCCCTGCTGTTACCAGACCTGATCTCTTCACGCATCTTCTCTACTGAGTAGTACTGCACTCCTGTGCACTTCACCCGATACCTGTGTCTATGTATTTACATTGTGTATTTATGTTTTCACTACATATTTTTTTCATATATGGAATAATCTGTCTGGACTGTGCGCAGAACAATATTTTTCACTGTACCTGGGTACACAAGACAATAAACAAATCCAATCCAAAGCAATATCCCCCTTTAATGCCTGCATTCCACCAAATGTTGTAACATTTTGTTTTGCTGGCCAGAAATGAAAAATCTGAATAATTATGCGTTTTTGGACTCCATTCAAATACTGATTTGATTAGCAAGTTTATTGCAGTATAAATTGGATTATGGAGTCTTAAAATCTTAAAAAGAGACTATGAACCATGCAATATTAGAGTGTGAATATTTGCATGTTCATAGAAAATTACTTTGCTATTTTAGTTAGATGATTGGTGCCTCCTTTGAAGAAAAGCGATTTTATACAGAAACAATACAGGAAATATTGCAGAGTAATTTTAATGCTTAAATTCCTCAGTTTTGTTGAATTGCTATTATACAACCTATTCATGCCTAATTTCTATCCTATTGTATGTGATCACTATATTGACAAATTTTCAACTGTATTGTATGAGTCACTCCGCCTTATTCAGAGAAAGGATGAAAAGATTTGAAATCAAAGAACAAAGAAAAGTACAGCAGAGGAACAGGCCCTTCGGCCCTCCAAGCCTGTGCCGATCATGATGCCCTAATTAAAAACAAAATCTTCTGCCCTTTCTCGGTCCGTATCCCTCTATTTCCTCCCTATTCATGTATCCTTCCAGATGCCATTTAAATGTTGCTAATGTGCCTGCTTCCACCACATCCTCTGGCAGCACGTTCCAGACACCCACCACACTGTAAAAAACGTACCCCGCACATCTCCCTTAAACCTTCCCCCTCTCACCTTGAACCTTTGCCTTCTTGTAATTGACCATCCACCCTGTCTATGCCTCTCATATCAGGTCTCCCCTCAACCTTTGTATTTCCAGTGAAAACAATCCTAGTTTCTTCAACCTATTCTCATAGGCAACACTCTCGAGACCAGGCAACATCCTGGTGAAGTTTCTTTGCACTCTCTCCAAAGCTTCCACGTCCTTCTGAAAATGTGGTGACCAGAACTGCACGCAATACTCCAAATGCGGCCTAACCAAGGCTTTATATAGCTGCAACATGATTTACCAACTCCTTTACTCAGTCCCCCGCCTGATGTAAGCAAGCATGTCATATGCCTTCTTAATCACCTTGGCCACCTGTGTTGCCACTTTTAGGGAACTGTGGACCTGCAACGCCCAGATCCCTTTGTATATTAATGTTCCTAAGGGTTCTGCCTTTACAGTGTAATTTATATCTAGATTTGATCCTCCAAAATGCATCACCTCGCATTTGTCCGGATTAAACTCCATCCCATTTCTGTGCCCAAATCTCCAACCTATCCACATCCTGTTGTATCCTCTGACAATCCTCGGCACTATCAGCAGCTCCGGCAATCTCCGTGCCATCTGCAAAATTACTGATCAGACCACCCACAAATTTACTCCAGATCATTTATATATACTACAAACAATAGAGGTCTCAACACTGATACCTGCAGAACACCACTAGCTACATACCTCCATTCTGAAAAACACCCTTCCACTGCTACTCTCTGTCTTCTATAACCAAGCCAGTTCTGTATCTATCTAGACAGCCCTCCCCAAATCCCATGTGATTTTAGTTTTTGTACCAGTCTGCCATGTGGGGCCTTGTCAAATGCCTTACCAAAGTCCATATAAACTACATCCACAGCCATTCCCTCATCAATTTTCTGTGTCACCTCTTCAAAAAACTCAATCAAGGTGGTGAGACATGACCTTCGCTGTACAAAACCATGCTGTCTGTCACGAACTAGTCTATTTTCCATCAAATGTGCATCTATCCTGTCCCTCAGTATCTTTTCAAAAAGCTTCAGCACCACAGGTGGATTGATTCCAGAATCTGTCGGAGAGTTTGACTATTGGTATTCTTTAAGATAACAAATGCTGTACTGCTCAAATAATAATTAACCAAAAATGTTGGAAATATTCAGCAGCTCTGGTAGCATCTGTGGAGAGAGAGGCAGAGCTATTTTTCAGGTATCTGACCATTCAAAGGACAGGTTAGAAACGTTAACCCCATTTCTAAGGATGCAAGAATGTAAGAAATAAAAGCAGGAATAGACCATGTGGCCCTGATCCTACTCTGCCATTCAATATGATCATAGCTGATATCCTGCCTGATATTTTCCTGCTCGCTCTCCATACCCCGGAGACACCAAAAATCCATCTCAAGCCAAGACTTCATGAACATCCACTATTGCAACTAATTGTTTTGGAGCTCTAAGATAAAGGCCAACTAGAGGTCTCCTGGATATATTAGCTTTTTAAGTTTCTAAATGCATTTTCCCTGCTGATATTAATTACCAGAAGGTTCTCACACTTATTAACTACTTGGTTATCCTCGTTCCGCTTTATGTGATTGTGTTTTCTACTGTGAAGACAGACACGAAGGGTGAGATTTTCCAGTCGTGCCTGCTGCCACGATCGTCCAGTCCCACTGAAAGTCGATGGACCTTTGGCTGGGACGCTCAATCTCCCAGGCGGGTCCCGCCATGGCAGGACCGGAACATCCCAGCCAAAATATGTGTTCAATGTCTCTGTCATACCATCATTCCACTCAATTATTTCTCCTGTGACTGCCTATAACGTTCACTTTAGCTAAACTTCTTTTTATATACTTGTAAAAGCTCTCACAATCCCTTTTTGAATTCTCAGCTAGTTTCCACTCATATGCTTTTATACCCTTTTTATTCATTTTTTAGTGACCCGTTGCTGGTTTCAAAAATATTCCAATCCTTGGGTTTACTGCTACGCTTTGCAACATCATAGGTCTCTTCTTTTAATCCAACACTGTCCATAAATTCCCTAGTTAGCCACGGATAGATCTTTCTCGCTGAATTTTTAAGTTTTAATGCATTCGTTATGAATTGATTCTTTAGATGTTTTCTGCTGTTCATTTATCACCATATATCTTTTAGTCTATTTATCTGATCAATCTTAGCCATATCTATGTAATTGGCTTTGTTTCAGTTTAAGATTCTTCTCTGAAGCTCGAGTATGTAACTCGCAAACAGAATACAGAAATGCTTCTCTCTCCACAAATGCTGTCGGACCTGCTGAGTATTTCCAGCATTTTCTTTCAGATTTCCAGCATCCGTAGTATTTTCCTGCTGTATTACTCACAGTACATTCAAATATCAAGATATAAACATGTTACGCAACCAATAGCTTCCTTTTCTCCTCAAGGTTTGGTCATCTGTTTACCCTTTTAAAAAAATATTTTTTTATTCTCCTTTTTCACATTTTCTCCCAAATTTACACCCAACAATAAACAATAATCAGTAACGAATGTAATGTCAATCTCCATATCAATAATAACGATCCCATCCTCCCACCAAACCCCCAAACATTAGCCCGCACGTTAACAAATGACAAAGAGGAATTAGGAATCACCCATAGTCACCATTAACACATACAGTCTCCCCTCCCCCCAACCCTCCCAGCCCCCAACCCCCCTAATGTTCGATGTGATCCAATTCTCGAAAATGCATAATTAGTAACGCCCATGAATTGTAGAATCCCTCCATCCCTCCCCTCAGTTCAAATTTGGCCTTTTCAAGCGTCAGGAATTCCAGCAGGACCCCCCACCACACCAGGGCACAGGGTGGAGAGGTTGATCTCCACCCTAACAGGATCTGCCTTCGGGCGATCAACGAATCGAAGGCTACAACATCTGCCTCCGTGCCCGTTTCCAATCCCGGCTGGTTCAACACCCTGTATGTGGCCTCCCGAGGGCCCGGGTCCAGTTTCACGTGCGCCACTTTAGGGATTATCCTAAACATCTCCTTCCAGTAATCCTCCAGCTTTGTACAGGACCAAAACAGCCTCCCCGCCCCCCCGCAACGTTCACATACATCTTCTCTCCCCTCAAAGACCTAGCTCATCCTTGCCCTTGTAAGGTGCACTCTACACACCACCTTCAGCTGTATCAGCCCCAATCTCACACACGAGGTGGAGGCGTTCACTCTCCGGAGCATCTCACACCAGAACCCCTCCTCCATACCCTCTCCCAACTCTACCTCCCACTTTGCCCTGATCCCTTCTAGCGGCGCCTTCTCCTCCTCCAAAATAGCCCCGTAAACCACCGATACTACCCTCTTCGCCAGTCCCCCTGTCGTCAGCACCTCCTCCAGCAATGTGGAAGCCGCCTCTACTGGGAAGCTCTATCTCCTTTCTAGCAAAGTCTCAAACCTGCATGTATCTAAACATTTCCCCCTGCTCCAGCCCATACTTCACTCCCAGCTCCTTCAATCCTGCAAAATGACCCCCAAGAAATAAAACTTTTAGTGTCCTCATTCGTTTCTCCTCTCATCTCCGAAAATTTCCATCCCACTTCCCTGGCTCAAATCTATGCCCTGCCCCCAACCCGAAGTGCTGTCAAAACTGCCTCCAAATTCTCACAAAGCTATTACTACCGGACTCCCTGAATATCTCCCCGGGGCCATCAGAAGCGGCGCTGTCGCTAGCACCTTCAATCTCGACCCCCTACCCAAACTCTCCTCCATTCTGGCCCATTGGGAGTCAACCCCTCTGACCCAGCTCAGTCCCTCCTCCACATTCGCCACCCAGTAATAATACATCAGGTTCGGAAAGTCACCTGTTTACTATTAATCACCAATAAAAAATTATACTTACACGAGGAAGATATTGGAATGCTTTACATGGTAGAGGACACTAAATTGGAAAGAAAATCAGTAGAAGAAGAACAAAAGCACCTTGAAAACAGATTTTAATGAAAACTTTGAAAGCACAGCGAACGAGGCATGGCATGGGGATTTTGAGAGCATATTTTACAGGTCTGAAAGTGTGGCCACTAACAGTGAGGGGTGAGAAGTAAATAGTGTGGGATATCGTGCAGACTCTAGAGTTTTGAATGGCTAGAAAGTTACAAACAATAGAGGATAGATGGGTGGGGGCAAGACCACTGGAATTAGTCCATCCTGAAGTGACAAAGGGAAAGAATGGAAATGTGTGGAAAATATGCTGTATTTGGTGGTTAAAGACAAGGGTCTGGATTCTCCACCTCATGCCGCTGGTAGCAGAGTTCCCGGTGCGACAGAGAATACAGAGACAGGACAGGGAGAAAACAGGATCGGCATCGTTCCCGATGTACCAGCGCACAAGCTGGCATTGGGATTTTGGTTTGCGCTCCGTGCCAGCGAGTGGATACAGATGGGTCTTAATGATCCATTTGCATCATATTAATGGACCGGGCATCATATACTCTGTGTTCTTGTGATTCTCTGGTCCTCTGGGCTGGGAATCACGTGGGCGAAAATTGGTGCTGGTTCTTGCAATCATGCATTTGACATGGTGGACCTCACGTGGGCCAAGACAATAACTCTTTAAGGGAGTTGCCCCATCAGAGGGCCACCCTCCCACCTCCCCCACAACTCAAGACCTGCCCACCGCCACCAGAACCCCCCCGCCTTAGACCCCTAAATAAAGAGACTCACCATAGACCCTCTAAATAAAGAGACCCCCCCCCCTCAGAGACCCCCTAAATAAAGAGAGCTCACAAATAAAGAGACCCCCTAAATAATGAGATCCTCACAGACCCCTCAGAAGAGAGATCCTGTCTGGATGCTGGAGAGCTGACAGAGACCGAAACAGTGAAAGAAAATCACTGTTTTAACACTCATCTGGGCAATATACCTGCTGGCTCAAGCAGATGACAGCTCCTGAACAACTAAACAGAGTTAAGTGCTGTTAGTTTCACAGCTGACCACTTCAAAGTCACTCATCCGTGAAGGGAGATGAATGGAAAGCACATAACTCTGTTTGAAATGGTTCAGTAGCGGTCAATCAAAGCCTGTTGTTGATAAACATTGCCATTAGTTTCACTGCTGACCACTTCAAAATTACTCAACCGTGAAGGGTGATGAATGGAACAATGCTGACAGCTAGGGGTGTGTGGAAGCTGCCAATCACAGTCTAGTAAAATCAATATCAAAGATAAATTAATAAATAGCTTTTAGATCACAGATTTGAGGGGGTTTAAACCCAGGTGACAAGTTTCTCTTCCAGGAATTTACAGTTGCTACTTCATCTGCCTCAGCCAACAGTGATTTTTTTTCACTGCCTCGGTCTGGATTGCTCTCTAACTTCCAGGTAGGTGTCTCTCTTCTGGGGCATCTGAAGTCTTCTTATTTAGGGGATCTCAGTGGGGGGTATCTTCATTTAGAGGCTTTCTGGTGGTGGTGGGGGGTTTGGGTCATTTCCCCCCCGTACTGGGTAGAGGGGGTGTAAGGGGTGACCAAGAAAATCCCACGGGGGCAGGAGGGAGGGACTGAATTGCGCTGTGGGGGGAGGGTAATGGCAACCACTCGGCTTCGCTATCGGGACGCCTGTTCAAAATGGTGTCCCAATAGAGGATTCCGTAGTTCTTTTACAATTCTGATTAGGAATCGCTTGCTGGTTTGTGCTCCCAGCAGGAGCTTGATGCAGCTTATTAAATTTATTTTTTGCACAGAATTCAAATATATTTTAACTGACCCAAGTATGAAGTTGAAACATGGGCCTGAGCCTCCCCGGAGTGGCAATTAGTGGCGATTGTCACTGCCTGCCCAATTAGTTCGGTAAATTTTCCAGCCTGTACAAATCAGCCCAGGCGAGAGTCAGGCAGTGTGGTGCATCCCTGGGACCCAGCGTCAAAGTGAATGAGACCACACTCTCAATTTTACACCACTAGGTGCCATACATCGGTGGCAGGATTCTCCAATAATGGGGCTATGTCCCCACACCAGCGTAAAAACACTGGTGAATCACTCTGGACTTCCCTTAAGAAAGTCTTGAGTGATTCTCCAACCTGCAGGGGGCTGGCAGGGCCCCGGAGTGCTTATCGCAGCTCTGGCATGCGTATGGTGGCGGCCTGCAGTGGCCGCCCCGTGGGACATGGCGGATTCGGACCGTGGAGCGGCACCAGAAATGTAGGCCCACCCGAGATTGTGTGCGCCCACCCCAGGGGTCCGTGACACCCGATCGCCCCCTGCCGTCCAGGAGGCCCCACTCGGTGATCGGTCCCCCCGCCCACCACCAGGCGGCCATTCCCGATGGCCGATAGGTGGTTAGAACCTCGCCGTCGGGAACTCGGCCAGTTTTCCTCGGAGAATCGTGGCGGGGAGTGTCATAACATACACCAGTATATCATGGTGCAGACACACACTGATGGACACACAGTAGGACCAATCAACATACACAACACCGCAGCCAATCACCAGTGAGAGCACACGCACTATAAAGACAGGGGACATCAGAGTTCCCGCTCATTCGAGTAGCAGCTAGCTCGGAGCACAAAGCTCACAGCCTGCAATACAGACATTCACCATGTGCTGAGTGCATCAACTGGTTACGAAAAGGCAAAGGTCTTTAGTTAAAGCTGGTATCGTATTTACCCACAGTTCAAGTATGTTTAAATAGTTAACCTTTTAATAAAATAGTGTTGCACTACTTCAAGTGTTGGTGACCTGTATGTGATCCAGAACACCCAACACATCAGGGGGGTTCTGTCAATGTCCCCCTACCCGTGCCGCGTAGTACGCGCGCGAGAGACTCCCAAGCGATTCTTTGGGGGCCGGGGACCGGAGAATCGTGGGAGCGGTGTCGGACTGGATTTCGGCGTAAACGGCCATTCTCCACCCCCGCGCCGATCGCGGTTTTGGCGCGGAGGCTCGGAGAATCCAGCTCCAGGTTTTTGAAGGTTCTTGACATGCCAGACAAAATATGGATTTGGGGAGTGGGAGGAGTAGGAGGTTGGGGGAGGTCTCAGAGATCAAGTTATGGGGGTGGCGAAATCAGAGCAAGGGATAATAATAATTGCTTATTGTCACAAGTAGGCTTCAATTAAGTTACTGTGGAAAGCCCTAGTCGCCACATTCTAGCGCCTGTTCGGGGAGGCCTGTATGGGAATTGAACCCGCGCTGCTGGCCTTGTTCTGCATTACAAGCCAGTTGTTTAGCCCTCTGTGCTAAACCAGATGGGAAGGGTTCGGTGATTGGAGGGAGATCAATAGTCGGGGGGGGGGTGGCGATTGGTTCTCAAGTGGAATGGGGTAGGAAGCGAAAAGAGATGGTCGGTCATTGATTTGGGTCCAGTTGGGCCTGGGCGTGAGAGTTGGGCCAGCGGAGCGGAGGAGTCTCATGAGGATGTGGGGTATTCCATGGGGGAGCGGGTTACTCAGGGAGTTGGATGTGCAATTAGTTACCCAGAAGTTAGAAGAGGTTTTAATTCTAACTTTCTTGGGTAACTATTAGCGTATTCCAGTCGGAACTATCCGATGTTTACGATTTAAATTGCATCTTTGGATGGTTGCCAGTGCAGGTCAATTGCCTAGGGGAAGCATACATTTCTGGTAAATTGCTGTGCAAACCTTGCCTGTGAATATCTGAAAGTGATTTCCATCCCCCTCCCCATCCCTTCCCCTTTCCTGCAATCCAATGCTGGGGAGCTTGGAAGTTAAGGCCCATTAATTTGGTTATGGTCCAACAACAAAAGCACTGAAAAATGCCTCCAAGAATTCAGTATTAACATTTTAAGTAATGAATTACCAAATAAGTTCTGAAAAGAAAAGTAATTTATGTTACCTCAGCATATGTTTATTTCAAATTTGGTTGTCATGCAACATTACAGTGGAAATATTCCAGAAAGCAATTTTTCTGCTGAAAAATCATAAATATATTTCCGAGAATGAATGAATTTATTCATGCTTGATGATGTAACCTCTGCACTTTTATCATTTCCATAGGCTCGTGGATTAAAAATCACCACATCATTCAGTCAGCTGTAGGTCTGAATTGAAATGCTATTTTCCGATTAAAATGTTTGGCAAATACAATTGCAATACGCCATGTAATGGTGGCCACTTTTTTTTTAAAACTTGCAGAATTCTACTTTTTAGTGTTTCAGATTTGTACTACAGTAATGTTAGATAAGGCTAACATTTAAAGTTTGAAGTGTGCCAGGATGTTAGATTTCAGAGCAGGTTACTATTCAAGAGAAGAACATGTACTATATCAGCATTTCACTATTAAAAGGTTTGCAACTGACTATTTATTTTCCTCCAATTCCACTTCAGTTTGTTACATTGCATTTTGTACTAAATTTTATGCTATTAGTGTCTGCCCTTTTAGCTATGGAGCTCAAGCTACTATAGCGCAGGTTTTTGCGGTTTGGGACAGCAACTTTAACAGCTTCAAATTAAACATTTTCAAAGGTACTGGGTCACTATTGTGAAGGGGAAGCCCCCAAAGAGGGTGACTTGTGTGTGCAGCTGTGGTCAGGGAGGTGAGGGGGGTCTCAAAGGTATCCTGGAGCATTGGCACCCCAGTTCTACCACCAATTGGTTGCCTCCAGGCAGCTGGCTTTTTCCTAAGGCGATGGCGGGCCCCATAGGCTGACTGTAAAATTCCAGTCGGTCTCTGATAATTAGTTTTCAACGGACATCTTTTTGTTACCCACTGCTTGGGGGCAGATAGTCCTTCTGAACCTGATCCTGCTTCCAGGAAATTATCTCAAGGTCAGCATGGTGTCAGTAAAATCCACACCAAAATTACACACCCGCTCACCTCCGCTTTTGCCCCCATACCGGGCAAAGATTCGGCCCCTAACCCTATGTTAATGTAAACATAGTGAATACAAACATGTTGAATGATTTTTGCTGGACATCTATAATAATAATCACTTAATAAGCTAAGTTGCCCTACAGAGTACTTAAAGCAGTAATATAGACAAATACAATTGTACATTGATAATTGGACATTGATAATTTTTTAAAAGTTGTTTGAAAAAAAGTTTAAATCTTTGTAGATAGAGGGTGATATTTATGAGAGAAAAGTGGTGTACTGGTGCCCACACTGATATAGTAGTGGCAAATATTCTCAACATCGAACTTACCAGGAGGACACATTAAAAATGTAGATGCGAGTTGAGTCTCTTTGTAGTTCACTTTAGTGTTAACACAAAATTGCTACCTGCTAAATGAATGTGAGGTATTTAGAATCGTAGAATCCCTATCATGCAGAAGGAGGCCATTCGGCCCATTGGGTCTGCACTAACCCTTCAAAAGCCTACCCTACCTAGGCCCAATTCCCCGCCCTATTCCTGATACCCCACCCTAAGAGGAAATTTAGCACGACCAAGGCACCTAACCTGCTCATCTATGGACTGTGGAAGGAAACCGGAACACCCGGAGGAAACCCACACAGGCACGGGGGAAAGGTGCAAACGCCACACAGTCATCCGAGGCCGGAATTGAACCCGGGTCCCTGGTGCTGTGAGGCACCAGTGCGAACCACTGTGCCACCGGGCCACCCTTAGTTGTGCAATTTAATTAATTCCCTACTTATTTATGTTCTACTATAATTGTACATACTGTACAGGTTAAGATAACCACTTTTTAAAAAAAGTTAGAGTACCCAATTTTTTTTTCCAATTATGGGGCAATTTAGCTTGGCCAAACTACCCAACCTGCACACCTTTAGGTTGTGGGGGAGGAACCCACACATATATGGGGAGAATGAATAAACTCCACAAGGACAATGACCCGGGGCCAGGATTGAACCTGGGTCCTCAGCGGTAGGCAGCAGTACTAACCACTGCGCCACCATGCCCCCCAAGATAACCACTTTTACTGAAAATAGTTCAGGGCACTTTACTTCAGAAGACATGACTAAATTATGAAGGTAAAGGTGTTTGCAATTAAGGTTAATGTAAATAATAAAAATACACAAGTAATGTGGCCAGAAATTAATAAATTTCTGGTTTTAAATGTTTAGAGACATCCTCAGGTCATAAATATATGCAATTCGTTCTTTATTTTCATTTTTTGTGTAGAGTTTCTTTTTAAACTGATCTCTATTATTCACTTTTCAAGCTTTGTATCCTGTAAACCTTTTGGTCTTTGGCTCTGACGCTTTGGATTGGAATCTACATTTGTTGATTACTTTAGCGCACAAGTCTTCCAAAAATAAGTACAGCTGTTCAAATTACAGGACTTCTAAAAGGTTAGTCTCTTATTTGGTCATCTTATTTTCAAAGCATGGTTATTTATTTACAAAAGATCTATACCATTGCAGCTATCAATGGAGAAATAAAAGAAATGTGACAATTGAAATGCAGAAGAAACTAATTTAAAAAAAATAAATTGAGAGTTCACAATTTGTTTTTCCAATTCAGGGGCAATTTAGCGTGGCCAATCCACCTACCCTGCACATCTTTGGGTTGTGGGGGTGAAACCCATGCAGACATGGGGAGAATGTGCAAACTCCACACAGATAGCGGATCTGGGTCCTCAGCCCCGTAGGCAGTAATGCTTAGCACTGCGCCACACTAAAACTAAGTAATATTGGGTGGGATTCTCGGTTAGTCGACGCCGAAATCGGGAATTGCGATCTGGCGGAGAATAACTTCCGGCAGCAAAATCGAGGCAGGCACCGGTTTGATGCCAAATTGCGATTTTCCATCACCCTGAAAACGGCATCAATGCATTGCACTCCGCGCGTACTTCAAATATCGTTTGCATATCATTAGTGGGCCCACCCACGATTCACTGCCTCCAATGGGCTGAGTTCCTGACGGCGTGGTCCACGTGTGCTCTCAAAACTGGTGTGTTGGCTGCTGAGAGAGAGTGAGAGTACGGATAGTGTCCAACACCGCCATACTTCGCCGATGGTCGTGCTGCTGGCCAGGGGGCTTCTACAAGGGCCAGGGGGAGTATTGTGGGGGTGGGCAGGAGGTGGGCTGTGGGGTCGGGGTGGACAGGTACGCAACATCATTACCGCAGCCAGCAAGGCAACCATGCAGCTGCGCATGCCATTGACAGCCCACTTTAAACCTGGTGGCATGGGTCGTATAGGTGACCCCCCTGGGTGCCCTCTGGCCCAGCCGATCCAACAGCTGTGTGGGTGCTTCACCACAACCTGTCCCATCTTTTTGGCTTTGATGAGTGTGTGTGTGGGGAGCGTAATGTTTATGTGTGGCTGCAGCCTGTCAGCCCTGCGAGTGTCCATCACGGATCCGGCGAATCCCGCACCACATTTAATGGGAATCTACAGTGCTCCATGCGGCACCAGTGCTAGCCCCTCACCGGTAGCGGAATCGGTGCAGGTGCACTGCCGATTTTCCTGTCCTAAAAGTCCACAGATTTTCCGTCGCCGTCAACACTTAGTCCAGAATAGGAGAATCCAGCCCATTATCTATATTTTCTGGACTAAATGTTCTGAAAGTTTGGAAAGAAGCAGAATAAATAAACAGTCGAGTCAACTGACTGTGTACAATTTGTCCTGTGCTGGCCCTGAGGAAGAGAAATCATCACAAACCAAAAAGAAATCCCTGAAATAATTCCCAGAAATAAACAAAATGAAAATCATAGATATCAATTTAACATTGTTCGATCTCAACTTATTTTATTCCACAAGACCACTCCAGGTATCTGAACGTATAATCTAGACTGAGATTTCAAAGCAAGGAGGGAGTGCTGCATTTTCAGCAGTACTAATATTTTGATTGTGACTTTAAACTGTGGCCTGTCTGTCTTGTTAGGTGGGCAAAAAAAATCCCTTGGCACTATTCAAAAGAACTACACCAAGTACTCCCAGTGTCCTGACCAACAGTGAACATCAGTCAATGCATCCAAACCACAGATTCACTGGTCATTCATCTGAATTTTTTTCTCAGGCCTTGCAGTATTAAAACAACATGAAAATTAGTATATTTCAAAAGTAATTCATTGACTGCTAAGTCAGTGAATGCAAGATCTTCTATCAATACCAATAGGTGGAAGAAGTTCATTATCAACTAACCATTTCTTTAAATAAGGTCATTACTGCAAGATGGTGCACAAAGTAACACTGCGTTGTTAGTATACAATAAAAGTATCTATGTATGGCTGCTGAAATCAGACAAATCATTATTAAGCACTCTAATATAAAAGGTATTTTTACTAGAAAGGATATATTTAACAAAATAAAATTAGTCAAGATTCCATTCTAAAAGTAATCTTCAGATCAACTTTCAACAAGGATGAAAACACTTTTCTAATTTATTACATCTTGAATATATGTTACCAATTTTAAAAATGACCAAGAGAAATGGTGTCAACAAATTGATCCAAGCAAAGCTTGATAGATATGTACCATAAATCCAGTGAAAGGAATAGAGTTCTGATAAGTTTTAGACAGTTGGGTTTGCTGTCAAAACTTTGTGCTTAACGCTCGATCTCTACCCACCAGTTAAATCAACTCCATGAGTCATATCCATACACATTTTAATGAACTTTAACCACAGAAATATTATACACTGATACAAAGATTTCTTTTTTCCTGTTAACCAAAACATTAGGCACAAGAACAGCATGCCAACTGATACACCGAAATGATTTGTATTCTGGATTTCCATTTCCTTAAATCAATCACCAACTTGCAGAACTAGGTAACGAATAAGTAAAAACAAAAACCTACAAAAATACCAGATGGAGCAGTGATTCACAAAACAGCACTTGTAAGAGGTGTACCAAATGAAGGAATATTTTTTAAAAATCTTGTTAATTGAAACAAGATCAAAGTCAAATATGTAGTCATCAACAGTTACTGTAGCATTAGCTATTCATGCATCAGAGTAAATCCAATTATTTTGTAGGCCTATTCAAATACTAACTGTCATCATATTCAAATTACTTTAAAAAATTCAGAATTGAAAATAGTTGGGAAGAAATCTCAATTTGTACAGTACAATTACCTGACAGCACAGACAACAGAATATTAACAGTACCACAAACAAAGCCTGTGCTCACTCCCCTTGTTTTTTGAATTAAACTTTTCAAAAATGTTGCATAACCTGAGGTTTTATTGACAAATACAGTTCAATCTCCTCGTTAACAGCACCACCATCATAAACAGATCGAAAGTTCAGATCAAAGAAATCTGTGGACTTGACTGACCACTTTCGACCACTATAGGTAGAATAGTAGCACTGTCAATTAATTACAAGTATTTTAAAGAGACAGCACATCTGAATACCATGGTTGCACTGCTTCCCTATAGTGCAAGACCAATCTATGAATATGATGATACGTTGTCATTCAAGTCTTGGGTCTTTTTAAGCTTGGTTTTTGAATCCAATAATATGCTTTGCAACCATACTGCCTGCATTCTTTTGGAACAAAGTGGGCTGGATTTTGCTGCAACTAATAAAAACACTTAGAGAACGCACCACTATTTAAGTGGAAATTGGAGTTTCTGGCGACCATTTGTGATCAGCTAAATGTGAGAATCAGAAACTTGCTGTCCAAGATGCCTTGATCCTTCAAAAGCTACCCACCAAAATAGCATCTCTGTGAAAAACCCGGCATTGAAATACGTTGCTAGGCATGAACTTGCTGCACTGAACTCATAGATATGGATTAAACTACAAAATAAGTCTACTTGTTAAATTTTAATTCTTTTGTGGGATGATGGCACTTCTGGCAGGGCCAGCATTTGTTGCCCATCCAGAATTGCCCTTGAACTGAGTGGTTTGTTAGGCCATTTCAGAGGGCAATTAAGAGTCAACCTTATTGTTGTGGGTTTGAAGTCACATGTAGGTCAGACCGGGTAAGGCCGACAGATTTCCTTCCCGAAAGGACATTAGTGAACCAGATTTTTTTTTTTTTTAACAATCAAGGTTACCATTACTGAGACTAACTTTATATTCCTGATCTATTAATTAAATTTAACTTCCACCAGCTGACATGGTGGGAATTGAATCCATAAGCTGAGCTATCAGAAGTGAACTGGGATGCTAGACTAGGGGATAGATCAAGAGAGATGTATTGGCAGACATTTACAGAGATAATTCAGAATATTCAGAATAAGTATATTCCTACTTTAAAAAAAAATTCTAACCATCCAATGGTTAACTAAAGAAGTTAAGGTAAGTATCAAACATAAAGAAAAAGCATATAACTACGCAAAGATGAGTGGCTGGTCAGATAATTGGTCAGAATATAAATGCCACAGAATGACAAAGATTAATCAGGAGAAACAATTTCGAGTATGAGGGAAAGCTAGCTAGAAACATTAAAGGGTAGCAAGAGTTTCTACAGGTATTTAATAAGGAAAAGAGTAAGTAAAGTGAGTGTTGGTCCTCTAGAGATTGAAAATGGGGAGTTAGTAGTAGATGATAAGGAAATGGCAAAATAAATGAACAAATATTTTGATTTTATCTTCATTATGCTTAAGTAGGGTGCCCTTTCCAAGGGCCGGTGCAGACTCGATGGGCTGAATGGCCTCCTTCTGCATTGTAAATTCTATGATTCTATGATTCTAGAGGATACAAAACACATTCCAGTAATAGCTGTAAATCTGGAGGTGGAAGAGAGGAACTTGGTGAAATTACAATTAATAAGGAAGCTGTACTGAGCAAACTGATAGAGCTGGAGGGGACAAACCTCTGGGTCCTGATGGACTTCATCCTAGGGTCTTAAAATAGATAGTTAATGAGGTAAATGCATTGGTGTTAATTTTCCAAAATTCGCTAGATTCTGGGTTGGTTCCATCAGACTGAAAAGTAGTAAATATAACCTCTTTATTCAAGAAGGGAGGTGGACAGAAAACAGCAATCTACAGGTCAATTAGTTTGATGTCTGTCGTGGGGAAGGTGTTAGAATTGATCATCAAGCAGGTTATAGCTGGGCACTTAGAAAAACTCAAGGTAATAGTAGGAATTTGTGTGGTTCTGTGAAAGGGAAATCATGTTTAACCAATTTATTAGGAGTTCTTTGAATGTGTAACATGTGTTGTGGATTCGGAGAGTCTGTTGATGTAATGCACTTGGATTTCCAGAGGCATAAAAAAAGCAGAGTATTACTCAAATAGGGACTAACTGCAGAATTTTGAAGTGAAGAGGAATCGCGGTGTTCTAGTAGAGGAGTCACAAAATGTTGTGTGCAGGTGCAGCAAATAATTAAGGATGCTAATGGAATGCTATCCTTTATTTTGAGTAAGGATGTTACACTTCAGTTATAAAGGGCATTGGTGAAATCATATCTTGAATACTATGTCCTGCTTTGGTCTCATTTAAGGAAGGATTTAAATGCTTTGGAGTTTGGTCAGAGGGAGTTTACGACATTGATGCCCGGAATGAGTGGGCTCTCTTATGAGGAAAGGCTGGACAGATTGGGCTGATTTCCATTGGAGTTTAGAATAGTCTGGGCATCTTGACTGAAATATAAAAGATCTTGAATGATCTTGGCAAGGAACATGTGGAAAGGACATTTCCTCTTTGGGTGATTCCAGAACTAGGGGGCACTGTTTTCAAATTAGCAGTCTTCCTTTTAGGACTTTTAGATGAGGATTTTTTTTTTCTTTCAAGAGGGTTGTGCAATTTTGGAATTGTGCCTCAGAAGGCAGTGCAGGCGGGGTCATTGAATACTTTTAGATGGAGGTAGGTATTCTTGTTAGGCAAGGGGATCAAAAGTTATTGGGGTCAATAGGTGTGTGGAATTCAAAGCACAAACAGCTCATCCATAATCTGATTGAATGGCCGAGCAGGCGTGAGGAGTCAAATGGAATACTGCTGCTCCGAAATCGTATGCAAGATTTCAGTCTCATTCCTTGGTTGATGTTTGAGAAGAGATTAAGCAGTTTGGGCTTATACTCGCTGGAGTTTAGAAGGATGAAAGGGGATCTGATCGAGATATATAAAATACTAAAAGGGATTGATAAAGTAAACATAGACTAAATGTTCCCCCTTGTGGGGCAATCTAGAATGGGAGGTCACAGATATAGGTTGAGAGGTGGTAGATTTAGAACTGAGACGAGGAGGAACTACTTCTCGCAGCAGGTGGTGAATTTGTGGAACTCGTTGCTCCATAGTGTGCTGGAACCTGAGTCATTAAATGGTTTCAAAAAGGAGATAGATATATTAATGATTTTTAAAAATGGGTTAAAGGGATATGGGGGGGGGACAGGTGGGGAGGTGGATTTGAGACCAGGAAGAGATCAGCCATGATCTGACTGAATGGCGGAGTAGGCTCGAAGAGCTGAATTGCCCACTTCTGCTCCGAATACGTATGTTCCTTCAGCTTTTAATTATTGTTTTTTTTTTTCCTTTTTTCATTATGCCTTTGTTGTCTCACACTTTTATCCAAAATGTTTCTTCTTTTCTTTGGATTTCTGTACCTGATTTGACATTGAATTCAATATTCTAGTTTCAGACTCTTCTCTGCTCATTAACATGAGCTTTATAAATGCAGACAGAGTACAAAAACAGGAAGTTATGGCGAGTCTTTACTGCGTGGAGTTCAGGCACCATAATTTCAGAAAGATGTGAAAGCATTGGAGAGGGTGCAGAAAAGATTGACAAGAATGGCTTCAGGGACTGCAATTACATGGGACAGATTGGAGAAGCTGAGGAGTTCTCCTTGGAGATGAGAAGGTCGAGAGGAGGTGTGATAGAGGTTTTTGAAATCATGGAAGGACTTGGACACCTGTTGGAGGAATAGTCATAAACCAGAGGACACTGATTTAAGGTGAATGGCAAATGAGAAAAGGCAACATTAAGAAATCCATTTTTACGCAGTGAGTGGTTAGGATATGGATTGCACTGCCTGAGTGGTGAAGGCAGATTCAATTGTGTTTTCAATAGGAATCAGAAAATTACCTGAAGAAATAAACTGCAAGGCTTCAGGGAAAAGGCATGGGAGTGGAACTAGCTACATTGCTCTTGCAGAGAACTGGCAGGGGCATGAGATGCTGAAGGATGTCATTTTGTGCCACTATATGGTTCTGCAATCTGATTAGTTAAGGAAACACACAGTTGCTTGCTCAGTGAACACAGGTATCAAGAGGGAGTGGGTCATAAAGTAGGTCAAATGGATTGAATGTTTGTAGGGAAATATTTAGGGGACAGAGCTCATTGTATCAAAAAGTTTAGAAGAGATATGGAAAAGGACAAGCAGCAATCTAAAGTAAAGTACTTAACTGGAGGTGGGCCAATTTAAGTGGGTTGAGGAAGGGTCTTCCCTAGGTAAGTAGGAGTCAAAAACTGGCAGGCAAAATTGTAAAGAGTCAATTTGGGATGGTAGAAAAACCAAGACCAGAGATTCCTAGATGTCGAAAGAGATGCAGAGAAAGATGATGCTGAAAAAGGGACATGACAGATGTCAGATTGTTAAGTAAGTGAGAACCAAGCTGAATGTAAAGGGTTCAGAGGGATGTGAAAAAAGAAATTAGAAGCAAAGTGAGATGTGAGAAGCAACTGACAACTACCATACAAAAGGAATTCAAAAGTCTTTTAAGGGTATTTACATAGTAAAAGGAGGGATGCGAACAATTAGGGGCCCAGAAGGGATTTTACGCAAGGAGGCAGAAGACGTGATTGAAGTACTAAATGAACACTTTGTACCTGTCTTTACCAAGAAATAGGAGGATGTTGCCAATGCCACAGTGAAAGAGATTGTTGAGACAATGAATGGGCTAAGAATAATTACATGGAGATACTAGAAAGGCTGGCTATATTTAAAGTAGATCAGTCACCAGGGCCAGATGGAATGCATCAGAGAATGCTGAAAGGAGTAAAAAAAGGAATAATTGCGGAAACTCTGACCTCAACCTTTCAATTGTTATTAGGTATGGGGCAGGAGTAGTTCCAGCAGACTGGAGAATTGAAAATGTACATGCTTATGGAAGAAGGTGTGAGGGTAAAGCTAGAAATTAGAGGCCATTGAGCTTAATCTCGGTAATCCAGGACAAAAACATTCATGTGGACAAGAGTGGATTAAAGAAAGCCATCACATGTTGTTAAAGGTATATTGCTTTTAATTAACCAGAGCTAGTGAGGGAGTGGGTTTGATATGGCGTATATGGACTTCCGAAAGGCTTTTGATAAAGTGCCACATAACAGACTTGTCAGCAAAGTTGTAGTCCATGGAATGAAAGGGAAGTGGTGGATACAATGTTGGCTGAGTGGTAGGAAGCAGAGTAGTGGTGAAGTTGTTTTTGAAGTGGAGAATGATATACAATGGGGTCCAGGGGTTGGTACTAGGATGACTGCTTTTCTTGATCTTTATTAATAACCTGGACTTCGGTGTGCAGAACAATTTCAAAAATTTGCAGATGACACAAAACTTGGAAGGATAATGAACTGTGAGGAAGATTGTGGTAAACCTCAAGAGGACAGACTGGCTGGTGGATTGGGCACACACCTACGGAAGATGTATGCAATGCAGACAAGTGTGAAGTGATACATTTTGGTGGGAAGAATGAGGAGAGGCAATAAAAACTAAAAGAATATCAGAAACAGAAAGAGCTGGAGTTATGCATGCAAAAGGTGGCAGGACAGGTTGAGTAAGTGGTTAAAGAGGCATGGGGGATCCTGAGCTTTATAATCAGAAGAGTACAAAGGCAAGTAAATCATGACCCACCTTTACAAAATCCTGGTTTGGCTACAATTGGAATGGTGTGGTCAATTCTGGATATACACTTCGGGAGGGACGTGAAAGTATTAGAGAGGGTGGAGAAAGTTTTCTGAGAATGGTTCCCAGGGTAAGGGATTTCAATTATGTGGATAGATTAGAAAAGCTGGGGTTGTTCTCCTTAAAGAGGAGATTGAGACTTGATTGAGGTGTTCAAAACCATGGGAGATACATAAAGAGAAACTGTTCCCATTGGAAGAAGGGTTGAAAAGTGCAGGGGGCGAGAGAGGCCGACGTTCTGGCCTTTGTCTCCTTGGTAGCCCGAAGACGGATCTTTGCTGGAGTGGAGGGACTCGGAGTCACCAAAACTAGGGGTGTGGGTGAGCAAAAGAGAAAATGCTGGAAAATCTCAGCAGGTCTGGTAGCATCTGTAGGGAGAGAAAAGAGTTAACGTTTCGAGTCCGTTGACTCTTTGTCAAAGTGTGGGTGAGCGACCCGGAGGAGTTCCTAAGGTTGGAGAAAATCAAGTTCACATTAACAGGGTCACATTAATGAAGATGGAAGCCGTTCATCGACATTTTCAAGGAAAACTGAGGTAGGGCTATAGGGAAAAGGCAGAGAGCAACACTAACGGAGTTGTTCTTGCAGAGAGCTGGCATGAACTCAACTGGCTGAATAGCCTCCTTCTCTTCTACAACCAATCTATTACTCAGAGGTCCCTGTTAAAGGTGTGGTGCTTTTTGATGTTTGGTTGATGATAACTTCCTGTGCAAAACTCTGTTAAAGTCGACAGACAAGTCAGTTTGCTTCTCAGAGCAAACCCCAGCTCACTCTACGCTTGCTGAATAACAAACACTATGCAGTAACATCAGATGGAGATCTGCAAAAAATGCACAATATTGCACAAATAAAAACAGGATTTTGTTTGAGTATGCCCAGTATGATTTCAGTAGTGACAACCACAGGTTGCGACAATCCCAACTGGCAGTTATTAAAAATGTGTGCCCTTAGCGCACATACCTGTTGATAGCTTGCCCCATAGCTGGAGCTGAGATTATGACTACCCAGTTGTCTTTCCCCTTTCTTCTTGGTCCAAATCTTTGCTTTCTCCGAGCAGCAGGCACCTTCCTCCATCTGTATTGCCACCTACCCCCATCCCTCAATACTACAAACTTTATTTTTAGCTTGTGTCTGTTGGCAGAAGTAGAGAAAATTGTGAGAAAAGGAAGAAGGAAAGATAGAGAAATACAGAAGAAGGAAAGATAGAGAAATACAGAAGAAGGATCAAGAAAAAGTGAACTGGAGACAGAATTAAAGTCAGTGGGCGGGAATCTCCGACACTCCGACGGGTCGGAGAATCCCTGGGGGTGGCGCGAATCCCGCCCCGCCGACGGCTGCCATATTCTCTGCCGCCGGTTTGGGGGCGGGGCCCTTTGGTATAGGAACTATGTCGGTACTGGCCCCAATTTGGGGAACCACAGGTTTATCCCAGGCGGGATGGATGCGATGTTCAGGAGTTGGTACATGTAAAGGATAGAGTGGGTTACGGGCCCGTTGTAGAAGGGAGGTTCCCGAGACTAGAGGAATTGCAGGAGAACTTTGAGTTGCCAAGGGGAGTGAATTCAGATATTTTCAGGTCCGGGATTTTGCACGTAAGGATTTTGCCTGCTTCCCTCAGCTGCCAAAGAGTACACTATTAGATAAGTTGGGCAGCACGGTAGCACAGTAGGTAGCATTGTTGTATCATAGCTCCAGGGTCCCAGGTTCGATTCTCAGCTTGGGTCACTGTCTGTGTGGAGTCTGCATGTTCTCCCTGTGTCTGCGTGGGTTTCCTCCGGGTGCTCCGGTTTCCTCCCACAAGTCCCGAAAGACGTGCTGTTAGGTAATCTTGACATTCTGAATTCTCCACCTGTGCACCCGAACAGGCGCCGGAATGTGGCGACTAGGGCCTTTTCACAGCAACTTCATTGCAGTGTTAATTTAAGTCTACTTGTGACAATAAAAAGATTATTATTAATAATAAGATTTTTAAATTTTTTTTTAGAGTACCCAATTCATTTTTATTTTTTTTTCCAATTAAGGGGCAATTTAGCGTGGCCAATCCACCTAGCTTGCACATCTTTGGGTTGTGGGGGTGAAACCAACGCAAACACGGGAGAATGTGCAAACTCCACACGAACAGTGACCCAGAGCCGGGATCGAACCTGGGACCTCGGCACTGTGAGGCCGCAATGCTAACCCACAGCGCCACCGTGCTGCCCAAAATAAAAGATTATTATTAAGTTGTGAATGATGAGCTGGGGGGGCTGGAGGATTGGGGACATTTACGGGTGATTTGTGGACATGGAGAAGGCACCAGAGGAGAGGATAAGGCAGAAATGGGAGGAGGAACTGGGGATTGAGCTTCCATGGGAGGTCTGGAGTGAAATTATGCACTGGATAAATTCAACCAAATACTGTGCTAGGATGAGTCTTATATTATTCAAGGTGGTGCATAGAGCTCATATGTCCCGGGCCTGTCTGTGTGGGGTTTTCCCAGAAGTGGAGGATGTATGTGAGAGATAGGGGAGGGGGTCGGCGAACCACCCCTATATGTTCTGGGGGTGTACAAAGTTAGGGGGTTTCTTGGCAGTGGTTTCCGAGACTCTTGTCAGAAATAGTAGGGGTGAGTATGTCGCCGTGCCCTTTGGTGGTGATTATTGGTGTTTCAGATCTGCCGGAGTTGCTGGAGGGGAGGGGGGGCCGATGACGTGGTCTTCGCCTCTGATTGCCTGGCGACGAATCTTACGGAGTAGGAAGTCGGCAGTGCCGCCCGGCTGGGGGATTTGTATGAATTTTTAAAATTGGAAAAGATTAAGTTCGCTCTCAGGGGGTCAGAAGAGGAGTTCTATGTAAGATGGAGACTCTTTCTGTCCTTATTTAAGGATCTATTTGTCGCCAGTGGTTGGGGGAAGGGGTGGTGGGGGGAAGTGGGTGTGGGGCAGTTTCGGGAGAAAAAGAGGAAAATTGACAAACTGTTTGAAATGAATCATGTTTGTAGTTGGTTGTTGTATTTGTACTGATTGTGTTTGGAATAAAATATATTTTCTTAAAAAGTATTCTTTGGTTGACCAAGTGCCTTTCAAGTCATATATTATGAATTAAGTATCATAATGGAACACTACTTAAATATTAAGAGATTTATATTTTGTTAATTTGAACTGCAAAGAAACATAATCACAATTCTATGTAAAAATAAACAAACTTTAAAGACTGCGGCTAAGTGCCGGCTCAAATGGAGTATCCGTGGGAGGTTTACGGTGAAAAAAAATCAGCGCCGACCCCTCACCAATTCCGGGACCGGCCGGAGAATGGCCGGGGCCCTGGCCGCGCATGCGCATGGTTGATGACCTGCAGGGCTTGCGCCGTACAACATAGCACCAGCCATGCGCGGACCCGACCTATCATCCGCGACCCCACAGGCCACCCACTAGCCACACCCCAACAGTCCCCCCCAACCAGCCCTCATGGAAGCCTCCCGGCAATGGCTCGGATCCCGGCCGAGTGTGGCGGCGCTGGGCACAGTCCGCAACTGCCACGTCGGGTTCCCGACTGCTGAGACCACACGTGTCCCGCGCCGTCGGGAACTCGGCCCATTGGGGGCGGAGCATTGTGGGAGTGCCGGCCGATGACGCGCCGATGCCATTGCAACGGCGCATGATGATGCCATTTCCGAGGAGGCAGAGCATGGCTGACCGGCTTCAAACCGGCGCCGCCACCAATTTGTGCGGAGTCGATTCTCCACCCAATCGCTGATTACAATATCGGTGTTGGGCAATGGAAAATCCCACCCCAAATGTGCTTACCCAAGCTTTCAATCTCTCTCCAAACCTCTTTCCCCATTTTTCTATTTTACCTTTATTTGATGTGGCTTAATCCTTTTCTATGTTTTGTAGGTTCCTCTTCCTCTTGGCTTCCAAATCCATTTCAAAGTTTGAAGCAGCTTCCAAATATAGATCTTTCATTGGCTGAAAACACATTTTTACAGCCAATTGTAACGCCAAGCTAAAATTAACATGGACGAGTCAGACATAACCAGCTCAGCCCACTGACGCACAAACATTCATCAAATCAGAGAGGGACTCTGCCAAATGAATATACTTGGCCACAGTTCCCAGAGGCCAACGTTGGAAGGATAAGTGAGCTAGTCTGTGGCAGAATATACATGAAAGATTATTACTTTTAAAATATTCCCTAATATTACAAGTGCTGACAAATTTAAAAGATCTGCTTTGGCCTTATTTCCACAAAGGACCTTCAGGTCATTTAATTCCCAAGTGAATAGTTTAATGTCCATTTTTTCTACATTAGGGAGCAAAAGCATAGAAGATTAATCACTAACTAGGCGATTGGCTCCAAAAATCAGGTAAACGCAGGAGATTAAAAAATAACAGGAAAAGTAGCTACAAATTGTATATCCCACTGCTATTGATGCCTGTTTCTTGGCTTTAAAAAAATGCTCATTTTTAAAAAAATAACATTTCTTCATGTTCCTAACACCAATGAAGGAAAGCTGTCAGCAACTGACCAAGTGCTTGTGAATATTTTAGATGATACAACGATGCAATGTTTTAAATACACAAAATTTATGGATCCATGATATGAAAAGCAAAATAGATGCTATTTTCTAGAATTATATGATTTCTGAGTTTCTTTGTCATTATCAATTAGGAGAAAATAGCAAACCAGACAGCTCCATGAATTTACTGCAAGACGAGATTAAATTCCAAGCTTCATTTATACCTTCAAATACGTAAAAGGCCCCACTGATTCATAATTAATTTTCTTTACATTTATTAATTTTACGTTAGATGGCTACTCATTCAGATTACATCAAAAGTTTCATAAAGTAATTATGGGCAAACAACAGTAATAGATGCAAAAAGTAGAAGATAGCGAATGTGGATTTGAAAGTGTTAAATTCTTTAGAGTGACATTTTGTTCAGCAAAGTGTTCGCTATTGACTTGAAATAACAAAGTAAATCAAGCTATTCAAAATATTGTAAGACATTTTAAACATTCATCTTGAATGATGTGACAAAATCACAACTTATTGTATCCCATCTGCAGAAGGAATTGGGAGAAATCTCCAGAAGGTAACCTTGTACTACTATTACAAGGGGCAGTGCAACAGTGCCTCTGAAGTAGCTGCATAGTATTCATGTTTTTAGGTACATAGTAACGTGACACTTCAGGAATTTAACATTCAAAGGAATTTCCTATAAACATTTTAATATAGGTTAAGATATATGTAGAGCCGTAAAATTATAACCTCAGCAAACCCACACTAAATACTAGAACACCTTTTTGTTTATGCACAGAAAAGTTGTTCCAGTGTTCACACGAGCAAACAATTAACGTTTGCATTTTCTTGTACAATTTCTAAAATTATACTTTAATAAGTAATTTGAACATACTTTTTGAGAAAGCAAAGTATTGAAAATTGGATTCGCACCAGTCGATATAATTCCAGAGAGGTTACTAAATTAATCATGTCATAATGAGTCAAACCTTTTTGCTAAAATCAGGATAGCATTTAAAACTAATTGTGTCATTATAAGCAATTCCCTGAGCGAAATGCATCGTAAAACTATGAATTTGATAGATAGTGATTTAATAATCAAATAGGAAACTGGTAATCAATAATTTTAATTTATTAGCGCCCAAAGCCATATTTCTTTGAAATCTGAAGCTAGCTGATGTTGGATACATCGAACACTTTTAACTCTTACTCTGTCAGTGAGATATTAAAACTATCAACAGCACTCAGACACACGTACAATCTATAAAACTACACAGGGGAGTTATATTTTTTGAGGTTAAATGCATATAGGCGTCAGTAAAAAAATGCCATTTTTGTCCCTTTCAAATAACATTTTTAAAAACATGCTGGTCATACTCTCTTATTTTTCAAACTATAGTGGTGCACCATTTCATTTTCCTTCAGCAAAATCCTTTAAAATCAAATTAAGCACTTCTGTACAAACAAGCTCAAGTTATAAAGTCATATGATATTCAATACTGCAGGAAGCTGAGCCAAGAGCCAACTAGTTTGGTTGAGATGAAAGACCCAGTGTACTCTTGGTCAAAGAGCTTTTTATGTATGTACGTTGTACGCAGGTCACCACAGAAAGAATTCAATACAGGCAGCTATCAGCTTACATCATGGCTGTGCAGCAGATACATACACTGCTTTGCACTGATCACTGGAACAAATGTTAAATACTTCTGTCTTTCTAGCTTGGCAAAAATCCACATATTACCCAGTGCTAGGCTACAAAAATTAAACATCTGCTTATATACAGTACATAATTATTACATTTCAACAAAAGCGGGTACTTTTATTCTCAACATAGCCACCTGCTAGACACACTCAGGTGAACTCTAAGTCTGATCACAAAGACATTATACACCACCCCCACAGCCATTTCAATTTTAGTTGCGACATACCACATGTTTAGCTGCCGTCTACCTGCTGTGCATATTAATAAGCCAAGTGTTGGTTTCCGAGACAAGGACCATTTCCCTCAAATTCATCACATCCAGCTGCAAGTCTTTTGTTGATTTTTTCCCCCTTTTCTTCTGACACAGTATTCCTGAAAAATGGCTTCAGTGCTCCTTGGGACTGATATTGATCCCCATCCCCCTGTTCTTTTTTCCATGTGCTGCTCTACTCTATCAATACTCCCAAGAGGTATTGGGTCAGTCTGCAGTTTCAAAACCAGACACAATGCACATCAGTGTACCATGCTGTAATCTACACACAGTCCACGTAATACTGAATCAAGAGCGACACCGCAAGTCAGGTTAATCATCCCCAGTTTAATTAGCTGTGTAGCAGAGAAACAATCAAATCTGAAGGATTTTTCAGTGACCCTCCAAGTAAAAAAATAAACTCTGTGCTGGCAGAGCTTTTGCAGAAGACTAGCAACAGCAAGACTGAATGCCAAAAAAATATATAATTTTAAAATAATTAAATGCAGGTAACACAATTAAGACTTTCGGATTTAAGTCAATGCAGCTAAAATCTAATAAGAGTAAAGGAAATAAATAAAGCATTAACTTTAAATGACAATGCAGCTTTCAATAAAGACCAGTAGAGGGTAACAGATGAACCATTTTTGCAAAGTTGAAACTTTTGGATGTATCCTGCAATAGTTTTTTTTAAAAAAGTGGGTATATTACAGAATCACAAGATGAAAGTATAGATCTGGTAATGGCAACAAGGCGTTTTCTTCACGATGTGGAACTCTTATTCACAACAGCCTGGATTTCATGGTCAGCAGTGAACCAACAGTGCTTAGCGCCGGTATCGAAATAAGAAGCCCGCAAGATCTTGTGATCTCAGTGACGTGGATTCCCATTTACGATCAATTTGAATCTGCTGCCAATTCAAGAGAATCGGCAGTTATGCAGCAACAATGATGTCATCAAGCAGGGTAGGTAGCCAATCACATGGAAGTATTCTCACAAACTACAAACCAAAAAGTAAAAGGCACTCAATTTGTCACGTTCAATCAAAGCTTACCACAAAAAAACATGATTAGGGCATACATGTGGTTGAAGGTAGAAGCTAAAATGCTAAAATTATTCAAATGTGTTTCTCATAATGAAGAAATGTGACATTTTAATACCATGAATATATTCAAGAGGCGGCTAGATACAGCACTTGGGGAGAATGGGATTAGGGGCTATGGGGAGAAGGCAGGATTGGGCTGTTGAGTTGGATGATCAGCCATGATCGTGATAAATGGCAGAGCAGGCTCGAAGGGCAAAAAGGCCTCCGCCTGCTCCTATCTTCTTCGTATCTATGAAAATAATTTTTCTCTGACAATGAGGCTGTTTAGAAATAATTATGAACTGTGTACGTCACTAAAAACCCACCTCATTGAACAAGGTGCAATGTTTTCTAAGGGTTTTTGCAACCAGACGATTGGCTTAAAAGAGCAAGTTTTTGGTAGCTTAGTAATTTCAAATAAATTGGGACACCTCGGGCGGGATTCTCCCACACTTGGCGCGATGGCCCGACACCAAGAGCGGCGCAAACCATTCCGCCGTCGGGCCACCCGGAAGTTGCGGAATCCAACTGCGCCAAACGGCCACCGTGGTCCCGCACATGCGCAGAACTGCCGGCGTGTTCTGCGCATGCGCAGGGGGGGTTCTTCTCTGCGACGGCCATGGCGCAGCCCTACACAGGCTGACGCGGAGGGAAAGAGTGCCCCCACGGCACAGGCCCACCCGCAGATCGGTGGGCCCCGATTGCGGACCAGGACCCCGGGGCCGGATCCCCCCCGCCCACCCCCCCTCCAAGGACCCTGCTAGACATCCGACAAGCCAGGTCCCGCCGTGATGGACCATGTCCATTTCACGCCGGCGGGACTGGCCAGGAAAGGACGGCCGCTCGGCTTATCAGGGCCCGGGGAATTGCTGGGGGGCCCGCTGCCAACGGCCCCCGACCGGCGTGACGTAAACCCCGCCCCCGCCCACAAATCGGCGCCGGAGAATACGGCAGCCGGCGTCGGACGGGATTCATGCCGCCCCTCCCTCCCCGGGGATTCTCCGACCCAGCGGGGGGTCAGAGAATCCCACCCCTCAACTTTTCACCCTGTGGGGACAGCGAGAGCATTTTTGTATTTCCACATTTAAATGTGCATTTACACACTCCTGACGTAGCTGTCACTTTCAGAGGAGTAATGATTGTGAATGCTGACAGTTTCAGTTATTACTCCCACTAAGTCCAGCTCAATATTGCAATGCCTTGGCAATACATTCTTCTGCAAAGTTAAACACTTATATGTATTAGAACACCACCAGTCGCAAAAAATTTAAACACCACTGTGAGTTCAACACTTTCAAGCAAATACTTTGAATTTTCAATATTTTTCACTCGTTCAACACATTCATTTTCTATAATAAAGCAAAATACAATGTGATATTGTAATTCAATGTTTAGCCCTTGAAACAGAAATGTAATGGTGACATCCAGTTTTAGATGTGCATCCACAAAGACAATAACATTGTTCTATTAGGTTGACTCCCTACGCTTGCCAACTTGTTTTGATGAGCGATCTCACTTGAATTCTCACTACTCGATGGCACAGTGTGTTTGCCCATCTGCCTCAAGGCGCCAAGATCCCAGGTTCGATCCCGGCTCTGGGTCACTGTCCATGTGGAGTTTGCACATTCTCCCCGTGTTTCCATGGGTTTCACCCCCACAACCCAAAGATGTGCAGGCTAGGTGGATTGGCCGCATTAAATTGCCCCTTAATTGGAAAAAATGATTTGGGTCTCTAAATTTAAAAAAAAAAAATTCTCACCACTCCTCATCCTCTATTCTATAAAAGAGATGTACAATTGATAAATTATGTCTGAGAAAAATGGCTACTTTTCCTCTCATGCAACGGGATTCACAATTTTTCAGTTTACACCATGCAGTATTCAAACTTTGACTTTTGTGGTCCCAGTACTGTGGGATTGAAAAACAAAGTGCACTAGTAATAAAAACAAAACATTCTGTCAATATGTAGGATGTCAGGCACCATCTGTGGATAGAGAGATACAGAGTTAAAGTAACAGGTACATCACCGACTTTTTAGTTTGGTCGTTACTAAAATTCTTATTCTGCTTCACTCTCCACAGATGCTCCAGACCTGCTAAGTAGTTACATAAGTTTTTGTTTTTATGTTAACCTTATGTATCAGAGAATACATACATGATGGTAAAGCGTCATGTGATGTGTAGTGACGTCAGTACAGTCTTTGAGCAAGCTTTGCAGAGTTCTCCATCTTAAACTGTGTGACCAACACCTCGTAATCTGAGGCAGAAAAGTACATGTATATAAACGAGTTCAGGGAGTTAGGTTGGAAGTTAAAAGCCAGGACAGACAGAGTTGTCATCTCTGGTTTGTTGCCGGTGCTACGTGATAGCGAGGTTAGGAATAGGGAGAGAGTGCAGTTGAACACGTGGCTGCAGGAATGGTGTAGGAGGGAGGGCTTCAGGTATTTGGATAATTGGAGCGCATTCTGGGGAAGGTGGGACCTGTACAAGCAGGACGAGTTGCATCTGAACCAGAGGGGCACCAATATCCTGGGAGGGAGGTTTTCTAGTACTCTTCGGGAGGGTTTAAACTAATTTGGCAGGGGGAATGGGAACCAGATTTGTAGTCCAGCAACTAAGGTAGCCGATATTCAGGACGCCAAAGCATGTAGTGAGGCAGTGGGGAAGGGAACACTGACAAAGGAGAGTATTTGCAGGCACGGAGATGGTTTGAAGTGTGTATACTTCAACGCAAGAAGCATCAGGAATAAGGTGGGTGAACTTAAGGCATGGATCGGTACTTGGGACTACGATGTGGTGGCCATCACGGAAACTTGGATAGAAGAGGGGCAGAAATGGTTGTTGGAGGTCCCTGGTTATAGATGTTTCAATAAGATCAGGGAGGGTGGTAAAAGAGGTGGTGGGGGGGGTGGCATTGTTAATTAGAGATAGTATTACAGCTGCAGAAAGGCAGTTCGAGGAGTATCTGCCTACTGAGGTAGTATGGGTTGAAGTCAGAAATAGGAAAGGAGCAGTCACCTTGTTGGGAGTTTTCTATCGGCCCCCCAATAGTAGCAGAGATGTGGAGGAACAGATTGGGAAACAGATTTTGGAAAGGTGCAGAAGTCACAGGGTAGTAGTCATGGGTGACTTCAACTTCCCAAACATTGAGTGGAAACTCTTTAGATCAAATAGTTTGGATGGGGTGGTGTTTGTGCAGTGTGTCCAGGAAGCTTTTCTAACACAGGATGTAGATTGTCTGACCAGAGGGGAGGCCATATTGGATTTGGTACTTGGTAATGAACCAGGGCAAGTGATAGATTTGTTAGCAGGGGAGCATTTTGGAGACAGTGACCACAATTCTGTGACTTTCACTTTAGTAATGGAGAGGGATAGGTGCGTGCAAGGTTTACAATTGGGGGAAGGGTAAATACGATGTTGTCAGACAAGAATTGAAGTGCATAAGTTGGGAACATAGGCTGTCAGGGAAGGACACAAGTGAAATGTGGAACTTGTTCAAGGAACAGGTGCTACGTGTCCTTGATATGTATGTCCCTGTCAGGCAGGGAAGAGATGGTCGAGTGAGGGAACCATGGTTGACAAGAGAGGTTGAATGTCTTGTCAAGAGGAAAAAGGAGACTTATGTAAGGCTGAGGAAACAAGGTTCAGACAGGGCGCTGGAGGGATACAAGATAGCCAGGAGGGAACTGAAGAAAGGGATTAGGAGAGCTAAGAGAGGGCATGAATAATCTTTGGCAGGTAGAATCAAAGAAAACCCCAAGGCCTTTTACACATATGTGAGAAATATGAGAATGATTAGAGCGAGGGTAGGTCCGATCAAGGACAGTAGCGGGAGATTGTGTATTGATTCTGAAGAGATAGGAGAGGTCTTGAACGAGTATTTTCTTCTGTATTTACAAATGAGAGGGTCCATATTGTTGGAGAGGACAGTGTGAAACAGACTGGTAAGCACGAGGAAATACTTGTTAGGAAGGAAGATGTGTTGGGCATTTTGAAAAACTTGAGGATAGACAAGTCCCCCGAGCCTGACGGGATATATCCAAGGATTCTATGGGAAGCAAGAGATGAAATTGCAGAGCCGTTGGCAATGGTCTTTTCGTCCTCACTGTCAACAGGAGTGGTACCAGGGGATTGGAGAGTGGCGAATGTCGTGCCCCTGTTCAAAAAAGGGATAACCCTGGGAATTACAGGTCAGTTCGTCTTACTTCGGTGGTAGGCAAAGTAATGGAAAGGGTACTGAAGGATAGGATTTCTGAGCATCTGGAAAGACACTGCTTGATTAGGGATAGTCAGCACGGATTTGTGAGGGGTAGGTCTTGCCTTACAAATCTTATTGAATTCTTTGAGGAGGTGACCAAGCATGTGGATGAAGGTAAAGCAGTGGATGTAGTGTACATGGATTTTAGTAAGGCATTTGATAAGGTTCCCCATGGTAGGCTTATGCAGAAAGTAAGGAGGCATGGGATAGTGGGAAATTTGGCCAGTTGGATAACGAACTGGCTAACCGATAGAAGTCAGAGAGTGGTGGTGGATGGCAAATATTCAGCCTGGATCCCGGTTACCAGTGGCATACCGCAGGGATCAGTTCTGGGTCCTCTGCTGTTTGTGATTTTCATTAATGACTTAGATGAGGGAGTTGAAGGGTGGGTCAGTAAATTTGCAGACGATACGAAGATTGGTGGAGTTGTGGATAGTGAGTAGGGCTGTTGTCGGCTGCAAAGAGACATAGATAGGATGCAGAGCTGGGCTGAGAAGTGGCAGATGGAGTTTAACCCTGAAAAGTGTGAGGTTGTCCATTTTGGAAGGACAAATATGAATGCGGAATACAGGGTTAACGGTAGAGTTCTTGGCAATGTGGAGGAGCAGAGAGATCTTGGGGTCTATGTTCATACATCTTTGAAAGTTGCCACTCAAGTGGATAGAGCTGTGAAGAAGGCCTATGGTGTGCTAGCGTTCATTAACAGAGGGATTGAATTTAAGAGCCGTGAGGTGATGATGCAGCTGTACAAAACTTTGGTAAGGCCACATTTGGAGTACTGTGTGCAGTTCCGGTCGCCTCATTTTAGGAAGGATGTGGAAGCTTTGGAAAAGGTGCAAAGGAGATTTACCAGGATGTTGCCTGGAATGGAGAGTAGGTCTTACGAGGAAAGGTTGAGGGTGCTAGGCCTTTTCTCATTAGAATGGAGAAGGATGAGGGGCGACTTGATAGAGGTTTATAAGGTGATCAGGGGAATAGATAGAGTAGACAGTCAGAGACTTTTTCCGCGGGTGGAACAGACCATTACAAGGGGGCATGAATTTAAGGTGAATGGTGGAAGATATAGGGGGGATGTCAGAGGTAGGTTATTTACCCAGAGAGTAGTGGGGGCATGGAATGCACTGCCTGTGGAAGTAGTTGAGTCGGAAACATTAGGGACCTTCAAGCAGCTATTGGATAGGTATATGGATTACGGTAGAATGATATAGTGTAGATTAATTTGTTCTTAAGGGCAGCACGGTAGCATTGTGGATAGCACAATTGCTTCACAGCTCCAGGGTCCCAGGTTCGATTCCGGCTTGGGTCACTGGCTGTGCGGAGTCTGCACGTTGTCCCCGTGTGTGCGTGCATTTCCTCCGGGTGCTCCGGTTTCCTCCCACAGTCCAAAGATGTGCAGGTTAGGTGGATTGGCCATGATAAATTGCCCTTTGTGTCCAAAATTGCCCTTAGTGTTGGGTGGAGGTGTTGACCTTGGGTAGGGTGCTCTTTCCAAGAGCCGGTGCAGATTCAATGGGCCATACGGCCTCCTTCTGCACTGTAAACTCTATGATAATCTATGATTAATCAAGGACAAAGGTTCGGCACAACATCGTGGGCTGAAGGGCCTGTTCTGTGCTGTATTTTTCTATGTTCTATGTATATATATATACACACACACACGAACGAAACGGGCGTGCGAGAACGGGGGCTTGAAAGTCTACCGTCTCTGTTTGGGCTATTACTCGGCGGTGGGGCATACTTAGTTGCGCATACTTTCCATAAAAATTGGAAGGGAGGAACTGTAGCCATCTGGGATGACCACTTCCAATAAGGTGCAGAGGAACTCGCAAAGACTGGCGGGTAAAATGGACAAGCCAAGAATCAGGCAACCTCAGAGCCTGAAATGCATATTTGTCAGCAAAAGTCCAGACGGTATCGAAACTCCGTCCCATTAGCATGTTAATCAGGCCGATTAGCATTTGTTGGCCCATCTTCCCCAAAACAAAGGACTGGTACTCAAGCAACTGGGACAGTCCCAGACATTTCGGCGCCACTCCCTGTTCAAGGGAAACGCAAACAACGGGGTCAGTGACCGCTTGGGACACGCCCAGCCATCCAGATATCAGCCCACGTTTTGGCTAAGGAATCGAACAGAGTGATCAGCGATCACCCAATTAGCAAGGCCCAAATCGAAGGACCGCCCAAAAGAGCGCGACCCCCCGAGTATAAGAAGAAGAGTTTGCCATATGTTCGCTCTCTCTTGGCCTTGGTACCCCGGTCACGGCCATCGCCAATTGCAGCAACACCAGAAGCGAGTCCAAGTTCAACGCCCGCTACCAGAAGGACGAGCCCAGCTGAGCAGCAGTTACCCCTTCGAACCTGATAGATCCAGAATTGAACAGCGGCCACTGTTTTCTGACCTAAGCCGGGTGCCCGAAGTTAAGTACAGGTTGTCTTAGCTGATAGGTGTAGTTAACTAGTAGTGTTTATGTTGCATGACTAATTGTGTGTAAATAAAGTATCCTTGACCTTGAACTAACTAACTGGTGTTTGGCTCTTTGATCGATAGCCGGTTGAAACTTGTGGTGATATCATTCGATACCTGGCGACTCTAAGCATTCGGACATAGATAGCATGGAAAGAAAGGCAAATTCACTGATTGCCCTAATTGGAACAGAGCCACAGAAAACCAAGTAGTTAAAGAAGCCAGCAACAGAAGTTGGTTGAAGACAGACTCTCTAGGAGCCAGGATCCGAAATGGTGGGAAGAATGGGCGCCATGGATGCATTTGATGAAGACCGCGAGTCTTGGAACTTGGAAAGATTCTAATGATATCACCTAGCAAATCAGACACTGGAGGGTCTAAAGGTCGCAACATTTCTCAGTTCAGTTGGGCGTAAAACTTTTCTGCTGCTACAAAGTTAATCAGCAAAATCATGAGGTAAGTCCTACACTGAATTCATGGAAATCTTAGAGGGACACTTCGCTCCTGGACCGTTATTGATTGCAGCCATGATCCTATTGAAGGTCGGAGCAGATTAGAGAGGCCGAATGGCCTACTCCTGTTCCTATGTCTTATGGTCTTGTCACTGAAGACTTGTTTGTTGGACTTTCACGAGGGCACAAATTCAGTAAAATTGATTTTTCACAGGCATATCTGCAGATGAATTTGGCTGCCAAATCACAGCCACTACTCACCATACTGATGCACAAAAGTCTGTTTCGTTACAGAAGACTTCCTTTCGGAATAACATCTGCCCCTGCTCTTTTTCAAAGATCCTTGGATCAAACTCTAAATGGGCTGAATCGAGTGCAATGATATTTCGATGACATACTCGTCACTGGTTCGAGTGAACGGTTGGAGAATTTCGAAGCCACCGTGAAGCATTTCCAGTGCCACAATCTGAGTTAGAAAGGAAAAGTGTGACTTTTTCAAGTCATTCATAAATTATCTAGGGCATATCATCGACAACGAAGACAGGGAGAAGAAACTGTCAGCGTTTTTCGGATTGAGCAATTTTTATGGTAAATGTATGCCAAATTTAGCAACACGATTGAAGTTTTTACACATGGTGCTATGTTACAAACAGGCATGGAACTGGTCAGAAGAATGCAAAAATGAACACAATGAGGTAAAGGAAGTCTTGCAGAAGTCAAAAATGTTGGTTTATTATAATCCCAAGCTGAAGTTACAATTTGCTTGTTGTGTTATGTACTCTGGGATAACACAGGCTGCAACTGGATGCAGCTTTAACCAAAAAATACTCCAGACCTTGAAGTTAGTTCAATCTGATTTATTGAACCAGTAGCACAGTTCTCTATGAGTTCGACTCTCTGCTAACCTAAGTGTGGTTACTCTGTCTGACTGAACCAGACTAGCTCTTAGCCTCGTGCTGGAGGTGTGATATTGTACATACACCCTGACTCACTCTGTAGATGTTCATCAGTGGAAAGAGGTGGAGTATGAGTGCCTCGTGCCTTTTATAGTGAGATACCAACCCTGCGTGTCCTGCCTGCTCATTGGTCATGTCCTGTTCTCTGTGTTCATTAGCTGCCTGCCTGTGCCTGTCTGTATATCGTTATCTGCATGTCTGCATATCATGACATGCTTGCAATGCCTCTCCCTATGAGGTTGGTACCGTCACCTCATGGATAATGCCTTCAAGAAAGGAACAACCAATTTGTTTCACAAACTCTTAGCACAGAAATGAATTACGTTCAGCTAGAAAAAGCAGCTATGAGCTTAGTTTTTGGTGTAAGAATGTTCCACCTTTATGGACATCATTTCAGTCCTTTGACAGATCGTCGACCCTTGATCATAATCTTTGGGCCATATAAAGGTATACCTTAGTTGGCAGCTAGCAGATTACAATGATGGTCATTGATATTGTCAGCATACACTTACGATATCCAATATCACGAGTGAGAGCAGCATGTAAATGATGATGCCATTACAAGTCAAGCATGACCCTCAAGAACGTTTAGTTGCTGACGTCTGGTGGCGTCTATGTGGTGAGCAGTTGCACACGCAGTGGCTCCTGCCAGGGTATATGTGGTTTTGGCCCTTCCTGCCCAGATTAGGGCCATTCGTTTTGGAACAAATTGCTGTAGTTGGATAGAATAAGTTCCTCTTGTTCGAGTAATATCTGGTAAAAATAGCTCAAGGCAGAAGTTGGGCAAAGGATCATCGTCAGATTCAAAAGTTTCTCGAGCCTCAGGAGCGGGGAACATGGCAGCAGTTCCTGCAGAGTTGGTGACAGTTCAGTGGATGACCGAGAAACTGGTTAGCTTCTTGACCGACAAATTTAAGAAGCAGCAGCAGGCAGCGGATGAACATCTGAGGAAGGCAATGGAGGGGGCTTTGGCACCAATTTGGGCGGCTATGGACAAGATGGACCGGCAGATAGAGATACAGGGTGTGACGATACAGAAGGTGGAGGTGGCGCTCTCTGATCATAATGATCGAATTGTCTCCCTGGAGGGAGAGATGGCGTTGCTGGCTGAAGAGCATAAAGCATTAAAGGCCAAAGTTGGTGGTCTGGAGAACCGCTCCAGATGGCAAAACTTATGGATCATTGGGCTGCTGGAGGGCTCCAACTCCACGGACTCCTATGTCTAAGATGTTCAGAAGGTTGGTGGGGGAGGGGGTGTTTTCAAATCCACCGGAGTTGGACCGGGCCCGTAGATCGCTGAGGCAGAAGCACAGATCTGGGGAGCCACCACGGGCGATCATAGTCAGGTTTCCTAAATACATGGATAAGGAGCGGGTCCTGAGGTGGGAAAGGAATGTCATCAGAATATACCAACGTATGTTGGTGCAGAGCTGGCGGAAAGGCGTGCGGCGTTTAACAAGTCCAAGGCTGCGCTGTACAGGAGCAATGCGAGGTTTGGAGTGATGTACCCGGCTCGGCTTCGGGTAACTTTCAAGGAGAGACTATTACTTTGATGCGCCGGAGGATGCGAATGAGTTTGTAAAGAAGCACGGACTGGGGCTGAACTAAAGTGCTTAAGGACTATGGAGTTTGTTATTTGTTAAGTCCATGTACATTTGTATTTTTTGTGGGATACTGCACTGTCGCAGATTTGTATCTTTTGTGTGTGTTGGGCAGGGGAGCTGGGTGTTGATTTTGTTTGTTGTTTCTGTATTAAAGTTTGGATTGGGCAGGGGGGCTGTTGGTTGATATACTGGTTAGTTGACTTTGATTTCAACCTTGTAAGGTATTGAGCTTAAGCTTTTTAGTTCTGATTGGTTTTGGTTTGGGGAACGGCGGCTTTTTTTTCTCTGTTGGTTGTTGGTTTGGTTTTTGGGGTGGGCGGAGCTGGAGGTTGGGGGGAGGGGTGGATTACTGACAGTTCCTTTATTTTTGGACTGGCTTGATGAGGGATGTGGCGCCCATCTTGGGTGGGCCTGAAGATGGTGTGGGCTGGGGCACTGCTGGATTGCGTCACAGGGTGGATGTGGTTGATCTTGGATCGGCGGGGGAGTGGTCAGAGGCCCCTGTCCGGTTGATAACGTCGAATGTGAGGGGTTGACTTGGCCAGTAAAAAGGTCCTGGGTGTTTGCACACCCGATGAGTTTGATATGGTTTTCCTACAGGAGACCCATCTGAAAATCAAAGATCAGCACGGTAGCATAGTGGTTAGCACAGTTGCTTCAGAGCTCCAAGGTCCCAGGTTCGATTCCTGGCTTGGGTCACTGTCTGTGCGGAGTTCTCCCCGTGTCTGCTTGGGTTTCCTCCGGGTGCTCTAGTTTCCTCCCACAGTCCAAAGATGTGCGGGTTAGATGGATTGGCTATGCTAAATTGCCCTTAGTGTCCAAAAAAGGTTCGGTGAGGTTATGGGGATAGGGTGGAGGAGTGGGGATAGGGTGGAGGTGAGGGGATAGGGTGGAGGTGTGGGGATAGGGTGGAGGTGTGGGGATAGGGTGGAGGTGTGGGAATCGGGTGGAGGTATGGGAATAGGGTGGAGGTGTGGGGATAGGGTGGAGGTGTGGGGATAGGGTGGAGATGTGGTGATAGGGTGGGGGTGTGGGGATAGGGCGGAGGTGTGGGGATAGGGTGGAGATGTGGGGATAGGGTGGGGGTGTGGGAATAGGATGGAGGTGTGGGAATAGGGTGGAGATGTGGGGATAGGGTGGAGGTGTGGGGATAGGGTGGAGGTGTGGGGATGGGGTGGAGCTGTGGGCTTGGGTAGGGTACTTTTTCCAAGGGCCGGTGAAGACTCGATGGGCCGAATGGCCTCCTTCTGCACTGCAGATTCTATGATCAAACAAGGTTGCGGAAGGATTGGGTGGGGCAGGTATGTTGCTCAGGCTTTGATTGTAAGGCGGGGTGGTGGAGCGCTGTGTGGATTTATAAGAGGGTGGCTTTTTCTGCGCTTCTCCCAGGTGGGAGGTAAGTGAACATCACTGGGTCGCTGGTTGGTAGGCCTGTGGTGCAGGTCAATGTGCATGCACCGAACTGGGATGACACAGCATTCATTAATAAGGTCCTGGCTTCTATCCCAGACCTTGATTCACATTGGTTAATTATGGGGCACTTCAATTGTGTTTTAGATCCTATGTTATATAGGTCGCATCCCAAGTCTTGAAGTCCATCTGGGATGGTGAAGGTGTTATTGGTGTCTGTGGAACAGATGGGGGGGGGGGGGGGGGGCAGGAGGGAAAGACCAGTGGAGGTTTAGGTTTCCAAGGGATATGGAGCTTTCTCTTTTTTTCCCCCCATGTCCATCGGGTTTACTCCAGGATTGACTTTGTGGTGAATACTTCTTTGCATCAGTATTCACCAAAGAGAAGCCTTTGCATCAGTATTCACCAAAGAGAAGGAATTGGTAGATGTTGAGTCTGGAGAAGGGGGTGTAGATAGCCTGGGTCACATTGTGATCCAAAAAGACGAGGTGTTGGGTGTCTTAAAAAATATTAAGGTAGATAAGTCCCCAGGGCCGGATGGGATCTACCCCAGAATACTGAAGGAGGCTGGAGAGGAAATTGCTGAGGCCTTGACAGAAATCTTTGGATCCTCGCTGTCTTCAGGGGATGTCCCGGAGGACTGGAGAATAGCCAATGTTGTTCCTCTGTTTAAGAAGGGTAGCAAGGATAATCCCGGAAACTACAGGCCGGTGAGCCTTACTTCAGTGGTAGGGAAATTACTGGAGAGAATTCTTCGAGACAGGATCTACTCCCATTTGGAAGCAAATGGACGTATTAGTGAGAGGCAGCACGGTTTTGTGAAGGGGAGGTCGTGTCTCACTAACTTGATAGAGTTTTTCGAGGAGGTCACTAAGATGATTGATGCAGGTAGGGCAGTAGATGTTGTCTATATGGACTTCAGTAAGGCCTTTGACAAGGTCCCTCATGGTAGACTAGTACAAAAGGTGAAGTCACACGGGATCAGGGGTGAACTGGCAAGGTGGATACAGAACTGGCTAGGCCATAGAAGGCAGAGGGTAGCAATGGAGGGATGCTTTTCTCATTGGAGGGCTGTGACCAGTGGTGTTCCACAGGGATCAGTGCTGGGACCTTTGCTCTTTGTAGTAGATATAAATGATTTGGAGTAAAATGTAACTGGTCTGATTAGTAAGTTTGCAGACGACACAAAGGTTGGTGGAATTGCGGATAGCGATGAGGACTGTCTGAGGATACAGCAGGATTTAGATTGTCTGGAGACTTGGGCGGAGAGATGGCAGATGGAGTTTAATCCGGACAAATGTGAGGTAATGCATTTTGGAAGGGCTAATGCAGGTAGGGAATATACAGTGAATGGTAGAACCCTCAAGAGTATTGAAAGTCAAAGAGATCTAGGAGTACAGGTACACAGGTCATTGAAAGGGGCAACACAGGTGGAGAAGGTAGTCAAGAAGGCATACGGCATGCTTGCCTTCATTGGCCGGGGCATTGAGTATAAGAATTGGCAAGTCATGTTGCAGCTGTATAGAACCTTAGTTAGGCCACACTTGGAGTATAGTGTTCAATTCTGGTCGCCACACTACCAGAAGGATGTGGAGGCTTTAGAGAGGGTGCAGAAGAGATTTACCAGAATGTTGCCTGGTATGGAGGGCATAAGCTATGAGGAGCGATTGAATAAACTCGGTTTGTTCTCACTGGAACGAAGGAGGTTGAGGGGCGACCTGATAGAGGTATACAAAATTATGAGGGGCATAGACAGAGTGGATAGTCAGAGGCTTTTCCCCAGGGTAGAGGGGTCAATTACTAGGGGGCATAGGTTTAAGGTGAGAGGGGCAAAGTTTAGAGTAGATGTACGAGGCAAGTTTTTTATGCAGAGGGTGGTGGGTGCCTGGAACTCACTACCGGAGGAGGTAGTGGAAGCAGGGACGATAGGGACATTTAAGGGGCATCTTGACAAATATATGAATAGGATGGGAATAGAAGGATACGGACCCAGGAAGTGTAGAAGATTGTAGTTTAGTCGGGCAGTATGGTCGGCACGGGCTTGGAGGGCCGAAGGGCCTGTTCCTGTGCTGTACATTTCTTTGTTCTTTGTTCTTTTGGTGGGTAGGTCTCTTTTTCCTAAAGTGGGATACAGGGAACTCAGTGATATGATATCGGATCATGCTCCACATTTTGTGGACTTGATGTTGGGGCCAGATCGTCCTCAACCCCTATAGAGGTTGGATATGGCATTCGTGGCTACAATTAAGCAATTTTTGGATTGGTTGACCCTTCCTGGAGGTGGAGCAGCGGATAAGACAGAAGTTGGAGATGCCGATAGGGCTGGAGGAGATTAGGAGCTGTATTTGGCCAATGCAGGCGGGTAAAGTTCCGGGTCTGGACGGATTTCCCATTGAACTTTACAAACAATTTACTGATCAGTTGATCCCGCTTCTGCTGAATATGTTTAATGATTTCTTGTCTCAGGGAGTGTTGTCGGCCCTATTGGTGCAGGCATCAATCTCCTTGATCCTGAAGAAGGATAAGAATCCCAGGGAATGTGCATCGTATCGGCCTATCTCGTTGTTAAATGCCGACACTATGTTGTTGGCTAAAGTATTGGTGACGCGTTTGGAGCCCTGTCTACCTGGGGTGATCTTGGAGAATCAGACTGGGATTGTTAAGGCCCAGCAGTTGTTGGCCAATATTAGGAGAGTGCTAAATGTGGTTTTGTTGCCCTCCTGAGGGACTGAGCCAGAGGTGATTATTTTGATGGACGCGGAGGTGTTTAATAGGATTGAGTGGGGGCACCTCTTTGAGATCCTGGAGTGGTTTGTCTTCGGACCAAAATTTATTTCATGAATTAGGCTTCTGTACAGGGCCTCCACAACAAGTGTACGCACGGACATCATGAGGTTGGGTTATTTCCTACACAGGGGTACAAGAGAGGTGTGTCCGTTGTCTCTGCTATTGTTTACCTGAGCAATTGATCAGCTGGCCATTGTTCTGAGGTCGTCTACTAGGTGGAGGGGGATATAGTGTGGGGTAGGGAGCACTAGTACGGATGATTTGTTACTATAGGTCGCTAATAGCCCGGAGGAGAATTATGCTTGGGTGGAGTTCCCCGGTGCTGCCTAAGGCCTCGGGGGATGTGATGAAATTTTACACCTGGAGAAGATGCAAGCATACCATGAGGGGATCGGTGGAAGGGTTTTATTCGAGGTGGTAGCCTTTCATCGCCTTTTTCAGGGAACTGGTTACCATCAGCTGTTTGCAGGGAGGGGGTGTGGGGTTTTGTCTCTGTATTTTCTTTAAGGTTTGTTGTTTTTTTCTCTCATAGGGGTGAGGGGAAAGGGGGTTTGGGGAGGGGGTTGGGCAGTTATATTGTTTGTGTATAATGAAACATTTTGTCTGAATAAAAATATTTAAAAAAACATTCAGTCATCATCTTGTATTTCCCATTCATGGATAATGTACCTGTATCTTCTTCAAGTTCAAAGATATACAGAACCAGATCCAGTGATGGGGAAAGTGCTGGACTTGGTCCAAAAAGGAACGCTGTCAGATGGTCATAAAAAAAATCCAGACCTCAATCCCTACATCACACAAAGACTTGAGCTGAAAGTGCAGACTGGAATTCCATTATGGGGCATCCATGTAATTATTCCTCAGTGGTTGCGTAGTAGAGTCCTTGACCAACTGCATAAGGGACATCCTGGTGTGATAAGGATGAAGGAACAGGCATGCAGTTACTTTTGGGGCCAGGATTAGACACTCAAATTGAAGAGAAAGTAGGGCAATGTCAATGCTGTGCAAAACTAGGGAACACCCCAACATTACAACTATTACAACTGCTGAGCTATAGTAGAGAATACACATCAATTATGCTGATCTACTGGAGGGGCACATGTTCTTGTTTATTGCGGTCATGCACTCTAAATGGCCGGGTCATGAAGTCAATGATGGCTGAGCAGACCACTGAGAAACGTGACAAAACATTCGCAAGATTTGGAACACTGCAGCAGATTGTCAGTGATAATGGTACTCAGTCTACTTTGAAGGAGTTTGAGGACTACACCATATCAAGTCAGCTCCGTATCATTCTGGAACAAATGGTTTGGCTGAGCATTTTGTGCAATAATTAAAGCAGTCTATCAAAGCGAAGGACCATTGACAAGAAGGGTGCACAAATTTCTAACGTCTTACACGCTGCAAAATAACAATGCATTTCTTTCAAAATCAAGGTCGGAAGCATCCCAGAGTAATGCTTTCAATTTCTAATGTGAATCTCCAATAGCGAAAGACTTGGAAAGATTAGATTAGGGGTATACATGAAAAGAATTAAGGTACAGATCTATAATAATCATTTATAAGAGGAAAATAGGGGGCGGGGTCTCTGAACCTGAGGCTAAGTGTTGACGCCGTTGTAAACGTCGTCGTGTTTTACGATGGTGTCAACAGGCCCCCAGGAGCAGTGGTTCTGAGCCCTACAGGAGGCCAGCATAGCACTGCAGCGACCCATGCTGCTCCAGCTGTCAATACCGGCCTCAAATGGGCGCCATGGGGCTGCGCATGCGCGCTGTGACCAATGCGAATGCACACATGCGCACTGCGTCCGGCGAAATTGCGTGCATGCGCGATGGCTTCCTTCTCCACTCCGGCCCCGACGCATCATGGCATAGGGCCACAGGGTCCAGCGCGGATCAAAAGAGGCCCTCAGCCCCAGAGGCTGGCCTGCCGATCGGTAGGCCCCGAACGCGGGCCAGGCCACAGCGGAGGCCCCCCCAGGGTCGGACCCCCCTCCCACCCGCACCAGGCCGCCCCCGAAAGGATGCACACCGAGGTCCCGCCGGGTAAGACCACACGTGGATGGTGCCGGCGGGACTCTGATATTTCTTGCGGCCACTCGGCCCATCCCGTGCGGAGAATCGCCGGGGTGGGGCTGCGTAGAGCGGCCCCTGACCGGCGCCATTGGTGAGCGGAGAATGGCGGATCGGCGTCGCGCGATTCACGCCCGGCCCGGCGATTCACCGACCCGGCATGGGCTGAGAAAATCCCACTCAGGGTGAGCAAAATATAGAAGTCACATATTTGATGTCGAGTGATTTTTGTTCTGTACTCTTTGTATTTTTGCTTATCAAGGTAAGTAGTATGTACTTAAGGGATACAGGACTGTGTACTCTTTGACGAACATAATGTTGTTCAAGCAGACTGGTGAGACGTCAGTATCAACCAGAGTTATCAGTATTGCTCTTTAGTAGGATAGTAAAAGACTTGGAACACCATATACTACACATAATATTTTTTCAATAAACCTTTACAAGTAACCGCTTCTTTTGTTATATTAATTTGAATGCCAAGTGACCTTGTAACGTTTGGATAAATATTTAAATACCATAAACGCTTGCGTTAAACATTTAGCCTTCAAACCAAAAATTAATATCTCCCCTGTAGAAAACATGCTATGACTGTGTTTTATACTGAGGTAAATAGATGATTAAGAATTGAATCTGGAGCACATCCCACATCCAGAGAACCAAATAACTCGGGACCATGAAAGACCATAAGATACAGGAGCCGAATTAGGCCATTTGGCCTATCGAGTCTGCCCCGCCATTTGATCATGGCTGATACGTTCCTCATCCCCATTCTCCTGCCTTCTCTCCATAACCCCTGATCCCCTGATTAATCAAGAACACTAGATTTGTGCTTGAGGTGCCGTTACCTACAGGGCTACAGACCAAGAGCTGGAACATGGAATTGGACAGAATAGTTCTTAGAACATAAGCACATAAAAACTAAGAGCATGAGTAAGCAATTTAATCTTTCGAGCCTGCTCCAACGTTCAATACGATCATGGTTGATCACATCATGGTCTCAACTCCACTGTCCTGCCCGTTCTCCGCAACACATTACTCGTTAAAAATCTGTCTAACTCATCTTTAAACGTTACTGTCCCAGCATCCACCGGACTCTGGGGTAGCAAATTCCACAGATTCACTACCCAGATTCACTGGGAGAAGTAGTTTCTCCTCATTTCTATTTTAAATGTGTTACCCCTTATCCTCTTGTTCTAGAATGCCCCACAAGAGGAAGTATACTTCACGTATACTTTAACTATACTTTTTATTATCTTCTCTTCCTCAATTTGATCTCCCCTCTTTCTTCTAAGCTCTAGCGAGTTTAGGCCTAAACTGCTCAATCTCTTTTCATAAGACCAACCATCTGTGATGCTTATTTGGGGGTGAATGTAGCTCAAGTTCCCTCTTCATCTAGGGGAGACAGTGATGTAATGGTATTTTCACTAGACTAATAATCTAGCGACCCAGGGTAATGCTCCGGGGACATGGGTTCGAATCACACCAGGGCAGATGGTGGAATATGAATTCAATTTTTTAAAAATCTGGAATTAAAAGTCTTTTGATGACCACATTGTCGATTGTTGTAAAAACACATCTGGTTCACTAATAACCTTGAGGGAAGGATATCCGTCATCCTTACCTGGCCTACATGTGACTCCAGACCCACAGTAATGTGGTTGACTCTTAAATGCCCTCAGGGATGATCAACAAATGCTGGCCCAGACAGCGACACCGACATCCCACCAAGAACCAACGGTGACACGGTAGCACAGTGGTTTGCATTGTTGCTTCACAGGGTCCCAGGTTCAATTCCCAGCTTGGGTCACTGTCTGTGTGGAGTTTGCACATTCTCCCCATGTCTGCGTGGCTTTCCTCCGGGTGCTCCGTTTTCCTCCCACAAGTCCCGAAAGATGTGCTGCTAGGTAATTTGGACGTTCTGAATTCTCCCTCCGTGTACCCGAACAGGCGCCAGAGTGTGGCGACTAGGGACTTTTCACAGTAACTTCACTGCAATGTTAATGTAAGCCTACTTGCGACAATAAAGATTATCGACAAAGAAAAAAGTTTGTTAATTATGTTGACATAAGGTCACCATGTAAGCACAGGGTTAAGCACAGTCATATGAATTGCATACAACTATATTGTGGGTACTCATAATGATCTCTCACGTTTACACTGTCGCTCCAAATATCTGGGAGATGGGGGGGGGGGGTTCAGCCAGTCTTCTACTGAAAGGCAGGGCCCCTGTTACAGCACGTTTCCAGCATGCACTGAAAGTGGAGAAACCTCTGACATCCTCTCACAAGGCAAACGTAAATAGGAATAGAGGCAGTAGTGGGCACTTCCTACTTTGAGCTGGACAAGACACAGTGGGCGGGATTCTCTCAGCCCAGGCTGGGCCAGAGAATCGCTGGGACAGGCGCGAATCGCGTGATGCCTCCCCGGCACCGGTCCGCCGATTCTCCGGAGAGCGGAGAATCGGCGCCGGCGTGGCGCCAGTCGGGAGCCGGCAGAGATTCTCGGCCCATGATTGGCCGAGCGGCCACGCAAAGAAACCCGAGTCCCACCGCTCACACCGGGTCTTACCCAGCGGGACCTCGGCGTGAATGCATCTGGGGGCAGCCTGGTTTGGGGGGGGGGGGGGCGTCGGGAGAGGGTCCGACCCGGGGGGGCCTCCGCTGTGGCCTGGCCCACGATTGGGGCCTACCGATCAGCGGGCCGGCCTCTCGCGCTGGGTGCCTCTTTTGGTCTGCGCCGGCCCCTGTAGCCCGACGCCATGTTGCGTCGGGGCCGGCGCGGAGAAGGGAGCCACCAGGCATGCGCGGGAATCGCAGCGATCCCACTACACATGCGTGCTTTGGCGCCAGTCCCACTGTGCATGCGCAGACCTGCGGCGCCAATCTGACGCCGTAATTGGCAGCTGGAGTCACTCCAGTGCCCTGCTGGCCCCCTGTAAAGGTCAGAATCGCTGCTCCTGAGGCCATGTTGACACCGTCGAGAAACGCGACAGCGTTTACGACGGAGTCAACACTTCGCCTCAGGATCAGAGAATCCCGCCCAATGCCTTCCAGTTGGCCAGAACTGAGCCTCACTGGGGGGATGGGGGGTGGTGCAGACCTGTGGTGTGGAGGGACTGTCGGAAAAAAGGAGAAATGTTCTCAATCTCCTTACACAGTAGGCTGGTGCTTGTGTGACATAGAACATACAGTACAGAAGGAGGCCATTCGGCCCATCGAGTCTGCACTTAAGCTCTCACTTCCACCCTATCCCATAACCTAATAACCCCTCCTATCCTTTTTGGATACTAAGGGCAATTTAGCATGGCCAATCCACCTAATCTGCACGTCTTTGGACTGTGGGCGGAAACCAGAGCACCCGGAGGAAACCCACACAGACACGGGGAGAACGTGCAGACTCTGCACAGACAGTGACCCAGCGGGGAATCGAACCTAGGACCCTGGCGCTGTGAAGCCACAGTGCTACCGTGCTGCCCCTAGACCTAGGCAATTCCTCATATCCACCATGCGTCCATCCAAGGAGAGAAGCCACTGGGTTTTCCGGCTGGATGAAGCAGGCAGACACTAAAGAAGTGCCCACAGTGATGTCTATGCCTGCCCGTCTTATGCATATTGAATGTTGTTCTATTGAGAGCTCTCCAGCTGGGATTTTGTTGTACATGGCTTCTGGAGGATTTTCATAGTTGGAATGGGATATTGTTTGGTACGGAGTGAATCTTAATCTGGTGTGCGGTAGTGGTTTTAAGATATATGACCATACAGCAATAACAATGTGTGAAGATATTCTACCTTATTTGGAAGGTAGAGCTGAAACTTCCTATGCAAATGTTTAATTAACTTAATGTAGAATTCTATAGCCTGAATATCCTTTTTCCAATTTCTTTTCTCTCATACATAGCCACTTCTCAATGTTACAAACATTACAGACTACAGACAGAATTATTGGAAAATAACAATGTAATATTGCCTTTTTATATTATGACACGGCCTTGATGGGAGGTTTAGAATGTGTAGGCTCTTAGCAAAAGCAAAGACTTGATACATGCCTCATTTTGAATGAAAGAAACTAAATGTATGAAACCACAGACTACAGAATTTAATAATGTCTGGTTTATTTTTTTAGTTTGTGTCAGTGGATGTAATTTTTCTGTTAATAAGAGTAAGCACTGACACTGAAATTAACTTTTCAGTGCACCACAATGCAAATAATTTTCAACTGGATGACCAGCCATGCAATTGTGGCTTAACATCCATTTATGACAATTATTTTAATCAGATCAAGGCAGGGGGAATTTGAGTCCTGATTTTTTTTTCAACAAATGTAGCGGCAAGGGTGGAAAAAATCAGTCCTTAGTACTAATCCAACATTTCCCCTTGGTTACAGTCTCAGTCTTGATCATCATGGAGAAGAATTCCCAGCAGAGAGAAATTGTGGTAAATGGGAGAGGAAGAATTTAATCATTCCTCCTGTGAATAAAATATGGCCAATGCCATGCCGTGAGGCCAGATATTCATGGTGAACATGGGCCTTCGGCATGTAAAAAACAAATGTAGATAGGATTATTGGCGTACATTTATTTAAAAACACAGTATAAATGTCAGATGTAGAATTTATTGATACTAATGACCTCACTCACTTTTTATGAGTGAACCTCCTCATACAAAAGAAAACTACCCAACTTTTTTTTTTCCCAAGATTTGTCTTTATTTAAAAAGAGAGTTTTGGCAAGGCTCCGTCAGAGCCAGCTGGTTTGCATCTGTTTATCTTCAGCTGTCTGTTTACCACAAGGGTGTAACTCAGGCCATGGGTTGCTGTAAGACTAGATTCTGTGATTTTACCTACACCCACATAATTAACAAACAACTCAAATGTAAACAAAAACAATTAAAAATGAATTGGGTTTTGGTATTTCTTAGCAACAATATTTTGCAAAAGTGCTTTTAGAAATACATAAAAGGAAACTGTGGAAACGTCCAACTTTAAATGCGTTTTAAAAGGTGTTTGACAGGTTTTGTGCCTCGTCATTTAGACCCACAGCGCATATATTTGCACTTTGTGCTCAACTGAGCTAATGATTTATATTGCCTCTTGAAAAACTAGGACACATTCATTTAACTATCTTGTACAAACATTTCAAAATAGAATTTTCCTATAAATTCTGAGAAAATGGGAAATCGTCTGCACTAACTACCTTTCCTTCTTCGGGATAATAACCTATTACCTCAGTCTGACATCGGAGCCAGTTCAGGACTGTTCATGTCCTTTATTAAGTGGCATGCTCCTAATCAGAATATTAAACTTATAAGTCTTAAAACATTTTCACTTAATACCAGGTGGTATTATCGCGTTTTTTTTAAGTTATCTTTTATTGGCCTCAAGATATTTTTTAGGTGATTGCAAGCTGCCTAGGATACAGGGATAGGGTTTGTGCTTAAAATTATATAAAAGCTTCAAAAACAATGCTTATACAGTATGACAAATAGTAAAAAAAAGTAAACAACCTTTGGTTTCATTTGCTTTATTTCCAAAATGACAGCCTGATTGTGGCTAAGAACAAATAGATATTTCAGAAAGCACTTCTAAAGAAAATTGTAAACTTGGGTCCAACATAAAACACATCCACGGTGCAATCTGCCTTTTGGTGCTTTCTAATTAAAAAGGAAACTGGTTTATCTAATTCAAACATAACCGGATTCTAGATAGTTTTTGTACAATTGTAGCTACCATATTGCAATGGCGTCTCTTTAACGGCTGATTTTGTATCACTTTACAAAAACACTTGTGTCTAATCTCTGGAGACTTTCTGTAGGTTATGAGAAGCCACATCTATATAGTGCAATAACAATTACAAAAATTAGAGAGCCCTTGTAGTGAAGAAACATTATCAAGTATCGGATGACCAGGGTTCCTCATCATTAAACTTCAGAATTTAAAACAAAGAAATTAAATAGGATGATGATTTTAACTTGCTGGTGGGGCAGGAAAATCAGAGGCCACCCAGGCAGTGATACGTTGTGGTACATGCCCTGTGCTGTTTATTTTCTAACTTTGAGACTATAAGGGGGAGAAAGCTGCCAATACTGTCAGTGGCTTAAATGCTGCTTTTCCCGCCCATTATTGGGCTTCGTCAATTTCCAGGAAAATTGCCCAGCTCACCGAGTTAATACAACTCCTGAGCTTTTCCACTTAACTCTGTAACTTTTCCCCTTCAAGTTTTTATCTAATTGTATTTTGAATGTCATAATTAAATCTGCCTTCACCACCCTTTCAGGCAATGTATCACCTCACAACTTGCCTTCTTCTCTCTTAGATTCCAGAGGGGGACCTGGCTCGATAGATCCTGACTTTTTTTTTCAAACCATGGAGAAATGTTATTTAACAAACTCACGGCATTATTCTGATGAACGTTTAACACAAAGAATCAGAGTCTTTGTGGTAAGGATGTCTGAACAATTTCCCTGGTTGTTTCCAGCATTACTCTGCCAGGTTTTAAAATCATGGTCCAAGATATCAAGAGAAAATCACTCATATTCTGCCATCTTTCTCCTAATCTGAAGGTGGCTAAATCCTGCTGGGATGCAGCTATGGTTCCACATGCTGCTGGTACCCTCTGCACCTCACACCCAACTGAGATTCTTGTAAAAGTGAGTATTGACATGGAAGGTGCGAGTTCTTTTTTGGCGGGAGGCTGGGGGGGGGGGGGGGGGGGGGGGGGGAGGAGGAAGGGAGGAAAAGGGGTTTTGGTTGAGCTCCTATCATATCCTTACCTGACATCTACATGCTTCCAGCAGGGATCACATCACTTCAATTCTGAGTGGGGATTTTTGCTGAGCTTCCCCTTTCTCATTTGAGGGAAAACTGAAGCCAATTGTATGATTATATCTCTACTTGAGATGAGGGAATGATTGCTTAGCCACCGAAAACCACAAATGCTAAATGAAAACTGTGAGAAGTCGTTTCTGCTGGCCGGAGCTCTAAAACATGAATAATAATAATAATCTGTTTTGTCAAAAGTCGGCTTACACTGCACTGGAGTTACTGTGAAAAATCCCTAGTCACCACACTCTGGCACCTGTTCGGGTACACAGAGGGAGAATTCACAATGTCCAATTCACCTAACAGCACGTCTATCGGGATTTGTGGGAGGAAACCGGAGCATCTGGAGGAAACACACACAGACACAGGGAAAATGTGCAGACTCCTCACAGACAGTGACCGAAGCCGGGAATCGAATCTGGGACCTTGGAGCTGTTAAGCAACAGTGCGACCCACTGTGCGACATTGCTGTCCCTAAGGCACAATCTCAGGGTAAGGGGGTGATCATTTAGGACTGAGAGGAGGAGAAATGTTTTCACTCAAAGGATTGTGAACGTTTGTAATTCTCGACCTCAAGAGGGTTGTGGATGTCTCATCATTGTAGATATTTAAGACTGGAACAGACAGATTATTGGTCTCTTGAGGGGTCAAGGAGTATTGGGAGTGGGCAGTAAAGTGGCAATGAAGCCCAAGATAAGCCATGTTGTTCTCAAATGGCGGAACTGGCTCAATGGACCATATGCTTTACTCCTGCCCCTATCTCTTTGTCTTGCCTTTATTTAGTCACATCATATTATATAGAGAGAGGCTTTGATAGTTACTAATCAGCATTCAAATCCTAATATCACTGCTTGCGCAATTAATACAGTATGCATGCAACACAGTGTTTGAAACTGTTGGCATTGTATCCGTGCTTTAAATTTCATGATAGTAATAAACAAGAAAATTTGAGGAACTGTTGCATTGCTTTGCACTGTAAAGAATATCACACATTACAATTGTTCACAGTTCAAACTCCACTTTCTGGGTTTTGTATCTTCATCTCAACCAGTGATTCATTATTCTCTTTTAACATAATTCATGTAGCTTTATTTCAAATATCACCTTCTAAACTGCTTTAATTAGTAAGTACATCTGGACATCCACTTGTGTGATATAAAGCATAATTCACATAATTTATCTGCTGGTTAAACATAGAAACAGCTTCTTCCCCACAGCTACAAGACTCCTCAATGACACCCCCTCGGATTGATCTGTTCCCTGTAAGAACACTATTCACGACGCCCTGCTCTGCTCTTGCTCATGTATTTGCTTTGTTTGGCCCCTTGTTCCGCACTGTAACCAATCACTGTTTGTCGATGTACCATTTGTCAATGTTCTCTGTTGATTATTCTTTTTGTCTACTGTGTACGTTCCCTCAGCCGCAGAAAAATACTTTTCTCTGTACTTCGGTACATGTGACAATAAATCAAATCAAATAAGTGATGCACAGAATTGACCGTGCCTCCTCATATGCAACAATAGCATCTTATTAAAAAGAGCACAAGTTAAGAAGATCTAAATTCTCGAAAGTCGTGTCAAGTGTTACTGTTTTTCAGCAATCCTAAACAATGCAGTCACAGGTCAGAAATTAATCTATTAATATACTGTAGCCATCTGGGAGGCCACTTCCAGAATACAAAATGGATGCTTGCAATGAATGTAGGGAACTATGGACAATGTTAAGAAAGCAAGCAGGCACAGAACCTGTATGCGTATTGAGAAGGCAGCTCCCAGACAAGACTGAAACTGTAGGTCAATTAACATATTGATGGCCCATCTCCGGGAACAAAGGAAAGACACTCAAGCAACCGATCTATCCCCAGACACCTCAGCGCCAGTTTCCCAAACCGAAAGCGTAAACAAAGCCAGGCCAATGGCCACAGAGGACACACCCAGCCATCAGGGCACCCACCCCTTTATTGGTCAAGATCAATACCAGTGATCAAGATATGGCCCAATTAATTGGGGCCAAGTTTAAGGACCTCCCAAAAGCACGCAAAACCCCTCCGGGTATAAGAAGAAAGCCCCCGAGAGAGAATCGCTCTCTTGGAATTGGCTCTCAAAGCGGAGAGACCCATCCACCAGCTGCCTGCACCAGAAGCAAGTAAGTCCAAGGTCAACGCTCGCTAAGGACGACCTTAGCTGTTCTCCTGTACCACTTCGAACCCAACAACCTCAGATCCGAACAACGGCCATTGTTCCTCTGACTGAGTGGGCACCTGAAGCTAAGTATAGGCATTAGCGTTAGAGATAGTTTAGTTTGTAGTACTTTGTGCATGTGTAGATCTTACTGTGTGTGTAAATAAATAGTATTGACTTTGAACTAACTAACTGGTGTATTGGCTCTTTGATCAGTATTCGGGTTTGAACCTTGTGGCGGTATCGAGAGATACCTGGCGACTCTAAAGCAAACATAATTAGGATTAAGGAAGGCGACCACATTGACCGCCATATTTAGAACCAGAGAAACAGGGCAACAATACCAACAAGCATTGCATACCTTTCACGTTTGGAAATTAGTTACTTCTGGTAATATTTAAGGCTTTCGTGGTAGCCAATAATGTGTGGCAATTGGATGGCTGGCAGGTTGACAGTAGTTATTCTAGGGTCTGTGTTGTTTGTTTGCTGGCAGCTTAAAGTAAATTATTGGTCTCAACGTCACACTGGTAGCTCCAAAAAGCGGAAGTAAAATGTTAAGAAACAAGAGAAGGTAACCTGGTAAAAATCAACAAAGTCGACAAGACCCCAGAAAAAGTTTAAGAATGCCATTAAAATGAATAAACTACCATCTCAATAAAGTTGGGATAGGCAGATTTTCAGTCTTTTGAGAGGTGAAGAGAAATGGGGAGTGGACAGCACAGAGGCATTGCAGACCAAGATCATCCAGAGGTGGTCATGCATGTGGCACCGGAAACAATTTCAACAGCACACAAAACATGTAACTTCAAACATTTCATGTAGATTACAGGGCTACAATGCCAACCAAATACAGGTGGCATCAAGACCTGTAAAATACTGAACGGTTTTATCTTGATTTGCCAAAGAATGACAAAAGTCTGCTGCAATACTAACATGGAGATAAAATATTATCATCTAGGTTATTGTATACAAGACTCTTATATAAAATTTGGACAGATACATTTTGAACACAAGCTGAATGTTTTGAAAAAGTCTAAGGATACATTAAGAAGAGAGTGAATGAAGATTTTGCTTTCTGCACTAGATGCTAAAATGGAAACAGTTCCCTCCACCAGCGCAAACATTCCTCATGTCAATAATTAAGACATTTAAATTAAAACTCATTTGGTCAAGCTAATTTCTTCCACAGTCTGTCTGCGTGCAATTTATCCTATCATAGGGCAGTGGTGTCTTAAAACAAATCAGCTATTTTTACCCAGCCCACAAAATTATTTTGGTTACTTTCTTCTTTGCTTGTTTGTATGCAATGTTGACTTTGACTTCTGTTCAGCTTCAGCTATAAAAGCTTCTTGGGCATGGAAGCTTGGAAAAGGTTGCTCATCATTCCTGACTCCAATTTTCTTTGGCAATTTTACTGTTTAATTCCTTCTCCCACTGAATGAAAAAAAAGATTACTTTTTGTTGTTCTATTCCTTTCAGATAGCCCTGTATCTTTTGTTCATCTTTCTCTTTCCTTATTTAGTTGCATTCCCTCCTTTCCTGCATTAGCTTCAATGCTCTCCCCACATCATTTTCCTCCTAGCAAAGAAATTGGTGGGAGCCTGTTTCGGTAAATTCTGTCCATCCTCCATTGGTCCACATATCCTGTACCGGCCAGTCGTACTCCAGAACACATGGGTCTCAAGAATCTGAATTTGTTCTTCCTTCACCAATCAATCATTTACTTCTTTTTACTTTAAAATCTTGCATAAATTAGCAAACGGCTGCAGAAATAATACTTCTCTTCAACCAATCACTTAATTCCCAATATACCCTTGGAAGACCTCGATTCTATTTATTCTGTGATTCAATCCAACATGAATCATGACTTCTGGTCTCATAGTATTGAAGTTGTCAAAGTGTCAAATCTCCACATTTGGCTGGTTTTGTTCGATATTATCTATCTGGAGTTTTGTATAGGCTATATAACCTTATATAGGCTATGCTACCTTTTTAGTGCATAAATGCTAAATCAGATCACCACCATCTATTAGTATCAGCAATTTAAAACATATACAAAAAGTGGAATGAAAATCAAAGTGGCTGCAAAACTCGAGCTGCTCACTTATATAGCATGTGAATACAGAGCAACTGGACACGTCTGACCTTGCGGTGTATTCCACATAAATGCTTCCTGGTTTAAAAGGCACCCATGATAGGTTACAGCTAATTATTCATTCTCTTATCTCTGCTATTAAACCCTGCCCTCCACAGACATTTCCAATCCCTCCTACCCGACAAATCTCTGAACTGTTAATTACTAGATAGCCGAACATTTAATTCCCAACGAAAAATCTGGTGGATCTTCTTTTTCACAAATTAATCAACATAGAATTAAATACTTTAATTTCATAACTAATGTTACGATTGTAAGACGCAGATTCAAAGTGCAAAAACTTAACTTGTATTTTAAGAACCAGACTTTGGGACCAAACTACAAGAGAATCGGACTAGCGTGTCCTCTTCCTGACTGACATCGGGCACAAAAAACAGGCTGCAGCTGGATTTTAAAATGTAATTTTTTTTTCTCCCCAAGGTGGTGCCGGAGCGTGGCGACTCTCTGCGAGCTCTCCCCTATAGATTCTCTTCCTACATCTTTTTATAACCACTTTATAGTATGTTCTATAATTATTAATTATTCTAGTATGTTCTATGTCTTCATAAATGGAGCAATCTGCCAGGACTGTTAGCAGAACAATACTTTTCACTGTATCTCGGTACACGTTACAATAAAAAAAATCAAATTAAATCACCAACATTTTCAAAGAGTGATATTAGAAGCAGTGAGGTGCTTTGGCGTAACACCTTTATTTGAAATCAATTCTTCACTATTACCAGTTGATGTCCTGTGATGTTACATAACAATTTTGGAAACGAACACAAAGCGTAATATTAAGACTTTGTGAGGTAAGGACATGGAGCATAATCGTACTCGGGGCAAACACAAGCTGCAGTGCTGTAACTAAAGCTTCAACTTAAATTGCTTGCAAGTAATTGATCTTCTTTGTTAGTGCACAAAGGAAATGAATGACAAGTGTAAAGAGTGTGAAGATGTAAAACAGTTTGCTGTTAAACACATCAAAACCTACATGCTAAATTTGTAGGTTGTGCTATAATACACATTAAGATATGACCACAAAGATGCCGAGTTCAGTGAGAAGGGGGACAAATGAAAATAAGAAAAAGGTCTTTTTTTTTTAAAACAGTTTAAACCTGACTGTTGAGTATGAACTGAACATGGCAGTCAGAATGAAAGTTAAATGCTCCACAATGTCACCTAGAGGCCAGAACTTGCAAAAACAGGTAAACTCAAGATGACATTTTTCATTACTTAACTTGAATTGTCTGTTTCTTTGACAGCCCAAATCTTATCTAAGTCTATTAAGCTGAAGAAAGCCCTCTTGCAGGTCAATCCACAAACACGGCAGGTAGGTGTTGACACGCAACATTGAAAAATCCATGTCGTTGTACCTTCACAATTCCCTTTAAGTAATGTATTCACAGGCTGATTAAAATAATCCGATAGGCCGCAAAGGCCATCCACAGCAGTAAATATAATTATAATTTTATATAGCAGGAGGGTTCTATGGACTGTCGCAATACATAAAATGAAAGAGCAGGCACCACTTGCACCCAGCAGGCACAAGTATTTCCGAGGTCCCATCTATCTATTTCAGTGAACCCAAAAGGTCCCTGGCACCATTCAAAGAGGCGATGCAGTTTTCCCAGTAGACTGGTCAACATTTCCCTCCCAACCAGCAACAGGAACCCAGAATGGCGAGCTAAATCTCCACTTGGCAGGACTGTCTGGAGCTTGGTTTGAATTCACCGCCTTAGGAGAATGCTACCAGCTAAAATTGTGATCGAAAGAAAACTCCATAGAAACTGCTTACATTGGGGAAGCTGCAAGATTAATTTTCATTCAAACATAATTATTTTCAAAAATGTAGCAATTACTTTTCTTTTTAAAAAAAAATGTTTATTCAAGTTTTCCAACAAAAGTTTTGACAATCCCCCCCCCCTCCCCCAATAACAGAAGATAAAAGAAACGCAAACACCACAATTAAACATTGTACATTGTACAAAACATTTACATTGGGTTTCCCCATGTACAATAGCCCCCCGCATATGACATTTAAAGGTACTCGTAGGGAAGCCCCCCCGCCCACCCCCATTCCCCCCCCAACAGAACCCCCCCTCCCCACCCTAGGGTTGCTGCTGCTGCTGACCTCTTCCTAACGCTCCACGAGATAGTCTAGGAACGGTTGTCACCGCCTGAAGAACCCCTGCATGGACCCTCGTAAGGCAAACGTTATCCTCTCCAGATTAATGAATGCTGCCATATCATTTATCCAGGCTTCCACACTGGGGGGCTTCGCGTCCTTCCATAATAACAAGATCCTCCGCCGGGCTACCAGGGACGCAAAGGCCAGGATACCGGCCTCTTTCGCCTCCTGCACTCCCGGCTCGTCCGTTACCCCAAATAATGCCAACCCCCAACTCGGCTTGACCTGGACTGTCACCACCTTGGACATAGTCCTCGCAAGACCCCTCCAGAACCCCTCCAGTGCCGGGCACAACCAGAACATGTGGACGTGATTTGCCGGGCTCCCCGAGCAGCTCCCACACCTGTCCTCCACCCCAAAGAACTTACTCATCCTCGCCCCTGTCATATGCGCTCTGTGAACAACCTTGAATTGTATTAGGCTGAGCCTGGCGCAAGAGGAGGAAGAATTAACCCTACTCAGGGCATCAGCCCACAGACCCTCATCTATCTCCTCCCCAAGCTCCTCCTCCCACTTGCCCTTTAGCTTCTCTACCGCGGCCTCCTCCTCTTCTTTCAGCTCCTGGTAGATCGCCGAGACCCTGCCCTCTCCAACCCATACACCCGAAATCACCCTGTCGTGGGTCCCCTGTGCCGGGAGCAGCGGGAATTCCCTCACCTGCCATCTCAAAATCGCCCTCACTTGCATATACCTAAAAGCATTCCCCGGGGGTAACCCAAACTTCTCCTCCAGCGCCCCTAGGCTCGCAAACGTCCCATCAAGGAACAGGTCCCCTATTCTCCTAATTCCTGCCCGAGGCCAGCTCCGAAACCCCCCATCCATCCTTCCCGGGACGAACCGATGATTCTCCTGAATCGGGGACCCAACCGAGGCTCCCACCTCGCCCCTGTGCCGCCTCCACTGCCCCCAGATCTTCAGCGTTGCCGCCACCACCGGGCTCGTGGTGTACCTTGTCGGCGAGAACGGCAGCGGTGCCGTCACCAGCGCCCTCAGGCTCGTGCCCATATAGGACGCCATCTCCAACCTCTTCCACGCCGCCCCCTCTCCCTCCATTACCCACTTACGGATCCGCGTACTTCCTATAAAACTCGACCGGGAACCCGTCCGGCCCCGGGGCCTTCCCCGCCTGCATGCTCCCCAATCCTTTAACCAGCTCCTCCAGCCCTATTGGCGCCCCTAAACCAGCCACCTCCTGCTCCTCCACCCTCGGGAACCTCAGCTGATCCAAGAATCGTCACATCCCCTCTTCCCCCGCTGGGGGCTCAGATCTGTTCAAATCCCCCTAAAAGTCCCTAAATACCTCATTTATTCTCACCGCACTCCGCACCGTATTCCCCCCTCTATCCTTAATTCCACCTATCACCCTCGCTGCCTCCCTCTTACGAAGCTGGTGTGCCAGCATCCGACTCGCCTTCTCCCCATACTCATACATCGCCCCCTGCGCTTTCCTCCAGTGTGCCTCTGCTTTCCCTGTGGTCAACAGGTCGAACTCCGTCTGGAGATTCCATCGCTCCCTGAGTAGCCCCTCCTTGGGGGCTTCTGCATATCTCCTATCCACCCTTAAAATCTCCCCCACCAACCTCTCCCTCTCCCTCCCCTCTCTCTTCTCCCTATGGGCCCTAATGGAGATTAGCTCTCCCCTAACCACCGCCTTCAGCGCCTCCCAGACTACCCCCACCTGCACCTCCCCGTTGTCATTGGCCTCCAAATATCTTTCAATGCACCCCCGCACCCGCCCACACACCTCCTCATCTGCCAACAGTCCCACATCCAGGTGCCACAATGGGCGCTGGTCCCTCTCCTCCCCCAACTCCAGCTCCACCCAGTGCGGGGCGTGGTCTGAGATGGCTATGGCCGAGTACTCCGTTTTCTCCACTTTTGGGATTAGCGCCCTGCTCAGAACAAAAAAATCTATCCGGGAGTAGGCTCTATGGACGTTTGGAAAAGAATGAAAATTCCCTGGCCTGGGGCCTGACAAACATCCATGAGTCCACTCCTCCCATCTGGTCCATAAATCCCCTAAGCACCTTGTCCGCAGCCGGCCTCTTACCCTCCTGGACCTAGAGCGATCCATTGCTGGGTCCAGCACCGTGTTGAAATCCCCCCCATTATTAAGCTTCCTACCTCCAGGTCCGGAATCCGACCCAGCAAGCGCTTCATAAATCCGGCATCATCCCAATTCGGAGCATATACGTTTACCAGTACCACCCGCACCCCCTGCAGCCTACCACTCACCATCACATATCGACCTCCGCTTTCCACTACAATATTCATTGCCTCAAACGACACCCGCTTCCCCACTAGTATTGCAACCCCTCTGTTCTTCGCATCCAGTCCCGAATGGAACACCTGCCCTACCCATCCCCTTCTCAGCCTAACCTGATCGGCCACCTTCAAATGTGTCTCCTGAAGCATAACCAAGTCTGCCTTCAGTCCCTTTAAGTGCGCGAACACCTGGGCCCTCTTGACCGGCCCAGCCCGTTCAGCCCCCTCACATTCCAAGTTATCAGCCGGATTGGGGGGCTGCTGCCCCCCCCCCCCCCCGCCTCCCTTGCCGACTAGCCATCTCCTTTACTAGGCCAGTCACGTGCCCACGCCTCCCGCACCCTCCAGTCCCCCAGACGGCGGACCCCCGCCCCGACCACTTCTCCTACTTCCAGCTCCCCTTTGGCCAATGCAGCAGCAACCCTATCCCCCTCTTTACCCCCCCTCTCCCCCCGCTAGATCCACATCTAGCCCTTTTGCTCCCCCCATAAGTCAGCTGACTCCTGCTGACTCCGGCCTCTCCCGCCATTCCATCGACCCCCTCCAGTGTGAGAATCCCCGCTCCCCCTCCCTGGCAGTCAGTGTGCGCCCCCCTCCAGCACCACCTATCCCCCCCCCCCCCCCCCCCCCCGCCGGCCCCACACCCCCGTCCTTCTCTAGCGCGGGAAAAAGCCCGTGCTTTCCTGAGCCGGCCCCGCCCCCTCTGGCACAGCTCCTTTTGCGGCCTTACCCCAATTCCCCTCCCCGGGCCTCCACTCCCCCTCTTCCCTCGTGGAGATCTGACCCTCCAGCACCGACGCACACACTCTCCTACAGTCTCCCCATCAAATCCCTTCACCCATCCCCACCCAGCACCTTAAAAAAAAGAACATTCCCCAAACGTAGCAAACACAGCAAACATCCCCCCACAACAAACCCTCAATCTGAGTCCAACTTTTCAGTCCGTATGAAGCTCCATGCCTCATCAGGCGTTTCGAAGTAGTGGTGTTGATCCTGGAACGTGACCCACAGTTGCGCTGGCTGCAGCATACTGAACTTCACCCCCTTTCCATGGAGCACCGCCTTGGCCCGATTAAAATCAGCTCTTTTCTTAGCCATCTCTGCACTCCAGTCCTGGTAGATTCGGATCTCCGTGTTCTCCCACCTACTGCTCCGCTCTTTCTTGGCCCATCTCAGGACACACTCTCTGTCCATAAAGCGGTGAAACCTCACCACAACAGCCCTTGGCGGCTCGTTGGCCTTGGGTCTCCTTGCTAGGACCCGGTGATCCTCATCTAGCTCCAGAGGCCTCGGGAAGGCTCCTGCGCCCATCAGCGAATTGAGCATCGTGCTCACATATGCCCCGACATCGGGCCCCTCCACTCCCTCAGGGAGACCCAGAATCCGAAGATTCTTCCTCCTCGACCTATTCTCCAGGTCCTCAAATCTTTCCACCCACCTCTTGTGCAGCGCCTCGTGCGCCTCCACCTTCACTGCCAGGCCCAAGATCTCGTCCTCGTTCTCCGAGGCTTTATGCCGCACCTCTCGAATCGCCACCCCTTGGGCCTTCTGGGTCTCCACTAGCTTCTCAATCGCCGCCTTCGTTGGCGCCAGCATTTCGGTCTTCAGCTCCTCAAAGCAGCGTCTAAGAAACCTCTGCTGCTCCTGTGACCACTGCGCCCATGTTGCTTGGTCTCCACCCGCCGCCACCTTGTTTTTCCTCCCTTTCACTTTTCGCTACTCCAAGATCACTTTTTTCACCGCTCCACTCCTGGTCCAATCCATACACTGCCGGGGGGGGGACCTTGCTGTCACCTTCCCACACTGGAAGGCGTCGAACAATTGCCGTTGGGGCTCGTCTAGAGAGCCCAAAAGTCCGTTCTCGGTGGGAGCTGTCGAACGTGCAACCTACCTAGGCATGGCCGCAACCGGAAGTCCCTGCACATTACTTTTCAATCCTTTGTTACAAAGCCATGCTTTCCAAAAAATGACTTCATGAATTTGCTGCCTGGAAACCACGGAGTGACTTTAGAAAGACTGAAGCCACATCCTGGTAACTTGAAAGCACAGCTTTGAAGATAGCTGAAAATCTAAATCAGGGTCCATGATGAATTCCAAAGCAAGTAAGTGGAGCCAACCTGCCGAGAAAACCCAAGCAGACACAATTACCTTAAAGGAGTAGCTCATTCCTAGCTCATTCACAGAACATCACGAGAATCACTGCATTAGATGCAAACACCTTGGCCAATTGTTACAAGGGTGTGCTTTTTTAAAAAAAAGATACAATTATTCATTTTTATTTTTCTGGACAGATTTAAAAAATTTGAAACCCCCTAGAGACAATGCCTAGCCTGCTGGAATACACACAATTTCACATTCCACCACATGGGATGTAAAAAAGACCATCAACTCCCTGGGGAGTGTAAACAACCCTATTCCTCTTTGGCTTCACACCATCCTAAGACTTTTCAAGAGACATCAAAATGAAATTACCTGTTCTGAAACAATAACTGCAGCTTTCATGGACTAACATAATTTCTTTGGATTATACAGCCAACAAGGTACTTTAAGGACTCCTGACCAAGTAGGGGAGAGAGAACAAAAGGCAAGGCTATACCGAACACAGGCTGTTGAAGCTGCGTGGCCTTTCTGCCCCGCTCTTTCTCACAGAAGTGTTGTGCCTGGTTTGCAAACTATCCTGAGAAGAGATCTAATAAGAACTGAGACCTTTTTGGAGAAAAATGTGGAAACTGGCGCAATACAACCACGCCCAGGAAAATAAATGGAAATAATATCCGCAATGTAGAATAACCCCAGCAAGAGCAGCTAGGGAACAACTAACTGTATAGTCCTCTGTTTTAAAATGTCCACATTCAAAGCCAGAATGTTTCTCGACCAGATCGGAATTACTTTTGATAGTTTAAAGGTTCTGTTCCTCCAGGAGTTAAGAAGTGTAGTTAAACAGAAAGCCAGGAAATATGAAATTGTAAACTGCTGGCCATAGAATTGGATTGTGAAACTGAGAAAATTGAAAAATAAAAAAGTTATAGCTAGAACAGCTGTTGAACTCGAATTCCACAGGGAAAGGGAGTGGGCAGAAAGAGAGAGCGATAGAAAAAGTGGAAAGAGAGACAAGGAAAAACACAAAGAGAGAGAAGAAAGGGAGAGAAAGATTGCCAAAGAGAACAACAAGAAAGGGAGTTATGAATACATGCACTGCATAGGGAGATAGAGGCAGCCAATGCAGACTGGAGGGTAATATCCCCAAAAGGTCAAGGACAATCCAAAGAGGCAGGAGAAAGCCAGCAGGGATCGGCAAAGAGGTGAAGAACAGAGAGGGGTTTGGAAACCCTACGGTGGAAGCCCAAAGTCGTACTGAGGAACACCGCAGTCATCTAATTTCCACTGCTAGGAAGAGACATGACCTTTCCACCAGAGAGTACAGTACAGGCCAAAGTGTTGGTAAAGTGGATCAAGGGAGAGTAAATACCCATCCTCTTATACCAGGTGCACCTTGTGTGTGATCTTATTTCAGCAACGATGACCAAGGGAGTCGTCCCCAATTTACCCATGGACGAGGTTCACCTGCTCCTTGGCAATGACCAGGCACGACGAAAGGTGGTAGCGTCCCTTGTGGTTTTAGAAAACTGAGTGAGGTCAGGGAGACAGAGCAGCATCAGGGGAAAGTCTCTGGCATTTTTACTGGCTAAATAAGCCCCGTCAGAGGAGACCAAACAGGCACTGCAGATTGAGGACTCTGCCGTCTGATTATTCAAAACCGTTTTTGGGAAGTTTAAAAGGCCCCAGGGATAGAATTAGTGGATATTCCTTGGTTGATGCTCAGAAAGCTGACAAGGTGCTTAAAATCGTTAGCACGGATATCCCAAACAGAAGCTGAAGCAGAGAGAGTTATGGAGCGCTATTGTTTTCAAAATGTATTGCTTACAAGGAAGTGGAGGCCTTCTCACAAACCTGCAAACATCAAGTGGACAGGTATAGCGAGGTTCTTCAAAATCTGCCACACTTGTCAGGTAGCGGGGAAACCGCAAACTGCAACTAAACCTGCACCAATAATTCCATACTTGCCTTTGGGGAACCTTTCAGCAACGTGTCAGTTAATTGTGTAGGGCCCTTGAGAGAATCAAAAGGGGGCTAACCAGCATATTCTTACCGTGGATGTGATTTCCAGAGGCCATTCTTCTGAGAACTATCTCTGCTAAGGCAGTGGTGGAGGGATTAACATAATTCTTTACCAAATAAGGGCTGTCCACTGAGATCCATTTGGATCAGAGCTCAAAATTCATAGAATTATAGAATCCTTACAGTGCAGAAGGAGGCCATTCGACCCATCGAGACTGCACAGACCCTCTGAAAGAGTACTTCACCCAAACTCACTCCTCCGCCCTATCCCATTAACCCCGTAATTTAACCTATCCACCTAACCTGAACATCTTTGGACTGTGAAAGGAAACTGGAGCACACGGAGGAAACCCACGCAGACACAGGGAGAATGTGCAAACTCTAGACAAACAGTCTCCCGAGGCCGGAATAGAACCTGGGTCCCTGGCGCTGTGAGGCAGCAGTACTAACCACTGTGCTACCACAGAGCCCTGTGCTGAGTATTCCAGGAAGTAATGAGCAACCTGGGATAAAGTCTTCAGCATATTTCACACACCGTCACAAGGAGCTTTGGAATATTACCACTAGACACTAAAAATAATGACTAGAGCATAACTGTTACATGTACCTTCATAATTGGGATAAAGGACTGAGTTTCCTTCTGTTTGCCACCAGAGACTCACCCAATGAGTCCACCAGTTTTTCTCATATTGAATTAGTTTATGGACACAAAAAGGGTGGGGTCCCCTGAAACCTAACAAGGAATTTGTTTTAGAACAGAGGAAAGGGGTCTCCATGTCAGACTATAGGGACGGGATCTTCCAGCTGTTCAAGCGGGCAGGATCTTCCGGTCCCACCGATGGCCGATGGCGCACCCTACCCGGCAGCACGGGTTGGATACGATGGGAAGTCCCATTGACAGCGGCAGGACCAGAAGATTCCACCACTGGCCAATGGTGGGCCGCCTCCCACCGTCGAGTAACATGTCACGGGGAGGCCAGAAAATCTCGTCCTACATCTGTGAGAGCCTGTGATGTGCCTCAGGAGCACTTAAAAACCTTACAATTTGCATCGAAAAAGCAGACAGACAAACATGCCATGGTGTGAACCCTTCAACCAGGAGACAGTGTGCTCATGCTCCCATCGATACAGGTTGAATCCATGAAAGTCCTGTTTGGTGGCCTGTACAGGGTAGAAAATAAAATGGCGGTGGGGGGGGGGGGTAAACCATTTAGTCGACACTCCGGACCAGAAAAAAGCAGCAGCGTTGTCATGTCAACATGTTAAAGCAGTGCCACAACCGGAAGGGGACAAGCAGACAGCAGTCTGTCAGACATCACTGGAGAACAAAAGGGACAGCGGGGACAAATTAGAGAGTGGCCTGGGTGAGTCCTGATTTTTGCCCCCTCCGGTCTGTTTCACAACCACAGAACTATTAAGAGAAATTAAGACTCCTTATTCACCAATTCCGATGCAGAACAAAGAAGAGACCTGGCAAGGCTGCTCAAGGTGTTTTAACAGCATCTCTAAAGGCAAACCAAGCTGCACTTCCCATTAAGCAGGATCCCTACCACCTACATCCAGAGATGCTGACGCAGGTTTGAGAGGAGATCAAATTTATGATGGAGCACAAACTAATTGAGCCTAGTAACAAGACATGGGGATATCCAGCTGTGCTTGTGCCTAAACTGGATGACTGCACAAGTCTCTGCATTGATCACCAAAAGATGGCTCCTACCCGATTCCCAGCCTGGAATTTTGCATAGACTGAGTAAGTAACACAGCCTACATCACTAAGATAGAGGAATACTGGTAAGTGCCTTTGACCACCCAAGCAATGGAGATCTCCACCTTTGTAACTTCAGATGGGCTATTCCAGTGACATTCTTGATGTGTTAGGCAGGTCCGTTCGGTGTGGACTGCACTTGATGCAGTGATGCGAGAAACAGACCTCTAACACTGTAGAAGATCCAACACGGTTTTATTGAACGATAGAACTAACATACATATTTAACTGTGGGTCGACACTATACTGAACTGACTGGAGACATTGTACTAGCCTGACCAGACTTACTAGCTACCACATGGTGTTGGCACTGTGCTAGCTCGTGGACTCTGACTGTCTCAGTGGCTGGGTCCAGAGAGAGCAGGAAACCTAGTGCCCTCTGGCTTTCTAGTGGTGGTGTCCTGTCTGGTGATTGGCTGCACTGTGCTGTGTGCTTACTGGTCATCCTGTGTGTCAATCACTGCCTGTCTGCACTTCATTATATACATGCGTAGATATTATGACAATTCTGACTCAAAGACATTTCCAGCCAACTTCCAAAGGCTAATGAACCAGATAGTTGTGGGCCTACCCATTCATGTAGTGTGTGAGGCAACCTACAGTAACACAGTGTACAGTAACTCCCGGAAAAACCAGACAGAACAACTCGAAGCACTCATTTAAAGGTTAAAGTCAGCTGACCTTGCGGTCAACCTCACAAAGAGCACGCTTTCTAAGGCCCAAGTGACCTACTAGGACATGTGGTGGGTCGAGGACAATAGCTGCTCACAATAAAATGGGAAATAATGAGATACCTAGGGATGTGCGGTTCCTACCACAAGTTTGTCCCTAACTTCATTATTATAGTTACCCCACTAAGAGTCTTATGACAGAAAAAAGCAAAGGTAGTGTGGACAGAGAAATGCCAAACAGCTTTTGAGAAGCTGAAAGCCATTCCAGCAAACAAACCAGTGTTAGAAACTCCTGATTCAACAAAGCATTTAGAGTAGCCATCGATGCTCGTGACCTCGGGATAGGGGCCATCTTACTCCAGGAAGATAAATCAGGCATCGAGAGACTGACTGGGTTATTTCTCCGAGAAATTGTATAAACCCCAGAAATAATATATCACTGAGGATAAAACTTTAGGATGATTACTTGCGCTTAAATACTTTGAGGTACATGTTCGAAATGGCTACACAGAGACCACAATCTATACGCTTTACAATCCCTTGACCTAAATTATGTGACTTAAAAATAATCCATATTTCAGGGAAAAGTGATGTGATTGCAGATGCTCTGTCCAGAGGTTAAAACCTGTATGGAAGAACAACCCAACCCAAACAGAGCACAACTAACAGACTAAAAGAGAAGATGAGTGTGTGGATGAATGTGAATGAATGTGTTCTGTTTTTATTAAATTATTTATATTCTTTCTCAGTCTTGTAATTAAATGAGAATAAATCCCATTTATTTCACATGGTGTGGAAGTGTTACGAGGATGTGCTTTTTAAAATATTCAATTTCCGATTTTAAAAATCCAGCCGGAGAAAAAATGGAAACTTCGAGAGGTAAGGATGAAACTACTCATTCTGCTATAATACACACAATCGTGCATTCCAATAAATGCATCTAAAAAAAGACACCCAATCTCCTGGGGAGCATGAAATATCCCATTTCCTGCTGGTTTCATACTATCCTGACACTTAGCAAATGTTCTGAGATGAGACATCAAAATGTAATTACCTGCTTTGAAACAATAACTGCAGCAGGCATGAACTAATAAAATTTATCTGGAATGTAAGCCAGCAAGATACAATAAGGACTCCTTGCCAAGCAGACGAAAGAGAACAAAAGACAATGTTGGATAGAATACCGGCTGTTGAAGCTGTGTGCCCTCTTTGCCTCTCTTGTTCAGATGCATTGTCCCCAGTTTGCAAATTAACCAGCCTAAGAAATCTACTACAAACAAAGGTTTTTTTGGAGAAAAATACAAAAATTGCCTCCATACAACTACGCCCAGGAAAATAACTGAATAAAAAGGCTGCAATGTGGGAACCCCATCGAGATGAGCCAAAGAACAGCTAACCATAAACTCCATGGTTTTCATAAACTGTAAAAATCATATAAACATATCCTCTTACTCTATCTATACTGGTGAGAGTGTGTGGGCCCAGGTGAATGTGTGAGATGTATGTGTGGCATTTACAATTTACCTTTTTTTTAGTTCGGCAAATAGTGTCAATCGAGGAAAATCTGCCTGACTAATTCTTTACAACCTAAAAGTCTAAATGTTGGACTCTTGCAGAATTGGTGAAGCACATCCTTTCTAAATTCACATAAAACTATTTTATGGTCAAATCTGGCATGGGAAAATAGGAGACTCAGTCATTTCACCTCTCCTCACAAAGAACTCTGGTTGAGTAAAGAATTCCCCCAGTTACAATCTAATCATGATGTGGAGATGCCGGCGTTGGACTGGGGTGAGCACAGAAAGAAGTCTTACAACATCAGGTTAAAGTCCAACAGGTTTGTTTCAAATCACTAGCTTTCGGAGCACTGCCCCTTCCTCAGATGAATGAAGAGGTATGTTCCAGAAACATATATACAGACAAAGTCAAAGATACAACACAATGCTTTGAATGCGAGCATTTGCAGGTAATTAAGTCTTGACAGATTCAGAGACAGGTCGCCGAGCAGAAACTTATAGCCAAGTTCCGCACACATGAGTACGGTCTCAACTGGGACCATGGATTCATGTCGCATTACATTCATCCCCCACCATCTGGCCTGGGCTTGCAAAATCCTACCAACTGTCCTAGCTTGAGATAATTCACACCTCTTTAACCTGGGGTTACCCCTATCTGGATCTGTAAAGACTTAATTACCTGCAAATGCTCGTATTCAAAGCATTGTGTTGCATCTTTGACTTTGTCTATATATATATGTGTTTCTGGAACATACCTCTTCATTCACCTGAGGAAGGAGCAGTGCTCCGAAAGCTAGTGATTTGAAACAAACCTGTTGGACTTTAACTTGGTGCTGTAAGATTTCTTACAATCTAATCAAGTTGAAACCATCCACCTGGAATACACTGGCCATGACCATGACCATGTGGGTCACCAGTCAGTTGGAGAAAGGATCATGTAACAAGCCAGCTAACATTTTGGAAACTGTTTTAATCAGACCAGGAAAAGAAGCAGAAAAGAAAGCAGCAACACCCGTGTGGGCCATGTTCTCTCTTGTCACCTAGCTTGTAAACTCAAACCATGCCTGTTGTTTTGACTATCCAGGAGCTGTGGGCAGAGCATTTAAAATAACTCAACCCAGCAGCGGCTGTCTCCAGAAGAACAGATAAATTGTTTGTCTACATCTTTAAACCACATCAACACTGAAACCAGCAGGGCCACCAATTCTACCCTACATCCATGAATGTCAACTCACTTTGAGAACCATATCGCTTTAATCTTATTAGGACTTTAAAGTATCACTTAATCCAGTGCTTCCAATACCTTTCCACGGTCTGACCCCATTTTAATGCCTCAGCCATTGTGTGACCCCGTGGTGAAAATTCGGGGGGGGGGGAGCTGGAGGGTGCCATTTGAGCTGTTGAGTAGGGGTCTGGGGGTTCGGGGAGGGGGGGGAATAAGATTGTGGGTTTAAAAAAACCCTAACTTTTCACAAGCATTTATGGAGCAGCAATCAGGCCTTACACCATGCCCACCAACATAAAGAAACACAAGGGGCGGGATTCTCCGACCCCACCCCCCGGCCGGGTCAGAGAATCGCCGGGGATCGGCGTGAATCCCGCCCCCGCTGTCCTCCTAATTCTCCGGTCCCCAAATATTTGTCCCAGCGTGAGTCGCGCCGCCCGCCTCGGAGAATGGCGGAGTCCAGCGCGACTCAGTGGACGCCGGGGCTGCCCGAATTCTCCGGCCCGTGATGGGCCGAAGTCTCGCCCGTCCTTTGCCAGTCCCGCCGGCATAAATTGGAGTAGGTCTCTTACCGGCGGGACCTGGCGGCGCGGGCGGGCTCCGGGGTTCTTGGGGAAGCGCGGGGGGATCTGGCCCCGGGAGGTGCCCCCACGGTGGCCTGCCCCGCGATCGGGGCCCACCGATCCGTGGGCGGGCCTGTGCCGTGGGGGCACTCTATCCTTCCGCACCGGAGGCTGTACCGGTCCGCCATTCCCGGTGCGGAAACGAAGCCCTCTGCACATGCGTGGGGATGACGCCAGCATGCGCTGGCGCTCCTGCGCATATGCCAACTCACGCCGGCCGGTGGATGCCCTTCGGCGCCGGTTGGCGTGGCGCCAAGCCCCTTTCCTGCCGGCCAGCGGGGCACAAACCACTCCGGGGCGGGCCTAGTCCCTGAAGGTGCGGAGGATTCCGGCGGCCAGATGCCGGAATGGTTCATGCCACTCCGTCACGCCGGGACCCCCTGCTCCGCCGGGTAGGGGAGAATCCCACCCAAGCATTGAAAGGGACCTCGTAGTTGTCAAAAAACATGCTGAGCTTCATAGCAGCCATAGCTGCCACGGACCCCACGACCCCATGTGGTCATGAGACACAGTTTGGCACACCCTGACTTAATCTACCCTCATAATCTGTAATCTATTGCTGTGCCTGTGTTAAAGTTGGGGTGTTTTTATTACCTTACACTGGATTAAGTACAAAAATATGATTCCCTTTAATTTTCAAAAAACCCAAGGAAACCTGTCTGTCTGTGTCCTTTATAGTCTCAGTATTTAAATAGTTAAACACTCTGAATTGGTAAGCACATCCTTTTTAAAATAAAACTGGTTTTGGTCAAACGAGGAGTGGGGAAAGAGGGAAGCCACTCCACCCTTCATCGTAGCATGTCTACCTATCTTGCACAAGAAAAATCATAAATATTTAAAATTCAAACATGAAATCTATAAAATCGATGACACAACTGCATTTCAGTAAAATTAGTTGAGCTAAAATCAAGATTTTAGATCAGTACATAAAATCAGTACAGTGGGGCAGCACGGTAGCCTTGTGGATAGCACAATTGCTTCACAGCTCCAGGGTCCCAGGTTCGATTCCGGCTTGGGTCACTATCTGTGCGGAGTCTGCACGTCCTCCCCGTGTGTGCGTGGGTTTCCTCCGGGTGCTCCGGTTTCCTCCCACAGTCCAAAGATGTGCAGGTTAGGTGGATTGGCCATGATAAATTGCCCTTAGTGTCCAAAATTGCCCTTAGTGTTGGGTGGGGTTACTGGGTTATGGGGATAGGGTGGCGGTGTTGACCTTGGGTCGGGTGCTCTTTCCAAGAGCCGGTGCAGACACGATGGGCCGAATGGCCTCCTTCTGCACTGTAAATTCTATGATAATGATAAAAACCATTTTTAGCAAGTCTAACAACAATGACAAAGTTAATGCAACAGCTTTTGGGAGATTGACATTGATTTGGATTGAAGCAATTGAATTGAATTCTTCTGTAATATTCCTGAGTTCATCAGGATTAAGCATGTGGTGGATTCTGGTTTTGTTGAGTGCATTTATTATAAAAATAAGTTGCCAACTCTGAGTATCAGTTCAATATTGTTTTCATTAGTTTAGAGGAAGTACTTTCTAATGTAATTGCCCCATATTCTTGAATATAATGAAAGGACAGACTAGCATTTTGGTTAAATTGGTATTACTCACAATTGTAAAAAGAAATACACGGAGTTAGAAGATTGTGGGTTCAAACACCACTCCATGAACTGAGCACTTATTCTAGGCTGATACTTCAGCCGAGTGCTGACAATTGCTGTCAGATGTAGAGTGATTTAGATGAGCCATTCATCTGAAGCCCCATCTTCCAATTCCAGTAAATGCAAAAAACGGCATGCACTACACAAAGAGGAGCTAGCCTGGTGTTCTGGTCAATATTTTTCTCTCAATTAACCATCAAAGCACATTAACAAGAGATTTATCTAGTCGACGCTTAGTGGGACCTTCTTCTGCACATTAGTCTGCAGAATAAATATTATGTCCTGGGAAAATTAAGGATGACATATAACTGGAACTTTGCTTTTTCCTATTTGCATCCTTAACTTTATGTTGCAGTTTTGTTTGCTGTCGGACTATCAAAAAACATTTAATTTACTGAGAAATTTTACACCAATGAAACAATTAAACTCGTAGCATTGATCTTTTTCATGTGATTTTAAATCAGGTCACTTATTTGCTTATTTCTGATGATAAACCTACTTACAGTTTTATTCATAAATCTGCTTCAGGTCACCACTTTTAAAAACATCAATGAATACATTTTAATGGAAGGAAAAAATACAGAACAATCATGTTCCGATGTTCTCTTACGTCACCCATTTGCAGCGGTTCATGGAAGACTTTACGACATCACAACCCTCTTGACCATTTCCAATCATAATTGCTCGACCTTTATTAATGGCTGTGTCTTTAGTTGTCTGAGACCCCCAGTTGGCTGAATTCCCTCCCGACACCTCTCTGCCTCTCTTTCAAGCTTTTCTCCTTTAAGACAGTTCTTAAAAACGACTTTGCTCATCTGACCCACCAACTCCTTTGTGGCTTGGTATCATACTTTGTTTTATAATGCTCCTAAAATGTGCCTTCTAAGACCTCATTACGTTAAAGGTGCTATATAAATATAAGGTATTGATGCCTGTGGTTCTGTAATACATTTTAGTGAATAACTGAAGTCTAACTGAACCACATATTTTGAGTGCAATTTACTGATTGTACACTTGGGCGGAAACTCTCCCATAGACCAGGTATACTGCTAAGGCAGAGGGAGGAAGATGAGAAGTTACCCATGTCTTCTCCTTGAGGCAGTGAATAATATAAGTTGCTGTTGCAGCTGTTAGCTCCTGAATACCTTACCCAATTGTCCATTTTCTGTGTATAAACTTAGCCGACAGATATTAAACATTTGGCTTCGTGGGCTGCATGAAAGGCTATATGGAGCCTCCAGAGTAGTCAAAATTCTCGGTCCCATTAATTTGAGTATACCTCAAATGTCTGATGTTTCAAGAATTTTGTGTTGCGACTTCGAATTTATGCATCAAAGAAGAAATCATACAAAGCCAGAACTTTACAAACCTCTTGACCTACAAAATTTAAACAGGACAAACCATAACGGAAAGAAATGTGAGTGCAAACAGAACTAATCCTATTGGGACATTGAGGGCCATTCTGACAGTTCTCAGGGGCTGTATGTGACCTAGAACCATGGATACAGCTCCTGTGAGAGCACAGCCAATATTAAACCACACAGATCAATATCATATAGCTGAGGCTGATCCCATCTTAAGCAAGGGGTCATTTGGACAGTGATCAGCAAAACGAACAGTCTCGAATTTCAACTCTCCTTACCTGGGTTTATTGTCATGTTTTCACTATTGCCTTGATCAAAAGCAGTTAATTCAGCACAGATTATTTGCTATTGAGTCAGGCCAATAATGTGACATCATCCCACCACTTCCAAACAAGAAATTACTGTCCTGCTGAAGCTGTTATAACCCACACGAGACCTATGGAGTCGGACCAATTCAACTCCCCATGATGCTTGTTGAGTATGAGCTTCCCCGCTGATAGGGGGGGGCCCCATCAATGGAGCAATGGGCACACTATATAAAAGCTCAGCCCAATTGGGAGCCGAGCAGAGAAGTCCCGACTGTGACCTGTGGACATTGTATAAATATAATTAATTATATAATAAATAACCAGTTTCTTTACACCTCTCGTGTGGACTCCTCTGTGACCACAATATTGGCAACGAGGATGGGATCAATATTATGGCCATAGAGGAGTCCACACAAGAGGTGCTAAGAAACTGGTTATTTATTATAGAAGTAATTATTTACACCTTGTAAGATACAGAGATTGAAAACTGAGACCAAGAATGAGAATGGGAGTAATTTTAACTCTTCTCCAGTGATGAAACCTGCCCCTAATCAGCTGTTAATGTGAATTCCATGGTGTTGGGGATGTCAGAGGAGGGTCAGTGATTAGAATATTCAAATGAGATTGTGTTCTTTCTATTTTGGCAGCTATTTCAATTTAATGTTGAATCCTGGGGTTTACCCAGGTTTGGGAGACATGGCAGCTAAACGGAAACAGGAGCTGCTGCCTGTAGCAGGTCATGGGCTTTTCAGAGCATCTGCTTGGGGGCCTGGAGGAGCAGGGGTGTTCAGTCCAATTTCCCCAAACAAACCTGCTGATGCAATCTGCCAGTGCCCGTCCTCACGATCTGCTGATACCCACAATGATTTTCTGAGCCCCTCCCCACCCCATACATCAAGGTTTCCCGACCCTTGGGGACAGTGGCCAGAAATTCTTGGCTATGACCATAAGACTTAGGAGCAGAATTAGGCCACTCGGCCTATCGAGTCAGCTCCGCCATTCAATCATGGCTGATATTTTGCTCATCCCCATTCTCCTGGCCTTTTTTCAATAACCCCTGAACCCCTTATTAATCAAGAACCTATCTCTCCCTGTCTTAAAGACACTCAGTGATTCACCACCCTCTGGCTGAAGAAATTCCTCCTCATCACTGTTCAAATGGATCGTCCCTTTAGTCTAGGATTGTGCCCTGTGGTTCTAGTTTTTCCGACAAGTGGAAACATCCTCTCCACATCCACTCTATCCAGGCCTTGCAGTATCCTGTAAGTTTAAATAAGATCCCCTCTCATCCTTCTAAACTCCAACGAGTACAGATCCAGAGTGCCCAACCGTTTCTCATACGACAAGCTCTTCATTTCAGGGAGCATTCTTGTGAACCTCCTCTGGACTCTTTCCAAGGCCAGCACATCCTTCCTTAGATACGGGGCCCAAAACTGCTCACAGTACTCCAAACGTGGTCTGACAAGAGCCTTATTCAGCCTGAGAAGTACATCCCTGCTCTTGTATTCTAGCCCTCTCGACATGAATGCTAACATTACATTTGCCTTCCTAACTGCCGACTGAACCTTAAGAGAATCTTGAACAAGGACTCCCAAGTCCCTTTGTGTTTCTGATTTCCTAAGCATTTCCCCATTTAGAAAATGGTCTGTGCCTCCATTCCTCCTTCCAAAGTGCATAACCTCATACTTTTCCACATTATATTCCATCTGCCACTTCTTTGCTCACTCCCCTAACCTTTCGAAGTTCTTCTGCAGCCCCCTGCTTCCTCAATACTATTGCCCCATTACATATCTTTGTATCATCTGCAAACTTAGCAACAGTGCCTTCAATTCCTTCTTCCAAATCGTTAATGTATACTGTGAAAAGTTGTGGTCCCAGCACGGACCCCTGAGGCACACCACTAGTCACCGGCTGCCATCCTGAAAAGACCCTTTATCCCTACTCTCTGCCTTCTGCCAGTCAGCCAATCCACTATCCATGCCAGGATCTTACCCTTAATACCATGACCTTCTACTGCTGCCTTTCCCTCCTGACAGCAAATGGCTTCTGATTTAGTCTGGATTCTGTGTAGAAAAAAAGTAGAAAAAATGTTAAAGATCCCAGGCTAAATTCAGCAGGACCTTTACTTTCCGGCATATCCGGGATTCCCCCTCCCACAAACAACATGACCCTGCTTCCCTCCCAGCAAATATGGAGTCAGTGAGTCATGATAGACAGTACTGATGACACAGCTGTTGCAGCTTTAGTTGGTGATTAAATTATTGATTTGTTCCACTAAAACAAATAATTAAGTGTTTTCCTTACCCACTGTGGCCAAAAATGCTGGGTATCACAGCTGCATCATTAAAAATCTGTTCTGTGAGCAATCTTTTCAAATTCTGGGAATGGTCAAGAAATAGAGGGATATTAATAGAGGGGCAGGTGGATTGGCAAATAATTTTGGCCTGTCCACAGTCCCATGTTTTCATTGGACCAGGGTGTCTGCTGAGGGTGCTCCAGACCACAGACATACCGCCTGGCCAGTCATGTTTCTGAAGGCCTGGAAACCCCACTTGTGTTCCTAAGGTCTCATACTCTTTTGCAGTATTTGCGAATGCAGGGCTCACTGTGCTCCCAAACTGTGCCCTGTCAATGCTACCAGATCCCTCATCTTCCTGGTGGAATTCGGAAATCCTCTCTACCAGGTCTGACAAAGCCTAGTCTCCACCGCTCCACACGTTTTCCAATGTTCACTAACCTCTTCTTGCTAAGCTGCCACATTCCAGAACCTCGACTCAACAATGTTCCCTGACCTTAACCCCTGCCGTTTAATGCTCCCAGTTTTCAGACACCGCCAACGATCTCAGTCTCTGAAAGCCTTTCTACGTTGAAGGGCCTACCAAAGTTCCCTTTAAGATTCCACAAACCTACTCAACCCGGGCTCTAGGAAAGGTCTCTTTCCCCTCTCCTGACAGTACTAACATCACCTGTCCCAAAAGTTGTGGCCCACTTGATAATCCAAGGTAAGGTCAATTGCTTGGCTGAGATGTAACAAGTTTCTTTAAACATATATGTGGCCCACATCAATTGAGCAGGTTGGGGAAGAGAAGTTGAAGGTTTGGCAGTTTGACCACAAGCACACACAACAGCGGAGCTTGCAGAGTCAGGTTAGTGGGAGGGCAAAATCTGGCTGCAGCGGCAGATCATAAATGAGAAGCAAAGTGTAATCAACCATTAATGGTTTGTTTGTTCCTGTTCTTAGTTCTATTTGATTCCCTGCTGAGTAATTCCCTTATTAAGGAACAGTTGTCGTCCATCTCTCATCCAAAATGTTGTATCAGTGTAAGAGAAAGAAAGAAATACAATTGGTCATGACTCAGCTTCTTAAAAGCATTGAACAGTCGCTAATATGGTCTTTCGATTTAGAAATAAAAAGCAAACTTCCATTATTTAATGTGCAAAATCCAGAGTCAAATTCTCCCAGCCTTTTAAGTAAGCAAGTTCAATTATTTTTTGTGATATTTTTGCTCATTTGGATTAATCCTTACTCTAGCAAAAACCTGAAATAAAAGAACAGCGATTCCTGCATTCTTGATAATTTTGCATATTGTGAAATTTGCAGGAGATTTGTAAGGGCTGTGTCTCAGGCAGTGAAAATAAATTCCTGGAACTTAAGAACTGTCTGGCCTCTCTGATGTTCTGCCGTGTCTCTGTCTGGAATTAATAAACAATAAGCTGCATTGTTATATTATAGACCTCAGCCAGTAATATGAAGCCTCGCAAAGAAGAGCTGAGAGATGAGAAATGTGATGTTTCAAAAAGACATAATTATAAAAATGGTTTATTCATAAATGGATAAATCTTACTTCAGAAATGTAATTTTGGAAAAAAGGATGCCACCATCAAGACCAACTTATTACACTGTTACATAGAAGTTAAGTTCACATCACAAGGCAGCTTTTAAGCACATCATACTAGATTCCCTGTTGAAACAGCTTGTTTGAGAGGACAATCTGCACCGTCAACACAGTTGTGTTGCACAGTAGCATGTGGGCTAGATTACAAAGAGCAATATTGCTTTCTTACATAATAAGCACCAACATTCAGGGACTCAACTAAAATTCTTACATTACAAAGGCATTCTGACCATCAATATTAATTATGAATTGAAAACCTATCTTTGAATTAAAATATAAAAACTATTGATCCATCAGCATTAAACACGTCACGCATCAATGACACGTAATACAATAGCCATCAGCCTTGTCACTAATTGCTGCTGCAGTCCTTAAGGAGGCCAGAAATCGAAAAATCGACTTATAATATTAAAAAACAATTGGTACTCAATTTTCATACAGTGAGTATAAACAACACAAACTTTGCTCTGACAATTTTTTACATCTGAATCCATTAATTAGATTATGCGCTTGTAGCTTTGCCTGTGAAAATTATCGTACATTCCAGTTGTAACGTTAGTGAAAAAATAAATCTATGTTTTGGCATCTTTCACTCAATCATGTTTAAACCTGGTTTTTAGTCTGTCCACGTTATTTTTAAATTAGGGCGAATCTGTACCATTTCACAGCACTCTGTAATGTGTCCTTATTTATGCCCATACTCTTGGTGCAAAGGAATTCTGAACCATTGCTCACTTGTTATTTGAGCGGAAGTACATTGGAGCACGCTTGATCAAGTAGTATCAGTTTTTGATAGAAGTTTGACAAAGTAGTAAAGTAACAACTGCCACAAAGTTCAGCTCTTTAATCTGATAGGGTTCTCTGCAAGGTATAAACTATTTGCATCCCAAATTCGCTCACAAATCAAATGGCACATAACACAGAATTGACATTAAAATTACAATCGATTCAGTGTTGTCACGAGCACAGAGAGATTGCTGGGTCAGAAGTGCATAATCAACTTTAGGATTCAACATTAAAAACAAAGGTAAAAATCAACTTAGTCTTTAAAATGATCATCTATAGATAAGGTTGCCATAAAGAACATAAGAAGTAGTCAACACTTTCTAGGACAATTCAAAATGTTGAAAATAAAAATGAAAACTAATTGCAGTTATAATTTGATTGCTCTCATTTTACACATGCTTGCCAGAGTAGCCATTAACAAAATGTCACCCAATTTGAGAATTTCTAAACAAGCAGTATGTATAAAAATACCTAACCTTAATCCCCATCGACTTCAGGAAGCATAGTACGACACGCCACCATCTACCCAAATGGCTCCGAAGTGGAGATGGTCGATAACTTTAAGTTCCACGGGGTCACCATCGCCAAGTCTGTCCTGGTCCACTCAAGTTGATGCAACAGTCAAGAAAGCCCAACAACATCTCTACTTCCTACGGAAGCTAAAGAAATTTGGCATGTCTGCATTGACTCTCGCAAACTTCTACAGATGTGCCATAGAGAGCATCCTATCCAGCTGCATTACAGATGGTATGGCAACTGTCAGTCCAAGATCGCACAAACTGCAGAGAGTGGTGAACTCAGTCCAATGCATCACACAAGCTTGCCACCCTCCCATTGATTCTGTCTACTCCTCCCGCTGCCTCGGGAAGGCAGACAGCAGTCAGAGACACCTCACACCCAGGCTTTTCCCTCTTCCAGACCTTTCCATCAGGCAGAAGATATAGAAGTCTGAAGACCTGCACATCCAGACATAGGAACAGCTTCTTCACCACAGCTACTAGACTCCTCAATGAGTCTTCCTTGGACTGATCTGTTCCCTGTAAGAACACTATTCATGACACCCAATGCTGCTCTTGCTCATGTATTGGCTTTGTTTGGCCCTTGTTCCGCACTGTAACCAATTACTTATTTGATGATGTACGTTGTCTATTATTCCTTTTGTCTACTGTGTGCATACTGTGTACATCCCCTTGGCCACAGAAAATACTTTTCATTGTACTTCGGTACATGTGACAATAAATCAATCAATCAACAGACTGAAACCACAGTAAAACCTGGATGCCAATCAATTAAGCTGCATGAGTGAGGGCGGCGGTATTGAGCGCAGTGGCGGAGTTGTGGGAACAAGGTGACGTGCTGAAGGAAGTGGAAGAGACATTATTGCAGCACAGTGATCAACTTACCTCGATAGGGAAGGAGATGCGGAAGGTGATAGAGATCAACAAGGATCTGTGAGCCAAAATGGACGACTTGGAAAACAGGTCCAGGCGACAGAATCTGAGGATTGTGGGTCTGCCCGAAGGAGTAGAAGGCCCGAGGCCGACTGAGTATTTAACAACGATGTTGGCGAAGCTATTGGGGGAGGGGGATGATCCCTCACGATATGAACTGGATCGGGCTCATTGATCGTGGAGGCCTGTACCAAAGGAGAGTGAGCCGCCAAGAGTAGTGACTCTGTGTTTTCGTATGTACAGTGTGAAGGAGAAGGTCCTGTGCTGGGCAAAGCAGAAGTGGATGGTACAGTGGGCTGGAGCTGGTATACGCATATATCAGGATTTTACGGTGGAGCTGGCGAGTAGGCGGGCTGCCTTCAGCCGGGTGAAGAAAGCACTGTACATCAGTAAGATGCAGTGCGGCATTGTATACCCAACTAAGTTGAGGGTGACCTACAAATCCAAGGACTTTTATTTTGGGACAGCGGAAGAGTTTGCGAAGGCAGGACTGTGGCTGAATTGAGAAATGGTCATGTACCGATGTAGCCTCATGTAACTGTATTTTTTCACTGCGTGCTGGTGTATGTGCTAAATGAGCCAACGTTGTATATATTTGGACAAGGGAAGAGATGGGACTTTCACTTGCAGTGATGGTTCTTTGGGGCTTGGGTGTGTATGCAGGGTTTGTGTGCTAAAGGGGATTTCTTGGTTTTCCTGGGACAGGACAAGGGGGAAAGAGACCCGGGCAGGGGCCTCCATGCTGTCCGGTTTAAGCCAGCCAGTGAACGGGAGTGTGGTGGGGGGGAGGGGCTGCGGCCATCGGAGCCTGGCAGAACAGGTTCCAATGAGTCTAGCCGGGGTGAAAAGTTGGGGGGAAGGAACATAGGTTGGGGGGAGGAGTTTTATAAAAGGAAGTGGAGGGGAGGAGTTGGGGAGGGTTACATTCCATGGGTGTCATTTACGGTACTCTTTCGGGGATTGGATGGCATTGAATGTTAGGGGAAGGGGAGGTGGACTCTATAGGTCAATGGTGACCATAGGTGATTCCTGATTCCGTTTTCTTTTTTTTCCCTTTGTTTTCCCCACCGTGGGAGGGTTTGTTCTTTTTGACGCTTATATTGTCAAGTGGGGCGTTGTTTGGGGTGATGGGAGGATGGGATCGTTGTTGTTGATATGGGGATTGACTTTGTATTTGTTACCATTTACTGCTTGTTGGTGGGGAGTAAATTCTGAAGAAAATGTGAAAATGGAGAATAAAAATATTTTACAAAAAAAAACAAATAAAACAACCTGGAGGCCACAATCTCATATGAGACTATCTGATGCAGTCCAGGCTTTACTGCACAAGTCTTGGTCTTTATTGCCTAAATGTGAGCCATGTCTTAGTAGAATTCTTGCCTTTGAATTTCAAGGTTCTGGGATCAAATCCCACTCCAGGACTTCAGCACAAAAATCAAGGTTTACACATAAGATGTAGTTCTAAGGGAAACACTAAATCGAGGTCTTCTCAGTTGGATGTAGAAGATTGTACGAGCAGGGGAGTTATTCCCAGTGTCTTTGCCAATATTTATATCGCAATCAGCATTACCATTAAAAAAAAATCTGATGATTATCACACTGCTGTTTGTTGCGGAGTTTAAATTGGCTGTTGCATTTTCTACATTACACAATGACCGCACTTCAAAAATACTTCAATCGCTGTAAGCATTTGAGGCATTGGTGGTCATGAGAAGTGCTCTATAGAATGTTAATACCATGAAGTATACAAAGGTTGCTTCCCATGTGCATTAGGAACTTTATAGGGCATTCTATACTGTATGATATTTTAAAAATCAAATGATGCACTATGCTTAAAGTCAAGTATATAGTTATTCATCGCAATCATCTTTATAAATCAAAATACTGCATTCACCTTAAACAATATGAAGTGAATTTCTGAGGGCATTCTATCGCTTGTTCATCGTAACTTTGATGTAAGAGCCCTAAAATGGCACAAAATGTACTTATGGTTTTCAGGGATTTTGATATCTCTTCTGAAGTTATGGCAGATGAGCTGGAGAATCTCTTACAAACTGAAATGCAGTTATATTTACTTAGTTGTTACAAATCACATTGCTGCATTATTATTGCAAAACCACCCACCATCATTTTTAGAGAGTACAGCACGAGCAAAGAAAACTACGATATGATAGCATTTCATGATTTCAGCATCAGGTTGAGAAAACCAAGCAACATATTAACTGCCATTTTCAAGTAAATAGCGCAATTGACAAATGAAACAGGTTGTCTACACCCATAATTCAATCATAAGTTCTTAAAATGGTAAAATTAACAAGGAAACTGCAGAATATTGATAAAATGTCAAAACACTAATGCACATAGAAACTCAACACAGGTTTCTCAAGTCACTGGAACAATGATGCAGAACAAAGAATAAATTTAGAAAATGCTGGATAACCTCAGCAGGTCTCGCTGCATCCGTGTTGAGAGAAACAGTGCGAACGTTTCGAGACCATATGACTCTTCTGCAGAAGTCAAATTCTATAGAAGAGTCACATGGACTTGAAAAGTTAACCCTGTTTCTCTCCACAGATGCTGCCAGACCTGCTGAGTTTATCCAGCATTTTCTGCTTTGATTTCAGATTTCCACGATCTGCAGTATTTTGCTTTTATTTACAGGATAAATTCAAGCCTGCTCCGATGAAAGTTCATCAACCTGTAACGTTAACCCTGTTACTCTCCACAGATGCTGCTTGACCTGCTGAGCATTTTCAGCACCTTTTGTTCTGATTTCAGGTTTCCAGCATTCGCAGTATTTGCTTTTGGATGAATTTGTCCTTGTTCATAATCCATCAAGGGGAGAGACTTCTGCCCATAATACAGAAAGAAGGCGTAGCATTCAGAATTTAGGGCAGCAACTAATTTTTAAATGTAGTCAAACAATAATCACCTACCCAGTAAGTTGAATACATTGCACATTAAGCACTAATGTCAGATCCGAGTTAAAGATGTTTTGGGGATCCAAGCATGCCCACAAACTTTGTATCATACAGATGTGGGAAAAATGTAAAGGTTGTGCAGCTGACTAAAGCTTCTAAAATGCCCAAAAGGTTAGAACCTCCTCAACATTTCAGCAGTTCTCTTATATCTGAGACTTTATACACACAAGAAAGTTGCTAAACTCGAGGTTAAAAAGAAAGTAACTTTAGAGCTAGCCAGCCAGATTGACATATTTTACATTCTGTTCATGTCGCTTGTTAACAGTACTGACGCACTGTACAATGCTGGTATAAATGTAGGTATTATCTTCACACTTTTCTCCCCCCACAAGTTTGTGTTCACCAATGATAGGTCTAAGGAGGTGCGGCAGATTGGGTGCTCGTCTCAAGAGACAGGAAAAACAAGGGAGGGAGAGTCAAACCAAATTCTTCGACTGACAGTTACATAAGCAAAGGCCTGGAATTATCTCATTAGTTCACCAGGTATGCGCACATCGCATGCAGTTGAAGCAAAGTGCATAAGTTCTGGAGGAGTATATTATTTTATCTTCTATAGGGTGCCTCAGTTGGTTCACTGAAGGCCTTTTTGATGAATGCAAATGAAGAACATCATTGCCAATTTCTCATCACCATGCATGTCCGTGGTTGACTGTCTCTCTATCCTTGTGTGTATGTCGTTCATCCTGTGCCGGTGTGTGCCTACAGCTCTCTTTAAATTCCTGTGGTACTTTCGTCGAGTTTGACCTTATTTTTCTGTCAGCGATTATGTCAATACTCACTGTCAAGCAATTTAACAGAGGGCTGCCCCAGCTGAGCGATTTTTAAAAGCAGCCAAACAATAATTACTTATCCTAATATGTTGAATACATAGTAAATTAAGCACAGATGCCAGATCAGAGTTAAAGATTTTTCTGGGATCCAGGCATGCCACAAACTTGGTATCACAAAGATGTGGAAAAGTGTATAGGTTGTGGAGCTGACTAAAGCTTCTACAAGATTGGAAGGTTGGAAATTCCTCACCTTTTCAGCAGTTCTCTTGGCTGTAACTTCTTACACACAAGAATTTTACTGACCTTGGAGATTAAAAAAAGTTTAATTTTAGAGTTGGCCATAATGACTATTTATGCTCTGCACTGTACAATGAGAAAGAATAAAAACTAATGGGTCATGGGAACGGATTTGGGGGGACCAAAGTCTGAAATCAAACTGAACAAATTACTGTAACATTCCTAAACTGGAGTTGTATAATTCTCACTGCATTCTGGGATTAGCAATGGGTTTCTATTTGCTCTCAACAGTATTGTGATCAAATTGTATTATGTAGCTGGTCATGATTGAAAGATAAAATAATTAGGCGATGCCTTTAAACTTGCTTCAGATGCATTACTGTTTACTGATGTGATGTCCAACAGTAAGTTAGTTAAGCCGGAGTTATATTTTGTATATGAGGCAGGACTTTTCAATACTATGAACCCGAGATTAAACTAAAATACATTCACCTAGAATACTACTGTAATGTTGATTTAATTTTTAAATTGTGAAAATATACATTTTTGTTCAATCTAGTGTATACAGCATGGTTACTATATCATTGAGAAAATGAAACAATTGTACAACAGAAAGCATTTCCTGTTTGTGGCTCTGAATTTGCTTCTGGATTATACTAAATCCTTTTGTATCAACTGCAATAAAATCAGCAACGAAAACAACTTGCATAAATGCATAAGGCTACAAATGTGTTGATTAATAAAGCTACGATATTCACCAAATTCTAAGAGTCATAATTAGATGAATTTCCATGTTGTTGACAAAATTCTAATTTTCCAAATCCCCTGCTTGTGAATAAAATAAACATAAAAATTAGGCAACTGTTTTAATACAATTTTTTTAAATGGAGAGTTGCGTAACTGCTGTATGAGGGCAAGGAAGGTTGATGACAGTGTTGAACTGTGTTTACCAAGTACTCACAGAAATCCAATAGGTACCCACATTGCATATTTCAACTCAAATGAAAAACTGCAGTACTTTTAAATGTGTACAAAATTCAAGTTAACTGGATGTCCTGTTGTGCATGACAATGGTTAAGTACAACGAGCAATAATACCATCCAAAGTCAAGGACACCTACCACTCACATGCATTTTGAGTGCCACATTCATTTGAGATTCAGCTTTAAGAGTGACAATTTTGTAGTCAAGGTTCTTTACCATTTCTCACCTGCATTTGGATTTCAAGATTCAGGCTTACTATTCTAAAACACTACTCTAGCTCTTTCAAAACTTGCCCAAAATATGATCCATGACTGGATTATATTATTTACACATTTAAACACTAATTGTGTAAAACATCAGCTCCTTTAATGATATATTTCATAGTTCACGATATATTTTGTCCAATTTTAAAATAAAGGGACGACTCAGCAGAAACAATTCAAGGTCCAGTTTGGGCAAGTTTGACAGGGCGTTTCTCGGCGGCTGCAGTGCTGATTGACAGCGCTATTCAACTCCACTTAGCCGTTTTTAGGGCCATGGGGAGTTTCTTCACACTGAAGCCACAGTTAGGAAATTGTCCTGCACTGGGGAGCTGAACTTGACAGCAGGACAGGCTCCTCACAAATTGGGGCACCATTTTGAAAGGCTGCCCGATCTCTACGCCTCCCCTTTATCAGGACCTCAACCTTTATAATAATAATAATCCTTATTAGTGTCACAAGTAGGCTTATTCACGCCCCTTACCTTTCTTCTATCCCCTCAAACTTCCCTCACCCTCCCCTTTCATGGGCATGGCCTTCCCTGACTCTTGGCAGTGCCAGGGTGTCTGGCTGGCACTGCCAGGATGCCAGGTTGGCAGTGCCATGGTGTCCGGGTGCCAGGGTGTTACCCTTCCCTGTCCCCACCACCTGAAGGGCTCTAATGACCTGCAACACCCCTCTCCAGAGATGTCATCACGCCTGGTCCAGGCTTGGAGAAACCAGTGCTAAATGGCACCTAGATGAGGCTTCGCAGGCACGGCCACTGACTCGCCCAGGCACCGGGTGCAGATAGCGACCAGGTATTTGAATGAGCCGAATAGCTCATTTAAATATCATTGTCTGAATCACACACTGCTGATCACACCAGGCGCCACAAGTTAAGTGACTTGCAATTGGCCCGGCACGAAGCGAATTTGGGGTCTCCCCGGATTCTTTCTGAGACAGAACCAGTGCCTTTCATAACCATGCAGGTGTCAATTTGCTGACTGAGCACCTGTAGTGTTACCTTCACATGCCAGCGAAATGCCCCCACAGTTACAGGGTGTTACCCTTCCCTGTCCCCACCACCTGAAGGACTCTAATGACCTGCGACACCCCTCTCTAGAGATGTCATCACGCCTGGTCCACGCTTGTGGAAACCAGTGCTAAACGGCACCTAGATGAGGCCACGCAGGTACGGCCACGGACTCGCCCGGGCACCAAGCCAGGCACAACGTGGTGGCTGAGGCATGGTCAAAATCGACAGGTTAACACATTCTGAATCTACTTGGGATAAAATGGAAGGGGATGGGGTGGGGGTGATGGTGAGGAGAGAAGGGACGGGAATTCCACTGCTGCTTCAGTAGTGCCAGAATTATGTGTGGATTATTCCAATGACAATGCTCATGGGGAAGCTGTTTCTGACACTTGTCTTCCTTTCAATGGCCTCCAGAGGTTATGCTTCAGGCTAAAGGCATTCCATGATCTACCTGCTCATTGTCACTTGAAGCTGCATGCCAGCCATTGGTGCTCTGGTTTCTTGGACTTAACCACTAAGCAGAAGTGTCTGCCAGGATCAACTGTTTCTGAAGGCAGGACTTCTTTTTTTTTGCATTCTACCTCTGACCACCTGCACATATGAAGGGAATGAGTGGGAAGTGGAGGGATCTTCTTGTTGCAAAGAAAGCTCATGGGACCAAGGCAGCAGCTGAATCCTAGCATGGATCACTGCTGGTTGCAACTCTGGACAATATTTCAGGTCAGTCTTGTCTGACCTCAAGTGTTCTGAGGGTTGGACAGGAGTGGGGAAATAGCTGTCCTGAGGGTTGGCAGCATGGCAGCATCACGCAGCTGTAAACTCTGGGTGGTTGGATGTCACTCAACCTCTTCATCATCCTCCTCCTCCAGTGATATCCCCTTCTGTGGTCGGTGTGCCAGAAAGAGTGTAGAAGCAAAGAATTGTTGAGCAACGCCCCTTTGGGACTGAAGAAGTAGTGAAGGGGGTGGAATATTGCACCTGTGGGGGCATTTCACTGGGTTGTGAGGGTAACACTACAAGTGCTCAGTCAGCAAATTGACACCTGCATGGTTATGAAAGGCACCGGTTCTGTCTCAGAAAGAACTCCATGAGAAAAGGGAGGCCCAATGTTTCCGGCCCCTCCAGTCCTCTAAGGACACGACAAAAATAAAATCACTTACATTTTTTAACTGGGCATATTCTGACCTCAGTTCTTCTTGATCTGCCAAATAATCCACAAGTTTCCACCACATTATTCCCACTTATACTTGGTGTTGGTCCCCAATTACATAATGGGTGCTCAATCTGCATATTTAAAGGAGTTTGCTGTCTTCCACCAAATATTCCTCTTGCACACTAGAAATATAGGCTAAGGTGATAGACAGCAGAAAATCAGTGGGTTTGAGGTCAGTAAGTTGCATAGGCAATTTTAACTGCCTGCCAGCCAGTATCATAGATTATCATAGAATTTACAGTGCAGAAGGAGGCCATTCGGCCCATCGAGTCTGCACCGGCTCTTGGAAAGAGCACCCTACCCAAGGTCAACAACTCCACCCTATCCCCATAACCCAGAAACCCCACCCAATACTAAGGGCAATTTTGGACACTAAGAGCAATTTATCAAGGCCAATCCACCTAACCTGCACATCTTTGGACTGTGGGAGGAAACCGGAGCACCCGGAGGAAACCCACGCACACACGGAGAGGATGTGCAGACTCCGCACAGACAGTGATCCAATCCAGAATCGAACTTGGGACCCTGGAGCTGTGAAGCAATTGTGCTATCCACAATGCTACCGTGCTGCCACAAAGTATCTTCCAGGAGACCAGAGTTAAAATTTAGTCCGTACATTCTGAACCTGTGTCCAGGACTTCCGGTTGCGGCTGTGCAGAGCTAAGTCGCACGTTCGGCAGCTCCCGCTAAGAACATACTTTTGGGCTCTTTTTAGAGCCCGTAACGGCGCCTGTTCGACGTTTCCCGGTGAGGGAAGGGGACAGCAACATTCCCCCGATAGTGTATGGATTGGACCAGGAGTGGGGCGATTAAAAAAGTGGCATTGAAGCAATGAAAGGTGCGAGAGAGGAGGAGCAAGATGGTGGCGGGTGCAGACCAGGCAGCGTGGAGGCAGTTGGCGCAAGAGCAGCAGGAGCTTCTCCAGCGCTGTTTTAAGGAACTGAAAGCAGAGCTGCTGGAGCCGATGAAGGCTTCAATCGATAAGCTGCTGGAGACCCAGACGGCCCAAGGGGCGGCGATCCGGGATTTCCGGCAAAAGGTCACGGAGAACAAGGATGAGATCCAAGGCCTGGCGGTGAAGGTGGAGGCGCACCACAAAAAATGGCAGGCGAGGTTAGAGGAGATGGAGAACCGGTCGAGGCGGAAAAACCTGCGGATCCTGGGTCTCCCGGAGGGGCTGGAGGGATCGGACGTGGGGGCCTACGTGGTCACCATGCTGAATTCGCTGATGCGAGCGGGTGCCTTTCAGAGGCCCTTGGAGATGGAGGGGGCCCACCGAGTGCTGGCGAGCCGCTGCGGGCGGTGCTGATGCGGTTCCACCGGTTTGCTGATCGAGAGTGTGTGTTAAGGTGGGACAAGAAGGAGCAGAGCAGCAGGTGGGAGAACGCAGAGGTCCGGATCTTCCAGGATTGGAGCGCGGAGGTGGCGAAGAAAAGGGCCGGTTACAACCGGGCGAAGGCAGTGCTGCACAGGAAGGGGGTGAAGTTCGGTATGCTGCAGCCGGCGCGTCTGTGGGTCACCTATAAGGATCAACACCATTATTTTGAGTCCCCGGAGGAGGCGTGGGCCTTTGTTCAGGCCGCAAAACTGGACTCAGACTAAGGGTCGGGGATGAGGGGTCGCGGTGGAGAGATTGTTGGGGATTGTTGGGTTGTGTTTCGAGATGGGGTTCTTTGTTATTTGGGGGTTGATTGGGCATTGTTTTGATTAGGTCCGCCGGGTGGGCCCGTGGAGGGGGGGGGGAGGGGGGGGGTAGGTAAACTGCTTGGGGGGTTGATGGTCGGTAGGGAAGTTGCGGGTAGTGGGACCGGGCCTGGAAAGGGAGCTGCGCCAGGGGAGGCGAGGCTGGGCGAGTGGAAAGCGCGGGCTTTTCCCCGCGTTTAGGGCTGAAGGGGTGGAGGAGGAGTTTAAGAGGTGGGACGTGCTGCCAGTCTCCTGGCGGGTAGGGTGCAGTCAGTTAAAATGACAGTGTTCCCGAGGTTTTTGTTCCTGTTCCAATGCCTCCCCATCCTGAATCCTAGGGCCTTCTTCAGGCGGGTTAACAGGAATATTATGGGATTTGTGTGGGCGCAGAAGACCCCGAGGGTGAGAAGGGTGTTCCTGGAGCGGTGCAGGGATGGGGAGGGGGGGGGGGGGGGGCGGGGTTGGCACTGCCTAACCTCTGTGGGTATTATTGGGCCGCCAACATGGCGATGGTGCGTAAGTGGGTGATGGAGGGGGATGAGGCGGCATGGAAGAGGCTGGAGATGGCGTCCTGTGTGGGCACGAGCCTGGAGGCGCTGGTGACGGCGCCGCTGCTGCTTCTTCCAACGAGGTATACCACGAGCCCGGTGTTGGTGGCTACCCTCAAACTTTGAGGGCAATGGAGACGTCACAGGGGGGAGGTTGGGGCCCCGGTGTGGTCCCCGATTCGGGGGAACCACCGGTTTGTCCCGGGGAGGATGGACGGAGGGTTTCTGAGCTGGCACAGGGTTGGTATTAGAAGGATGGGGGGCCTGTTTGTGGACGGGAAGTTCGCGAGCCTGGGTGAGCTGGAGGAGAAGTTTGGGCTCCCCCCGGGGAACACCTTCAGATATATGCAGGTAAGGGCGTTTGTTTGGCGGCAGCTGGTGGAGTTCCCACTGCTGCCGCCACGCGGGGTCCAGGACAGGGTGCTGTCGGGGGTGTGGGTTGGAGAGGGGAGGATCTCGGCAACGTATCATGTGATGCAGGAGGAGGAGGAGGCCTCGGTGGAAGAGCTAAAGGGTAAGTGGGAGGAGGAGTTGGGTGAGAAGATTGACGAGGGGATGTGGGCGGATGCCCTGGGGAGGGTGAACTCGTCCTCCTCTCGCTCGAGGCTCAGCCTCATACAATTTAAGGTGCTGCATAGGGCTCACATGACCGGGGCAAGAATAAGCCGGTTCTTTGGGTGCGAGGACAGGTGTGTTAGGTGCTCAGGGAGCCCAGCAAATCACACCCATATGTTCTGGGCTTGCCCAGCGCTGGAGGACTTTTGGAAGGGTGTAGCGAGGACGGTGTCGAGGGTGGTAGGTACCAGGGTCAAGCCGGGCTGGTGGCTTGCAATATTTGGGGTGGCAGAGGACCGGGAGTGCAGGAGGTGAAAAAGGCCGGTATTCTGGCCTTTGCGTTCCTGGTAGCCCGGCGAAGGATTCTTCTTCAGTGGAGGGATGTGAGGCCCCCAAGCGTGGAATCCTGGATCAGCGATATGGTGGGGTTTATTAAATTGGAAAGGGTGAAATTCGCCTTAAGGTGATCGGTACAAGGGTTCTTCAGGCGGTGGCAACCGCTCCTAGACTTCCTGGCAGAACATTAGAAGATGGTCAGCAGCGGCAGCAACCCGCGGGGGGGGGGGGGGTTAGTTCCTTTTTCTTGAGTGGGTGTGTATTTTTGCCTTCGTGTGGATGAAGGCTGTTAATTTATTATTCATGTATAGGGGGGGGGGGGGGGTTGTTCTTTTCTTTCTGTATTTTGTTGCTGATACTTTGTGAAAATTTGAATAAAAATATAATTTTTTTGAATGAACCTGTGTCCAATTTTTTTCTCTGACAGTGTATATTGACCCCTACTCACAGTAGCATGCATTATACCACTCAAAAAGGTAGTGCAACTTAAGTAATATCTTAATCTTTGCAATTTCTTATGTGATGGATATATCATATTTTAATATCACGGTGGTATACTGTGAAACAGGCTTGTGTGTGTGTGTGCTGGGGGGTGTACTAATATCATTATACTGAAGGCAGTTGAAGACGGCAAGATTGAAAACATCAAAAAGGGGTCAGGTGTGAAAATAAGTAATTTGAAGTGGAGATGAGCAAGGCTAAGATGGGATACCAGTGAGCAGCATGAATGGGTGGGATTCCATTCCAGCAACACTGGGAAGATAAGGGAGATGACTTGCAGTTTAACTATTGTAGTACAAAAGGGAAATGTACAATTGGCAAAGATCGAAAATTAATAAAGCAAAGCATTTAGTCTATTTTTATCCCAAAATAGTGAGCATAAAATAACATGAAATATCTGGATATTCTGGGAAAGGAAACTTCCAAAGGGATGTAAAAACAATAAATTTTAAAGCATCTGAAGGCTGTATATGTAGGTGTGGCCATGAGATCCTAAACAGCAAAGAAGATCATAGAATCACTAGAGTGCAGAAGGAGGCCATTTGATCCATTTAGTCTGCATCGACCCGCTAAAAGAGCACCCTACCTAGGCCCACACCCCCACACTATCCCCGTGACCCCCCTTAACCTTTTTAGACACTAAGGGGTATGGCCAATACACCAAATATGCACATCATTGGATTGTGGGAGGAAAGCAGAGCACCCGGAGGAAACCTACGCAGATACAGGAAGAACGTACAAACTCCACAAAGACTGTCAACCAAGACTGGAATTGAACCTGTGTCCCTGACGCTGTGAGGCAGCAGTGCTAGCCAGATTTGTGAAGAAAACAGCCTTCCTCAGAGAAGACAAGTACTGTGTCTGCAATGTTTTGATACAAGTTTAGATTTTTCAGTATCGAATGAAAGAGAGAGACGCATGTGAAATAGTTCCCTGTAGCAACATTGAGTACTAGTAGTAATCTACCTGGGATTTGTACAGAAAAAATCTATGAGGACTATTTATCTGAATTTAAGCAGAAATATTTTGGGAAATGTTTGCAGAATTACTGTTAATTGTAAATGTAATCTTGTATGTTGAAGTTTACTTTTCTGTTTTTTTGGTGAATGTTTAAATTTAATATTTAAAATCGCCAAGTTTTTACATTTTTGATTCTGACTTCAGTGTAGACACCTTGTCATAATGAAATACAAATTGCAAATCGTTGTGATAGCTTGTCAAAGTTTCCCTTTGGCATTTAGGCAGTCCAGCAATCACCACCTGCCACATCATCAATACTTAATTGTTGGTTTACTGGTTATCTAATTCGGCAGTAATGTTTAATTTGCAGACTTAAATGCAGTCAGTAACAATAATCCCCAAAGTCAATTTAATATTTAAAAAACAATTTGCCATTAAGCACGAATGACGTACAAATACTATCATACGTCAGCCTTGTATTCCACGTAAATGATCCTTTAAAATTATTTCTAAGACCTGGGGATGAAATCTTGCCATGGAGGTGGGAAACCAGAGCCAAATAAACCTGAAGTTATATCCACCTGGGTGAGCTGCATATGGTATGGAGATATGTTTACTGTCCACTTAGTGCCAGTGGGGTTGGGAGCAGAGGAGGGTCAAATTAAGACTGGGTCTTCATGTAGACACCACACATTGGACACCACAGAGGCTGCCAGTTTTTCAAAGGGAAAAATCTGCTGTTTTTCCAAAGCCTTCCACAGCACCAGAAGGAAGAAGGATATTAGAGAAGAGCTGGAAGCCTCGCATCACAGCAGAGCTGACCCTTGCTTCATCAATGCTGACCTGGAACTAATGTTGTGAACTGTGAGAGGAGGGAGGTAATCTTCCATTCTCAAGGTCTATACCTCACTGGAGTGCCATGTTATGGAGAGTGTAGCAGGGTTGCTGCTGAGGGCTCTGTCTTTCCTGTGCAGGGTGTTGGTCTCTCATCGCCACTGGGCCCGAAAACCGACTGTCATGGCCCATTTCTGACTGCATCCTTCCTTCTTGGCAGTTGGTTGTCCAATTGTCCTTGGCAGCTTTGCCTCCTGCTCTTCTGAACCCATGATCGAGAGTGGAGTGCTGACCCCATTAAAGTGTCCACTCTTCCTGCCACGTGTTCAGTGCAAAGGAACAGTCCCCCTTTATCCCACTGACCCTCTTATGGGGCTGGGGCGATGCCCTGAGGTAGCCATGACTGGTTCCCCACTTTGTACCTGCCTCCCTTCAGCCGATCTGTTTCTGAGGGTGCAGGTAATTCATGCAATCTGTTATGACCCTGTTGATGTTAAATGCGAGGGCATCTCAAATGCTAGAAGGGAAATTTGGAATGCCAGTTCTTAACTATTTTTGCAATTTGAAAAAATGAGAGACGTGATGAAATGCAGCGAAGAAAGGGGTTAAATAAAACACTTATTAAATTTAAAATACACAACAAGAAAGACAACAGTCAAAATATTTACAATTATCGACAATAATGGTTACCCAGACAGAGAGTTGAATTACTCCAATCAAATCTATCTACTTTCCTGAACTCAAGAGAATACAGCTTCCCAAAACAACATCCCATAGGTTTTAACACTGTGGGCCAAATACAGAAAATAATTTATTTATTTTGAGAATTTCTTTCTTCTATGTTTAAGGTAGAACATATGGGCCGGGATTCTCCGATCCCCCGCCGGGTTGGAATATCCCCGGGGGGAGGCGCGATTCCCGCCCCGCCGCTCCGACGCCGGCTGCCTATTCTCCGGCGCCGTTTTTCGGGCAGCGGGATTCCCCAGGCCCCGATGGACCGAGCGGTCATCCATTTTTGGCCAGTCCCGGCGGCGTGAATTACTCACCTTACGCATGGCGGGACCTGGCAGCTGAGTATGCGTGAGCAGTCCTCGGGGGGATGCAACCCCGGGGTGGACCCCCACGGTAGCCTGGCCCGTGATCAGGGCCTACCGATCTGCGGGCGGGCTTGTTCCGTGGGGGCACTTCTTTCTTCCACCATATTGCCCTGGGTCCGGCGCGAAGAAGAGAACCTCTCGCGCATGCGCGAAAATACGCCGGCCAGTCTGCGCATGTGCGGAATCACGCCAGCCATTCTGCGCATGAACGAGATCACGCCGGCCGTTCCGTGCATGCTTGAACTCGCGCCGGCCTTTCGCCGCCGGCTGGAGCGGCGCCAACCCCTCCACCGTCCACCTAGTCCCCGAAAATGCGGAGAATTCCATACTTTCAGCGACTGTTGACGCCGAGTGGTTGGCACCGGTTTGCCCGCCGGCGTAGGGACTTAGTCTCCAGAAGGGAGAATCCCGGCCATGGGGTCGGCCCACGATGGACCGAGTGGCCGCCCGTTTGCGGCGGGTCCCGCCGGCGTAAAATACACCAGGTCCGTACCGGCGGGACCTGGCTCTGCGGGCGGCCTGTGGAGTCCTCGGGGGGGGGGGAGATCTGGCCCCTGGAGGGCCCCCATGGTGGCCTGGCCCGTGATCGGGGCCCAACGATCCACGGGCGGGCCTGTGCCGTGGGGGCACTCTTTCCCTCTGTGCCAGCCGGTCTCATGGCCGGCCGGGGAAAAAAAACGGTGTGCAGGGGCCTTCTGGGAGGTGAGTAGTGTATTTAAAAGCCTTACCTTTACAGGAGCAGCCCTTTGGATTTCGGCGGCAGCGGTGCGCAGGGGCCTTCTGGGAGGTGAGTACTTACTTTAAAAAGCCTTACCTTTACAGGAGCAGCCCTTCGGATTTCGGCGGCAGCGGTGCGCAGGGGCCTTCTGGGAGGTGAGTACTTACTTTAAAAAGCCTTGCCTTTACAGGAGCAGCCCTTCGGATTTCGGCGGCAGTGGTGCGCAGGGGCCTTCTTGGAGGTGAGTAGTGTATTTAAAAGCCTTACCTTTACAGGAGCAGCCCTTTGGATTTCGGCGGCAGCGGTGCGCAGGGGCCTTCTGGGAGGTGAGTACTTACTTTAAAAAGCCTTACCTTTACAGGAGCAGCCCTTCGGATTTCGGCGGCAGCGGTGCGCAGGGGCCTTCTGGGAGGTGAGTACTTACTTTAAAAAGCCTTGCCTTTACAGGAGCAGCCCTTCGGATTTCGGCGGCAGCGGTGCGCAGGGGCCTTCTGGGAGGTGAGTACTTACTTTAAAAAGCCTTGCCTTTACAGGAGCAGCCCTTCGGATTTCGGCGGCAGCGGTGCGCAGGGGCCTTCTTGGAGGTGAGTAGTGTATTTAAAAGCCTTACCTTTACAGGAGCAGCCCTTTGGATTTCGGCGGCAGCGGTGCGCAGGGGCCTTCTGGGAGGTGAGTACTTACTTTAAAAAGCCTTACCTTTACAGGAGCAGCCCTTCGGATTTCGGCGGCAGCGGTGCGCAGGGGCCTTCTGGGAGGCGAGTACTTACTTTAAAAAGCCTTGCCTTTACAGGAGCAGCCCTTCGGATTTCGGCGGCAGCGGTGCGCAGGGGCCTTCTGGGAGGTGAGTACTTACTTTAAAAAGCCTTGCCTTTACAGGAGCAGCCCTTCGGATTTCGGCGGCAGCGGTGCGCAGGGGCCTTCTTGGAGGTGAGTAGTGTATTTAAAAGCCTTGCCTGGTCCCGTGTCTGTTCTTCTTTTCTGTTTTATTTGTTTTTATATAAGGCGGGAACCGGAAGTTCGACCCGCGGACCTCTGGGAAGTCCCCCCCGTCCCCCCCCCCCCCCCCAACTAATAAATTCTGGTGGAGAGGAAACCCGAGACACTACACGTGTAGTGTCTCCCACCCGCCCTCCTCCTCTAACCTAATAATAAGACCCATTGGTGTAAGGTAAGTGCCATATTATATTATTAGCATTGTGCAGGTCAAGGATCAGAGGTGGAGGAGCAGTCTCTGTCAGCGAGAGAACCTGAGAACATCTCAGACACTCAGAAGGCAAGAAGGTAAGTAAGTTATTTTTACTTTTATACCTTTTTTCAAATTGTGTGTGTCGGGGGGAAACTAAAGTGACATCACAGAAAAGCTGTGGCCAGAGTGGCTGGTTGGGATTCTAACCTAAATTTAAAAAAAATTTGAGTATTTGGGAACTAATTAAACATAATAACTTAATTATAATTTAGAGGATATCTAAGCCAGAGATCGGAGAGTATTATAGTTAGCTATCGCATTTCTATTAGAAATCTAGTGCTAGGAAACAGATAGTTGACAGTAACTTTGAAATTTAAAAAAAGTATTTAAAAAAAAAGACAAATTTTAATTGATTGACGCAATGTCAGTTAGAGGGGTGCTGTGCTCTGACTGTGAGATGTGGCAGGTCCGGGAGGCTTCCAGCGTCCCGGATGGCTTCATCTGCAGAAAGTGCACCCAACTGGAGCTCCTCACAGACCGCATGGTTCGGTTGGAGCAGCAATTGGATGTACTTAGGAGCATGCAGGTGGCGGAAAGCGTCATAGATCGCAGTTATGTAAATGTGGTCACACCCAAGGTGCAGGCAGAGAAATGGGTGACCACCAGTAAGGGCAGGCAGTCAGTGCAGGAATCCCCTGTAGTTGTCCCCCTCTCGAACAGATATACCCCTTTGGATACTGTCGGGGGGGATAGCCTATCAGGGGAAAACAGCAGCAGCCAGAGCAGTGGCACCACGGCTGGCTCTGATGTTCAGAAGGGAGGGTCAAAGCGCAGAAGAGTAATAGTAATAGGGGACTCTATAGTCAGGGGCACAGATAGGCGCTTCTGTGGACGTGAAAGAGACTCCAGGATGGTATGTTGCCTCCCTGGTGTCAGGGTCCAGGATGTCTCCGAACGGGTAGAGGGAATCCTCAAGGGGAGGGCAAACAGGCAGAGGTCGTTGTACATATTGGTACTAACGACATAGGCAGGAAGGGGCATGAGGTCCTGCAGCAGGAGTTCAGGGAGCTAGGCAGAAAGTTAAAAGACAGGACCTCGAGGGTTGTAATCTCGGGATTACTCCCTGTGCCACGTGCCAGTGAGGCTAGAAATAGGAAGATAGAGCAGATAAACACGTGGCTAAACAGCTGGTGTAGGAGGGAGGGTTTCCATTATCTGGACCACTGGGAGCTCTTCCGGGGCAGGTGTGACCTGTATAAGAAGGACGGGTTGCATCTAAACCGGAGAGGCATAAATATCCTGGCCGCGAGGTTTGCTAGTGTCACACGGGAGGGTTTAAACTAGTATGGCAGGGGGGTGGGCACGGGAGCAATAGGTCAGAAGGTGAGAGCATTGAGGGAGAACTAGGGAATAGGGACAGTGTGGCTCTGAGGCAGAGCAGACGGGGAGAAGTTGCTGAACACAGCGGGTCTGGTGGCCTGAAGTGCATATGTTTTAATGCAAGGAGCATTACGGGTAAGGCAGATGAACTTAGAGCTTGGATTACTACTTGGAACTATGATGTTGTTGCCATTACAGAGACCTGGTTGAGGGAAGGGCAGGATTGGCAGCTAAACGTTCCAGGATTTAGATGTTTCAGGCGGGATAGAGGGGGATGTAAAAGGGGAGGTGGAGTTGCGCTACTTGTTCGGGAGAATATCACAGCTATACTGCGAGAGGACACCTCAGAGGGCAGTGAGGCTATATGGGTAGAGATCAGGAATAAGAAGGGTGCAGTCACAATGTTGGGGGTATACTACAGGCCTCCCAACAGCCAGCGGGAGATAGAGGAGCAGATAGGTAGACAGATTTTGGAAAAGAGTAAAAACAACAGGGTTGTGGTGATGGGAGACTTCAACTTCCCCAATATTGACTGGGACTCACTTAGTGCCAGGGGCTTAGACGGGGCGGAGTTTGTAAGGAGCATCCAGGAGGGCTTCTTAAAACAATATGTAAACAGTCCAACTAGGGAAGGGGCGGTACTGGACCTGGTATTGGGGAATGAGCCCGGCCAGGTGGTAGATGTTTCAGTAGGGGAGCATTTCGGTAACAGTGACCACAATTCAGTAAGTTTTAAAGTACTGGTGGACAAGGATAAGAGTGGTCCGAGGATGAATGTGCTAAATTGGGGGAAGGCTAATTATAACAATATTAGGCGGGAACTGAAGAACATAGATTGGGGGCGGATGTTTGAGGGCAAATCAACGTCTGACATGTGGGAGGCTTTCAAGTGTCAGTTGAAAGGAATACAGGACCGGCATGTTCCTGTGAGGAAGAAAGATAAATACGGCAATTTTCGGGAACCTTGGATGACGAGTGATATTGTAGGCCTCGTCAAAAAGAAAAAGGAGGCATTTGTCAGGGCTAAAAGGCTGGGAACAGACGAAGCCTGTGTGGCATATAAGGAAAGTAGGAAGGAACTTAAGCAAGGAGTCAGGAGGGCTAGAAGGGGTCACGAAAAGTCATTAGCAAATAGGGTTAAGGAAAATCCCAAGGCTTTTTACACGTACATAAAAAGCAAGAGGGTAGCCAGGGAAAGGGTTGGCCCACTGAAGGATAGGCAAGGGAATCTATGTGTGGAGCCAGAGGAAATGGGCGAGGTACTAAATGAATACTTTGCATCAGTATTCACCAAAGAGAAGGAATTGGTGGATGTTGAGTCTGGAGAAGGGGGTGTAGATAGCCTGGGTCACATTGTGATCCAAAAAGACGAGGTGTTGGGTGTCTTAAAAAATATTAAGGTAGATAAGTCCCCAGGACCTGATGGGATCTACCCCAGAATACTAAAGGAGGCTGGAGAGGAAATTGCTGAGGCCTTGACAGAAATCTTTGGATCCTCGCTGTCTTCAGGGGATGTCCCGGAGGACTGGAGAATAGCCAATGTTGTTCCTCTGTTTAAGAAGGGTAGCAAGGATAATCCCGGGAACTACAGGCCGGTGAGCCTTACGTCAGTGGTAGGGAAACTACTGGAGAGAATTCTTAGAGACAGGATCTACTCCCATTTGGAAGCAAATGGACGTATTAGTGAGAGGCAGCACGGTTTTGTGAAGGGGAGGTCGTGTCTCACTAACTTGATAGAGTTTTTCGAGGAGGTCACTAAGATGATTGATGCAGGTAGGGCAGTAGATGTTGTCTATATGGACTTCAGTAAGGCCTTTGACAAGGTCCCTCATGGTAGACTAGTACAAAAGGTGAAGTCACACGGGATCAGGGGTGAACTGGCAAGGTGGATACAGAACTGGCTAGGCCATAGAAGGCAGAGGGTAGCAATGGAGGGATGCTTTTCTAATTGGAGGGCTGTGACCAGTGGTGTTCCACAGGGATCAGTGCTGGGACCTTTGCTCTTTGTAGTATATATAAATAATTTGGAGGAAAATGTAACTGGTCTGATTAGTAAGTTTGCAGACGACACAAAGGTTGGTGGAATTGCGGATAGCGATGAGGACTGTCTGAGGATACAGCAGGATTTAGATTGTCTGGAGACTTGGGCGGAGAGATGGCAGATGGAGTTTAATCCGGACAAATGTGAGGTAATGCATTTTGGAAGGTCTAATGCAGGTAGGGAATATACAGTGAATGGTAGAACCCTCAAGAGTATTGAAAGTCAAAGAGATCTAGGAGTACAGGTCCACAGGTCATTGAAAGGGGCAACACAGGTGGAGAAGGTAGTCAAGAAGGCATATGGCATGCTGGCCTTCATTGGCCGGGGCATTGAGTATAAGAATTGGCAAGTCATGTTGCAGCTGTATAGAACCTTAGTTAGGCCACACTTGGAGTATAGTGTTCAATTCTGGTCGCCACACTACCAGAAGGATGTGGAGGCTTTAGAGAGGGTGCAGAAGAGATTTACCAGAATGTTGCCTGGTATGGAGGGCATAAGCTATGAGGAGCGGTTGAATAAACTCGGTTTGTTCTCACTGGAACGAAGGAGGTTGAGGGGCGACCTGATAGAGGTATACAAAATTATGAGGGGCATAGACAGAGTGGATAGTCAGAGGCTTTTCCCCAGGGTAGAGGGGTCAATTACTAGGGGGCATAGGTTTAAGGTGAGAGGGGCAAGGTTTAGAGTAGATGTACGAGGCAAGTTTTTTACGCAGAGGGTAGTGGGTACCTGGAACTCGCTACCGGAGGAGGTAGTGGAAGCAGGGACGATAGGGACATTTAAGGGGCATCTTGACAAATATATGAATAGGATGGGAATAGAAGGATACGGACCCAGGAAGTGTAGAAGATTGTAGTTTAGTCGTGCAGTATGGTCGGCACGGGCTTGGAGGGCTGAAGGGCCTGTTCCTGTGCTGTACATTTCTTTGTTCTTTGTTCTTTGGGTCTGACACGGACAAGACTTCTGCTGATTTCCTTTGCACACACCAGCTTGATTCTTCTGCAAGATCTCTGTTTATCAACTGGCGTGGCTATAATCTGGGTCCCGAGACTGCTAGTCTCTACTTTGCTTAACAAAAGTGTCTATTTCATCCTGCCGACAATCCGAATCTCGCAAATTCTCAGTGCATCAAAATCCCTAAATCTTTCTTTTGTAATCCAATTCTTTACTTTTCATTTCATTCCTGCCGAACAAACCCTTTGATAAAAACTGAAATTCCAGCCTTGACAAGCTCTTAGTGAAATTTTAAGTATTTTAATTTGCCTAAACTGGGGATCCCTGTGCTTTCCTCTATCCACCCCGCCCCCACCGCCCCATCCCAAGTGCTGGCGAACATTGTTGGCACCAGGAACAGCATCCTGTAACTGACATGCAACCCAGCCGCTGGTATTTTCAAGGACCACTTCTACTGAAATCAGTAAATGCCATCAAAACTGTATACTGTGTTGTTAGGGACAAAGGGGCAGCATGGTAATTAGCACTGCTGCCTACAGCGCCAGGGACTCGGGTTCAATTCTCGCCTTGGTTGACTGTGTGGAGTTTGCACGTTCTCTCCGTCTCTGCGTGGGTTTCCTCTGGGTGCTCCGGTTTCTTCCCACAGTCCAACAATGTGCAGGGTGGGTGGATTGGTCATGATAAAATTCCCCTTAGTGTACAGGGATGTACAGATTAGATGGGATTACGGGGATAGGGCAGGGGAATGGTCCGAGGTAGGGTGCTCTTTCAGAGGATTGGTGCAGACTCGATCGGCCGAATGGCTTCCTTCTGCATGCAGTGATTCTATGATTGTGAAAACTTTTTGGCTTAAAGCTGAATGCATTGAAACTAAAGGTGGCGTTTGGTTCATTGTCACTTGTCTTATTGATGGTGAATGCACCATTTCATTGCAGTGCTGGTATTCTAATCTGTACAATACACCTACATCAACTTTGTCATTCTATAATTAAACTAGCTTTTAAGAATAAATGGCATGCTTTTGGAACTTTTAAATACCACTGCTTATATGGAACAATTGCTCTGTATGATTGAGCTATTTTACTTTCCAATGGAGGATGTCACAGAGAAATGTATGCAAACTGTCATATGAAAACAATTGTTCTCCAGGGAGAATACAAAATTGACTTCTTCATGGTCTTTCAACTAAACAACTTGATATCTCAAAATGTCTCTTAAAACATCAGGTAAACTTACAGTAGAGTGATTAAAAAGGCAATTAAAGAGCCCTGGCACAATAGAAAATATTTTTAAAGCTTGGAAGCAATTCTTTCCTCCTAGGTTAATATTTTTACACTGTTCAAACAGAACCAAAAACTGAGCAATCGTTCCAATCTAATGTATACCTAATAAGAGGGATGGGACCTGGGATTGAAGTGCGTGGATTTGTGTAATAGGGAATAGTAAAAAATAAAAATCGACAACCCGATTTTCTTCCTCAGAGTCGTCCTTCTACGTATCTTTGAGAAAATAGAACCAAAAATGTAGGTAAACTGTAAGTTGATGAAAGATCACCTTAGCATTCCGAGATCCCCAAAAGGGAATTGTCTATGGGTGGGTTTAGCATCTAGAATGTGTTTACATCACAAATTAATCTAGAACACCTTTAACATCGATGAAGAGGGAGCTTTCATTTTAGCTAGGGTTGTTAAACTGCCAATTTGTACAGATTCCACAACACTGATCGCTGAAAGGATATTTAAAGTGTTACTGCCAACTTGAACTGTCTAGATTTATATCAATTTTAACCTTAAATTATGCAATAAGCAAGGGTTCTAGAAATATTCAGTGTCAACTTTGTTTTTGCACTCAATGCATACCGGCATCATACTTTTGTAAGATGGAGTTTCTGAGACGATTTTGAACAGAAACCTGGGGCGGGATTCTCCGCAATCGGCGCGATGTCCGCCGACCGGCGCCAAAAACGGCACGAATTAGTACGGCATCGCGCCACCCCAAAGGTGGGGAAGTCTCCGCATCTTGACGGGCCGAGCCCTCACCTTGAGGGGCTAGGCCCGCACCGGACTGATTTCCGCCCAGCCAGCTGGCGGGAAAGGCCTTTCGTGCCCCGCCAGCTGGCGCGGAAATGACTTTGCCGTGCGGCGCATGCGCGGGAGCATCAGCGGCCGCACACGGCATCCCCGTGCATGCACAGTGGAGGGGGTCTCTTCTGCCTCCGCCATAGTGGAGACCATGGCGAAGGCGGAAGGAAAAGAGTGCCCCCATGGGACAGGCCCACCCACGGATCGGTGGGCCCCGATCGTGGGGGCACCCCCCGGGGCCAGATCGCCCCGCGCCCCCCCCAGGACCCCGGAGCCCGCCCGCGCCGCCTTGTCCCGCCGTTAAGAGAGGTGGTTTGATTCTCGCCGGCGGGACAGGCATTCCAGCAGCGGGACTTCGGCCCATCACGGGCCGGAGAATCGCCGGCGGGGGTCCCACCAACCGGTGTGGCGCGATTCCCACCCCCACCGAATATCCGCTGCCGGAGAATTCGGCAACCGGCGGGGGCAGGATTCACGCCAGCCCCCGGCGATTCTCCGACCCGTCCCGCCCCCTGAAGTGAGATCTAAAAATATCTCAATCCAATTGCCAAATGAAATATGGCTGATGTGCAAGCCAACGTTAAACTTAAACTCACTGATTCAGCATGTTAAAACTAACAAAACTAAGGCCAAGAACAGAGGATGTTGGAAGGCCAGAACTAACAAGGGTAAAAATATACTAAACTGAAGGAGCGTAAGATCGGATAATGTTATTGAAAGTCTGATAAAAAATATTACGTAGCCCACCAAAATAAGCCTCAAGCCTATTATGGATATTCTAACTATAAACCTGTATGAGAACTACCATTAGGAAACTACTGCAGAGATTTTAAAATTACCACAGAGAAAAAATGATAGACATTCAAATATTCAATTTCCACAATAAAAGTGGTGGACAGGGAATATGAGCAGTTGACATTTCTATTAAGCATAAAACTGTGCAAATTAAACCATCTTTTTAAATTGGAACTATTTGTTATCTTTCTCACCTATAATCTCCAAAACACCCAATGGATGTATGATAAACTTTAGTAAATAAAATCGGCAACTAATTTCAATAATTTATTTTGGAAATTAGTGACATTAAATACAAGACATGAAAGTATAGAATGACAAAATTAGCCAGAAACACTACTGGAGTTCAGAACACAATGTAGTATATAGATTCAGATGATTTCTCTAGTTGATAATGGATTAAAATACTGAAATGGCTCTTGGATTATGAGTGATGTATGAAAACACGAAATCACAAGAGCAATCCTTTCTCCCATCTCCACTCTATAATAGTTTTTATCCTTCGAAAACTATTTTGATGGGGGAAAACAGTTTTATATTCTTTCACTCCTGCTCAAAAAAACATTCGCTGTTTTCACTGACAATTTGAAAATTCGTCAAATTAGAAATAGTAGGAAACAAGAATTATCATAACAAGTCAACCAATGTCCAACCAACCATATAACATTTTGATAAATTTTGACAAACCTTTAGAACTAGGCGATTAGTTCAAATCTCTGATATTTTACTTCCATCTGAGGACATACTAAACTTTTCATCATTGTTATCCATTTTGCATAGCAATCAGTACAAAAGAAATTCTACGTTCAAAATCCTGCTTACACCAGTGACAGTTAGTAGATACCATTAGGAAGTGAACTAAACTTTTTTTTTTAAAATGAGGCCTTATAGTTAGTTAGAGGCAAAGACAGCTGGAACGAAGGTACACTGATTACAAAAAAAATCTATAATTGCACCATCTAAAAAATGAGAACTTAATCAAATAGTGAGGAATCGTTCCTGGTTGGAAAAGACTTCTGAAATGTTTGCCTCTCCCAGGAAATTAATGGTGTGTCTGGTAGGAGAGATGTAGGTGGATGAACGTGTGTCGAACGGGTTCACAGAGAAAGAATGGGAAGAGTTTAAGGAAAGTGAGAGAAAGAAAAGAGAGAAGAACAGAACAGAGAAGGATGAGGAAGGACAGGAAGAGAAAGAGGAAAGAAGAGAGAGCAAGAACATGAGTGGGAGACAAAAGGAGGAGGGTGTAAGCTTGAGAAACAGGTTAATAGGAAGGAGAAGAAAGCGAAAGAGATAGATAAGCAGGACCCAGACAAAGAGGTGAGGGCAAGAGATGAGAAGCGTCATAGAATTCGAAGCGCTGGCGTGAGATAAGTTGGGTGAAAGGAAGGGGAGATGAAGGGGATGAGAGTGAGAAATAAAAGAATTAAGGATGGTGAGTGGGGGAAATGGGAATAAGAGCAAATCGAGAAGTATGGGTAGCTGAGAGTAATAAAGAGAGAATATGAAGGTAAAAAAGAGAAGAGGACGCGAGAGTGATGGATTGAAAACAGCCAAATCTAAATTTTGACCTCCACAAATCCTCCAATATTAGTCCAGTTCTTAGCATTGCTTGATACTTGTCGAATGCTCAGCCAATGCTAGTGCCATTTCTTGTAACATTTATTAGACTAATCTCCACTTTTAGCAAATTACTGATAAAATATTAATTTCAAATGAAAGCAGGTCATGGATCATGTGGGAAATATACTGAGAGATGCAAGCAATTCAGGTATTTCATGTGACTATTCTATGTCACTTTTTCTAAATTATGGCAGAGATGGTGTGTAATTGTACTAGAAGATGTGGAATAATTGGAGATAGATTTAGAAAGTGTCTCAATGCTGAAACATTCATAGAACAGAAACGGTTATAGTTACTTGGCCTTAATATAATGCATGCTAAGTTGGACAGAATTCAGAGGAGATAGAAGAGGCTTTTGATCATAATTTCTTCAACCTCCTTAAGAATGTAAATTGTTTGTTCGAAGGAAAATGTATAAATTGGCTGACTACATATGGCTAGTCAATCAGTTATCAAATATGTAACATACATAATCTGAGAAATTAGGCACAAGCAACATGAATTTGTCAAAGGCTAGTCACATTTAACCAAAAAGTTTGTCTGCATTGTTAATTGGACACGGGGGTGGGCACAATTCACTACCTGCGAGCGTCAGTTCTATTGTGAGGTGGGCAACATACAGAATTCAGCTGCCACCTCATTACGATGAGCTCTGTTTGCAGCTCAGTGTGACTAACACTTCTGGCTGATTGTAGACATAATGGGGGCTGATGAGAGTCCAAGACTACCAAGTTTCTAGCTTGTCTCTAGCTTGCTGGAAGATATCTGTTCTTCTTCAAGGAAGTTGTATGGGAACAATCAAGTTTGAAAGCAACTGAAACATTCAACGTGAAGGAAAGTGGAACACTAACCCAACAAGAGAATTCCCGAGATTCATTGATGCTGTTCTGGAAATACTGATGATGGAGGTGGATAAAAGGAGAGGGCTTTCCTCTCAAGCCAGTGGGAGAAGGTGGTCAGAGAGGAGAATTCCCAGAGTCTTGCCCTGAGGAACTGGTAGAAGTGCAAAAATAAATTTAATGACACACATGTAGTCAGGGTCAGTGAATGCACTTTCACATCACATCTCATACACACCAACAGCCTGTCATACTGACCAATGTACCACACCCCTATTATTCATCCACCAACAGTCAGGACTCAAGTCTGTCATTCAGGTATGTACATCACCCAAGGTTAGTGGCACCCAATCACTGACATTCTGCCCTCTCTCGTGTAGGAGAAAGAAGTCCAAAACCACAAGGAACAGGGCAAGTTACATCCACTCATTCGAGTGGAGGAGACAGTGCTCAGCAACAGCAGCCGGCAGCAGCAGAAGCTGTGACATCTGAGGATGAAGGTGCATTATAGTCTCATTTCCGTTCTCAACTTTCTACTCACTGTCATCCTGAGATTTGCCATTAATTGAAATTTGCAGGCAATACGTTGCTGTCCATCCAACCCTCACTTTCTGCGTGCATGTATTCAGATACCCAAGATCTGAAGGCTACCTGGCCAGCTTTAACAGTGTCCAGAGAACGTGACAGCACAAACTCACACATTGGTATTTCAGCTGACAATCCTAGCAACCAATTGAGATTGGGCAAAGCTTAAAGGCTGGTTTAGAGTTGGTGTCAGGACTAAATGAGTCATTGGCGCCATATAGTGTAGCCATCTGGGATGGCCACTTCCAAATAAGTACAGAGAAACCCGCAAAGCCAAGCGGGTAAAATGGCCAAGCCAAGACTCAGGCAGACTCAGAACCTGAAATGCATATTTGTAAGCAAGAAGTCCAGACGGTATTGAAACTCCGACCAATTAGCATTTTAATGGGGCCGATTAGCATTCGATGGCCCATCTTCACTAGGGGTCAGTGACCGCTTGGAACACGCCCAGCCATCCAGATCCCCGCCCACTTATTGGTTAGGAATCTAACGGAGTGATTAGGGATCACACAATTAGTAGGGCTCAGACTGAAGGACTGCCCAAAAGAGCGCGAAAACCCCTAAGTATAAGAAGAAGAGTCCGCCACATGTTCCTCCTCTCTTGGACCTGGTACCCCAGTCACGGCCATCTCGAATTGCAGCAACACCAGAAGCAAGCACAAGTTCAACGCTCGCTACCAGATGGATGAGCCTAGCTGAGCAGCAGTTACTCCTTCTAACCCGATAGATCCGGAATTGAACAGCGGCCACTGTTCTCTGACCTAAGCAGGGTGCCCGAAGTTAAGTACAGGTTGTCTTAGTCGATAGGTGTAGCTTTATTCCCCCTTGTTCCAAATATCCGGTAGACAGAAGTAATTGTAGGGATGGCCATGAAGACAATGGAACGCCTTATGCATCCACAAGAGCCCGAGGTCGCAGCAACCAATAGATCAGACCAGTGTCCCGTATGGGAAGAAGAGCTTAGGAGATATCTAAAGGGGAAAGGATGGCCCCTATGGTCGGAATTTTGAGCAAATGAAGAAACAGGTCCTGGCAGCATAGGACAGACTTGGTGGAACAGCCTGACCGAGATTCATAAGAAACGTTTAAGCAAGGTTCGTAAACTGATGGCAATCGTGCCCTGTCTGGCACAATTGCGAGGCACAGAGCAGGTCGTGAGGACACTCCGTAAGCAGCTTCAGGAGAAAGAGAGAAGTAGAGAGGGAGATATTAGTGAAAGTGAGAGATTAAATGTGCAGCTCTGGGAGCAGTTAGCAGCGAAGGACAAGGAAATGCATGATGTCAAGAGGGCACATCAATCCTGTCTCGCCCACCTTAGCAGCTTCCGAATCCAGTATGATAAGGCCTACCAGGACACACAACGTGCTGTAATGGTAAGAGAAGAGACAGAGAATCAGGTACAACAGTTAAGGAAACAGTGCGATGATTTGAAGGCAGCCCTCCGAGCACACCACAGTTCCACCACGGAACAGAGGCAGAGTTCGGTGGATCATGCCAAGTGCAGGCAGCAAATTGCAAAACTGCAATCCCTGCCACCTGTTCAAAATGGGTTTACAGACATCTTTGGCCCACAGCTAGATCAGGAAGACGGCCCCGATTGGCAGGAACTCAGTGAAACGGCCCAACGGTACGTAAGTGAGACCGAGAATCAAAATAGGGCCCCCCAGGCCCTGAAAAGAAAAGCACCCGCACCACCGACTGCACAGGCAACACCCAACCCAATAAACCCCATCACCACGCAGCGCAGGGTCACCACGGAAGGCCAACCCGATTTTGTGTATACCATCCCATTAACTATCACCCAGTTAAGAGATGCCCGCGATAAGATAGAGATTTTCCACCCCACTTCAGATCCACACCACTTTTTCGAATTGGTAAAGCAACAGGCCCTCATGTACGGTTTAGACGAGCAGGAAGAGGTAAAGCTCACAGAGATGAGCCTAGACCCGTCAGTTAGTTCAGCCCTTCCCGATCCACAAAATCTAGGAGGAGGTACCCTCCAAGAGATGAAAATGGCTGTTTTAGACGCCATAGGGTATGACAGAGGAGATCCGGTAGACGGACTCAACCGGTGCAGGCAGAAAAAGAGAGAGCAGCCAACAGCATTTGCTGGACGCCTTTGGATCCATTTTACTGTGGTATTTGGTGAGTTAGCCCGCGCCCATTTATCAGCAGACAATATGGCCAGGTGGACCCGTACGCTAGTATCCCATGCCACAGAAGCAGGACAGTTACGACCCCTCAGACCCAGCACACAATGAAGTGTGGGTCCTGAAACGCTTGTCCAGAGCTTGCGAACAGTCTACACAGAGAAAAACAGAGCAGGAGAGAGTAGACGCCACAATGAATCCAGTAAAGGCACACCAAGACCCCGCATGGGTAAATGAAGGCAGAGGTACAGCGCAGCACCCCAAGACACAAGAATGTTATAATTGTGGACACGAAGGACACTATGCCCGAGAATGCAATGCCCCCCCGAAGCAGCAAAGGAATCAGCACCCAAACACCCCCTCCCCCCCCAGAAGCAATGCCAGACCCATCCACAGTGTTAGCGCTCGAGCCGATAATTCGGCCATGAATGGCACCGATTGACGGTGTTCGGGCTCCCCAACTTGGGTCTGCGATACCCTTTGGGATAAGTCCGGAAGACCGGTAGTTACAGGCACAGTTCGGGGACACCCCGTAGAGTTCCTTTGGGACACAGGAGGGTCCCGAACCATGCTAAACTCCTCCATCATGTACCAGAAAGAGATATGGCCCACTGCGGACACAATTACCCTTAGTGGCTTTACAGGTCACCTCCAGTAGGGACACATCACAGCCGCTGTGGACGTACAGCTCGGTAATGTTAAAAAACACTTGGTTGTTTTAGTAGATTTACCCCAGGCAGCAGAACACATCCTCGGCATAGATTTCATGAGTACACACAACCTTTCATTTGACCCAGTCAACAAATGGATATGGAACATGGCTAGAGTAGCGCGAGCCCCCGCCACGCTCACAGGAGGAGATTATGTCCATAGAATCAGCTCAGTAGGAGAGTACTGGTTTGAGCCACAAACCATTACCACAGACAAAGCGGTTAGAGAGGTCTTTAAAAGACATAAAGCAGCATTTGCCCAGCACAAGCACGACTGCGGCAAAATCCCAGGAGTAGTAAACATTACACAGTCCCAATCCTAAGCCCCAGAAACAGTACGGCTTCCCCCCAGCAAGCCGAGGGAGAGAATGCCAAGATAATTCAAAGCTTATTGAATCAAGGAGTGATTCGACACGTAGCATTGACGAACAATGCCCCGATTTGGGCAGTAAAAAAAAGATGGTTCATGGCGACTGACCATCGACTGCAGAGAATTGAACAAAGTGACTCCCCTAGCAGCCCGCACCGTTGCCACGAGTCCCAAAACCATGTTGAGACAGGGACTCCAGTCAAAATTTTTTATGGTACTGGACATCAGCAATGGCTTTTGGTCCAGATCACTGGACAAAGCATGCCAGTATAAATTTGCGTTCACTTTCCAGGGATAGCAATACACGTGGACGTGCCTTCCACAAGGCTCCCACAATTCCCCCTCCATGTTTCACAAACAATTGGCAAACGGCTTATCTAAATTTTTCCGCCCTGAATGCCTTGTTCAGTATGTGGACGACTTGCTCCTACAGACTGACACCAAGGAAGAGAACATCTCGCTTCTTTCCGAATTATTAGAACTGCTTACAACGATTGGATGCAAAATTAACCCCAAGAAAGCCCAAATCCTCCAGGAAAAAGTCACATATTTAGGTACGGTCATCACGCATAGGAAGCGTGAAATAGAACACAACGCATAGATTCCATCGTAAAAATTGCCCTTGCCCCAAAACATTACAGCACTCCAGTCATTTTTAGGACTGGTTGGATATTGCAGAAACCACATAGATGGATTCGCCACAAAAGCAGTCCCACTTTCCGAGCTCCTAAATAAACAGGCCCCATGGAAATGGCTTCCACAGCACACAGATGCCGTGGATGCACTGAAACGTGCCTGAGCACAGCCCCCGCTCTGCAAGCCCCAGACCCGCACTCCCCAAACGCGATAGAGGTAGCGACCACCGACCGAACCCTTTCGGCCGTACCCCTGCAGGAAAGACACGATCGTTTAGGACCCGTAGCCTATGCCTCGCGAGTCTTAGATCCAGTGGAACAGGGATTTCCAGCCTGCGAAAGGCACCTGTTAGCAGTTTTCTGGGCGGTACAGTACTTCTCGTACATAACCGGACTCAACCTAATAACCATTTTGACCGAGCACATCCTGGCACAGCTTTTATTGGACGGCAGACTAAAAGACGGCACAGTAAGCCAAATTCGATGGAGCCTACTCCTACAAGGACGCGACATTACCGTAAAACGGACAAAAATGCACACGTTTCTGGCCGATAATTTGCACTGTGCAGGAACCCCACATGAGTGCGAGATCATAGCCCCCAAGCACAGTACAGGCTTTTGTTCCCAAGTCAGTGCCAAAAAAGACAGATATCTGACCACAGATGACCCAGCCCACTGACAAAGCATTGAGAATTTACGTAGATGGCTCCTCCACAGTCCTTGATGGAAAAAAGATAACAGGATGTGGTATTTATGTAGAGGACGCGCAGGGACACGCTTTAGAAGGGATAGCTTTGAAGTTGCCCGGACACTTAGGTTCGCAGGCAGCCGGGTTAGCAGCCATTGCTACCCCTGTGGGAATCGAGAGGATTTATTTCTGCCGACGGAAAACCTCTACCCTCAGCCCCATTGCTCAAACATATCCTTCAGACAGCTAAAGGCAGGAAATATACAGGGGCTGTTTAGCAGAGGGCTAAATCGCTGGCTTTGAACGCACGCCAGCAGCATGGTTCAATTCCCGTAGCAGCCTCCCCGAACAGGCGCCGGAATGTGGCGACTAGGGCTTTTCACAGTAACTTCATTGAAGCCTACTTGTGACAATAAGCGATTTTTATTTCATTTCATTTCATATGGCATAGTCAAAGTAAGAAGTCACCACCGTTCCTCCATTTAAAAATTTTAAAAGGAACCTTCCCAGCCCCCAATGAAAAGTTTACAAATTCCTTAACGATCTATGAGGGAATCGTTTTAAAAGACGGCATTTATGTAGTCCCCACCCAGGACAGGAATGAGATAATTTGTAAGTTCCATGACGGACATGGACACCAAGGGATTGAATCCACCCACGCCCACCTCAGACCCCTCTGATGGTGGCCTGATTTGAAAAACGACGTATCCCACTACGTTGAAAACTGCTTGATTTGTGCACAGAACAAACTAGATAGGTACGCGAAAAAGCCAAGCTACGACACACCCGCCGTGTAAATGGCCTGTGGACAAACCTTCAATTAGATTTTATTGGTCCCCTCCCCCCCTGCAGAAATGGATCTAAGTATGTGTTAGTGGTGATAGACACATTTACGAAATGGGTCGAAGGTTTCCCCTCGAGAACAAATACAGCCAAGGCCATGGCAAAGATCTTAACCGAGCAAACTTTTACGAGAGGGGGACTCCCCCGTAGTATTGAGTCGGACCAAGGTTCGCACTTTACGGGCAGGGTCATGAAAAATGTTATGACAATTTTTGGGCTAAAGCAAAAGTTCCACATTGCCTGTCACCCACAGTCCAGCGGCATTGTGGAACGCATGAATCAGGCACTAAAGGCCACACTTAGAAAAATGGTGCAGCAGCACAACACGACATGGGACACAGTGCTCCCATTCGCACTGATGTTCATTAGTAACACGGTGTCGAGTTCAACAGGATATACCCCCCATACCATCATGATCGGACGACCCATGAAAGGTACCGAGTATTTATTTGGACTTGATTTGGCCAGCCCCGCAGTCACCACCCTGACCCATGAGAAAGCAGTCCAGCACATGGTAGAAAATATTAAAGCAGCACAGCGCGTTGCAGCTGTTCAACTAGGCGCTAAACGAAAGCAGAGTAAGGCCTGCTTTGATAAGACAGTACACCCGACGGAGTATACAGTCGGACAGCAAGTAATGATCACCTTATACAACCCCAGCTCATTCCTCTCCCCTAAATTTGCAGAACCCTATTCAATCTCGGACAAAGTAAGCCCCTCAGTTTATAAGATCACATATCCGAACGGAAAATCAGGATGGTTCCATGTAAATCAGCTTAAGGTTTATGGAACGCATTGCAGCCACTCGCACCACCTCTCATTGGTGATGGTAGACAATGAGGACCCGCCCACTGACAATCCAAGTTCCCCCTTCCCCAGCAGCAGCAGCACATCCACAGACACGACCTTGACCACGCCCCCAGAATCAAATTTCACCCTCACGCTTGATTCGGCTGCTAGCGACAGCACAACTGAAGCCCTTGAGAGACCCGAACAAAGGTCCCACGAACCAGGCCCCAGTCACTACAGGCCCAGCGACCCCGACCACGATACATTCAGCCTCTTTTGAGACGATTTATTTGCCCACACCGGAACCTGACCCACCACCCGACGATAGCGACAGCCCCCTTGCAACCTCCCTACGGAACATGAAACACTGGCACCATGATAATTCCTGTCGTCTGACATAGAATGATGAAATGGACCCCACATCGGCACACACCGCGTTGGCACGCAAATTCCATGAACAAGTTTGGCATCCGGGAATTTGGTGACAACCCCGAGTCTGACTCCCATCATGGTAACCCCTTTGTAAATCTTTTTGGAATGGAACCTTGAGGTGTCCAGATGATGAGAGTCAGGAACCGATTGAGATTTACGGTGTCCTGTACTCTGATGGAACCTGCCCGCTTTATGTTTAGTTTGTGTTAAATGTTGTTCGTTCTCTCTTGTACGATTTTGTGTGTCGTCCTCACGGACGCTTTCTTGATACAGTCATAACTACTCTGACGCCATATGGCAGTTAGAGAAACAAGTTTGTTGGAGCCCATATATTTATAAAATCTTACCGCTCTTGGAAGGTCACTCAGGCAGTGGAGTAACAGCACTGATCCCCGCCCTGCCTGAGGACGCCCTATACGTTTGGTCAGCCAAGCTCGGGTAGTGGAGCAACGGCACTGATCACCGCCCTACCCGGGGATTCCACCCATTCTTGCCCTGCCGCGTACGCGCCACCCCATTCGGAGAATTGTTTTTGAAACTCTTTTGCTGTTCTTTTTCTTCCCCGTGGTTTAAAGAATACATTTTGCCAGAACTTTTGCCCTTTCTGGCGACCCTTCGGTTGCTATCCCCCACATACTATTTACATGTCAGAATCACTGGTTTGGAAAAACAAGTTTACAGAGGACGGAGAAATTGCCCGCCCACTCAGCCCGACAGACACAGGCTTTTAGGAGGTTGAGGGGAGATCTAATAGAAACTTACAAGATAATGAATGGCTTAGATAGGGTGGACGAAGGGAAGTTGTTTCCATTAGCAGGGAAGACTAGGACCCGGGGGCACAGCCTTAGAATAAAAGGGAGTCACTTTAGAACAGAGATGAGGAGAAATTTCTTCAGCCAGAGAGTGGTGGGTCTGTGGAATTCATTGCCACAGAGGGCGGTGGAGGCCGGGACGTTGAGTGTCTTTAAGACAGAAGTTGATAAATTCTTGATTTCTCGAGGAATTAAGGGCTATGGAGAGAGAGCAGGTAAATGGAGTTGAAATCAGCCATGATTGAATGGTGGAGTGGACTCGATGGGCCGAATGGCCTTACTTCCGCTCCGATGTCTTATGGTCTTATAGTCCCGTGCAGAGTGGTTAAAATAGTTATCCAGTAGTTAGAAGTTTTATTTCTTTTAAATCTTCTTTAGAATTGATTTACATAAACCAGGCGGAATCATCTGAAGTTAATAATTTAAAATGTTTTGTTGGATGGTTCAAAGTGCAATGCAATTGTTCAGTGGAAGTTCGCATTTCTGGACAATTGCTGTGCAAATGGTCATCTGTAACTTCCGAGAGGAATTCTCCCAGCTCATTTTTGGGGTACTCCCCAAATTCGAGTCTGTGGAGTCAGGAAGTTACAGCCCAATGATTTTTTTTTTAGAAAATATTTTATTAAGGCATTTACAATTTTAACAATTTTACGCATAAGGTATCAACAAGAACAAAACAATACTCACCCAGTAACAAACCCCAGCCAACATGGCTTACACAAACTGCACGTCATTCTCCAGCCCCCCCTTTCCACTGGTTTTCCTGACTTTACTTGACCCCCCATTCCTCCCTCCCCCCTTCCCTACTTCCCCGTCCCCCTCCCTCCCTCCCTTTCCGTGCTGACAACTTAATTTTTCTTGAAGAAGTCGATGAACGGCTGCCACTTCTGCGCAAACCTCTGCAACGATCCACTCAAGGCGAATTTGATTTTCTCGAGTCTGCGAAACCCCGCCATGTTGCTAACACATACCCCCGACTTCGGGGGCTCCGAGTCCCTCCATCCTAGTAGGATTAGTCTCCGGGACAGCAGGGAGACAAAGGCCAGGAATCCGACACACCAAAGATTGTCACCTCTGGACTCAGAACCACCCTCACTTTCAATACTTCTGACATGACGCCAGCAAACCGCTGCCAGAAACCCCCAGCCTCAGACATGCCTATAACATATGGAGTGGTTCGCAGGACCCCACACACAGTGCCCACACTTATCCTCCATCCCCTCAAAGAACCTGCTCATCCGGGCCACCGCAATGTGCGTCCTGTGGACTACCTTGAATTGTATCGGGCTGAACCTGGCACACGACAAGAATGCATCAACATGCCTCAGGGCCTCCTCCCATAATCCGGCCTCCAACTTCCCACCCATCTCTTCTTCCCACTTTCTCTTCACTAGCCCTATTGGGGCTCCCTCCCACTCAGTTTCTTGTAGATCTCTGAAACCTTGTCCTCCCCTACTCTCGACACCACCTTGTAGTCCCTGGGGCAGCAGGTGCAGGAAGGTCGAAACCTGCCTCCGCATAAAGTCCCTCACATGCAGATACTCCCATTCCCACCTGGCAACTCAAACTCCTCCTCCAAGCTCGGGAAGCCCTCATCAATAAAGAGATCTCCAAATTTCTCGATCCCCGCCCGCTGCCACCTCCGGAACCCCCATCCAGCCGCAAACAAATCCCGAGATCACCACATTTACGTTTTTAAAGAACGCCTTGGGGCTAAAGATTGGGAGACTCAGAAAGATGAACAGGAACCTCGGGAGGACCGTCATCTTCACTGTCTGCACCCGCCCCGCCAATGACAGCAGGAGCACATCCCACCTCCTAAGATCCCCCTTCATCTGTTCTATCAACTGACCCAGATTCAGCGTATGCAGCTCTCCAACTCCTGTGCCACCTGGATACCCAAATACCGAAAGCTCCCCCCTATCACCTTGAATGGCATCTCCCCAGTCTCTTCTCCTGTCCCCTCGCGTGAATCGGAAAGACCTCACTCTTGCCCATATTCAATTTATACCCGAAAACTGGCCAAATTCCTCTAGTATCCCCATTTTCCCTCCAATACCCCCAGCGGGTCTGAAATATATAGCAGTAAATCATCCGTATATAACGACACCCTGTGCTCCACACGCCTCCCCCCGTACTATCCCCTGCCAGACCCCCGATGTTCTCAGTGCCAATGGCTCTATAGCCAGGGCAATCAGCAGTGGGGAAAGTGGGCATCCCTGCCTCATCCCCCCAGTGCAGCCTAAAATTGTCTGAACTCACAAGATTCAACCGCACTCACCACCGGTGCCTGATATAACAACTGGACCCAGTCCACAAGGCCTTGCCCAAACCCAAACCGCCCCAGGACCTCCCATAGGTATTCCCACTCCACTCGATCAAAGGCCTTCTCAGCATCCATGGCGACCACCACCTCTGCCTCTCGCCCCTCTGGAGACATCATAATCACATTAAGTAACCTCCTGATGTTGGCTGCCAGATGCCTCTTCTTCACGAACCCCGTCTAGTCCTCCCCTATTACCCCTGGGACATAATCTTCGATCCTTGAGGCCAAGATGTTCGCCAATAGTTTGGCATCCACATTTAGCAGGGAAATAGGTTTATATGACCCACATTGTTCCGGATCATTATCTCGCTTTAAATGAGGGAGATCGCCGCCTGCGACAACGTCGAGGGGAGCACTCTCGCTCCCTTGCCTCATTAAAAGCCCTTACCATCGGCGGTCCCAATACCCCCGAGAACCTCTTGTAAAATTCCACCGGGTACCCGTCCGGACCAGGGGCCTTGCCCGACTGCATCGCCTTCAGCCCCTCCACCACTTCTACCAGCCCAATTGGGGCCCCCATGCCCTCCACCAACTCCTCATCCACCTTTGGGAACTCCAACCCCTCTAGAAACTGCCTCATTCCCTCCACCCCGGCTCGGGGTTCCAACTCATACAACTTGCCATAAAAGTCCCTATACACCCCACGGTAAATGGAACGATAGCACAGTGGTTAGCACTGTTGCTTCACAGTGTCAGGATTGATTCCCAGCTTGGGTCACTGCCGGTGCGGCGTCTGCACATTCTCTCCATGTCTGTGTGGGTTTCTTCCGGGTGCTCCGGTTTCCTCCTACAAGTCCTGAAAGTCATGCTTGTTAGGTGATTTGGGCATTCTGATTTCTCCCTCGGTGTACCCGAACAGGCGCTGGAGATTTTCACAGTAACTTCAGTGCAGTGTTAATGTGAGCCTACTTGTGACAGTAATAAAGATTATTATTATTAACCCCACCGGATCCAAGACCGTATTACTCCCTATGTCCTTCACTTTCCCGATTTCCCTCGCCGCCTCCTGCTTCCTCAACTGGTGCGCTAGCATCCTGTTTGCCTTGTCCCCATACTCATACACTGCTCCTCTCATCCTTCTCAACAGCCCCACCGCCTTCCCCGTAGATAGCAGCCCAAATTCCATCTACAGCCTCTGCCGCTCCTTTAACAGCCCTTCCTCCGGGGCATCCGCATATTTCCTATCCGCCTGCAGGATTTCCTCCAGTAGCTTTTCTATCTCCGCCTGCTCCACCTTCTCCCTATGTGCCCGAATCAAACAAAACTCCCCTGACCACCGCCTTTAGTGCCTCCCATACCGTACCTGCCGAGACCTCCCCCGTATCATTAATCTCCACATATCCCCGAATGGCCTTCCTCACCCGCTGACACACATCTTCCTCCGTCAATAGCCCCACGTCCAGCCTCCATTGTGGGCGCTGCCCCCCCCCCCCCCCCTGTTCACCCATAGGTCCACCCAGTGCGGGGCATGGTCTAACACCACTTTGCCGAATACTCAACACCCCCGCCAGCAATGTCTTATCGAACACAAAAAGTGTATTCGGGAGTACACCTTGTGCACATGAGAGAAGAATGCAAATTCTTTGGCCCTCAGTCTCCCAAGTCTCCATGAATCCACCCCCACCATGTGCTCCATGAACCCCCGTAGCTCCTTTGCTGTTGCCGACACCCTCTCCGACCTCAAGCTCGACCAGTCCAGTCTCGGATCCAGAACCGTATTAAAGTCCACCCCCCCATAATTAACCAATGTGAGTCCAGGTTGGGGATCCTCCCCAGCAACCCCGTCATAAATTCGATGTCTTCCCAGTTCGGGGCATAAATGTTCACTAACACCAATCCCCTCCAATTTCCCACTCACCATAACATGCCTCCCCCCAGAATTTGCCACTATACTTCCCACTTCAAATGCCACCCGCTTATTGACCAAAATCGCCACCCCCTTCATTTTAGAATCCAAGCCCGAGTGAAATACTTGCCCTACCCATCCCTTCCTCAGTCTAATCTGGTCCCCCACCTTCAGGTGAGTCTCCTGTAGCACGGTCACATCCGCCTTCAATCTTTTTAAATGCGCAAACACACGGGTCCTCTTGACCGGCCCATTCAACCCTTGCACGTTCCACGTGATCAGCCTGATCGGGGGGCACCCGACCCAGCAGCCCCCCCCCCACCGATCAACCATGGCCCATCTTGGGCCAGCCTTCAGCCCGTCAATGATTATTTTTTAACTGACAGATTTCAAACATAAAATAAATCTAGTAATTTGACGTATATGGACTTTTAAAAAGATATTCAATCCACTATGCCTGGAGGTGTGCTCAAATTCAGGATACAAGTAGAAATGAAACAAAATCAGTAGAAAGTCGGTTGACTAAGGGTTGGGAGTAAACAGGTATAGCATGGGTCACATTATATTTAGAAGCTCTAAATATACTCTAGAGATCAGTGCCGAGTACACATTTATACGTATTATTTATAAATTATTTGGGCTTGGGCACAGGAAACATGATACTAAAATTTACTCCCTAACAACAAGGAGAGCTCAGGTTTCAGGAGGATATGAACAGGTTAACAGAATAGTTATATTTTAAGATGATGGCAAAAGAAGCGAGTGGGGTGAATGATGGGCGCGATTCTCCGCTCCCGCGCCGGTTGGGAGAATCGCCTGGGTCGCCACATTTTCCCGCGATGCCGGTCCGACGTCCTCCTGCAATTCACAGAAGCGGCCAGATCAGCACAATCGTGTGTTGCGTGGCACGGTACAGTGAATCGCCCGAGACTGCCAAAATGCCGATTCACTGGTACCCCCGCGATTCTCTGGCCCGGATGGGCCGAGCGGCCTGCCCAAAACGGCGGGTTCCCCCCGGCACCGTCCACACCTGGTCGCTGCCGGCGGGAACAGTGCGGGAACGCTCGGGGGGCGGCCTGCGGGGGGCGAGGGGGGATCCCTCACCGGGGGGGGCCCTCAAATGGAGTCTGGCCCGTGATCGGTGCCCACTGATCGTTGGGCCGGCCTCTCTGAAGGGGGACCTCTTTTCTTCCGCAGCCCCGCAAGATCCGTCAGACATCTTCTTGCGGGGCGGACTCTGAGAGGACGGCAACCACGCATGCGCGGGTGACGGCAGTTATGTGGCGCCGGCCGCGTCATGTATGCGGCGCCGCCTTTACGCGGCGCCAAGGCCTGGCGCATGTAAATGGCGCGGCGCCGCTCCTAGCCCATTATCGGGCCCTGAATCTGTCGGGATAGGGGCCGTTTTGCACCGTCGTGAACCTCGACGGCGTTCACGACGGCGCAGACACTCTGCCTCCATTTCGGAGAATCCCGCCCGATGGAAATATTTTGTATGCAACGAGTTACGATTATCTGAAATGCACTGCCTAAAAGGGTGATGGAAGCAGATTCCATAATGACATTCAGAAGGGAAGTAGATAAATACTTGAAAAGAAAAAGGCTGCATGGCTGTTGTGAAAAAGTGGATGATGAAACTAATTGGATGGATCAAACAGTCTCCTCTGTGCTATATGATTATTTTATTCTCCACAAGCTACTGAAGGATATAGATAAACAGAGAACAGGAATAGCTCAGACACATGGTGAAATTCTCCCATCTGGAGACTAAATCGCATGGTGGGTGCTGGAACGTGGAGTATTTCCCACTGCAGAGGACAGCAGGAAAACATACCATGCCCTCTGGCCTTGGCCTCATTAATTATGCAACTGGATGTCTTGCGCCATATTCAGTGGCAGGACAGGTCTGCTGACACGTAGACCACGTTCTGTCCGGGTGCCATTTTGAAAAGGCACACAACATCACTGACCCACTGCTGAAGAAAGAAGATGGACCTCCTGAAAATGAAGATGATCTCCGGGAACACTCTGAGGCCAGGAAAAGGACTTCCTGAGAAAGAAGATGAATTGCTTGTTGTTGTGTTATGTAGTTTGGAATAACACAGGCTGCCACTTGGTGCAGTTTTAAGTAAAAGATGCTCCAGACTTTGAAATGAGTTCAATGTGTTTATTGAACTATTAGCACAGTTCTCAATGAGTTTGACTCTCTGCTAATCTAATTGTAGTAACTCAGTCTAACTGAATCAGCCTGCTCTAAGCCACGTGCTGGGGTGTGATGCTGAAGATACACCCTGTCTCACTCAGTCGATGTTGGTCTGCGGAAAGAGACAGGGTGTGAGTGCCTCATCCCCTTTATAGTGAGATACCACCCCTGAGTGTCCTGACGGCTCATTGGTCGTGTCCTATTCTAAGTGTTCATTAGCTGCATGTTTGCATATCATGACACCCGTAATATTCGGAGGCTGGAAGATGGACCTCGTTCAGAACACTGGAATGTCCACCATAGATGTACCCTCCAACCACTGCTGTCATGTTTCGGGATCCAAAGTTGCTGTCGGCATTGAGCCGGAACTCTGCAGGTAGCACCAGGCCTTGTTCAGATGAGTTCCGATATCTGCATGCCACTTTGTTCCAGACGTGTTTTCCTGCTGGCGTCGTAGAGAATCAAGCATGGTTGCTCGGGCCTTCACCGGGCCTTTACCCCCATTAGCGGGTTGCAAATTAGTTTCACACTGGCCTCCAGTGTGTTTCCTGATCTGTCATGGCGGGCACCAGCGAAAGGTCCCACTGTAAATTGCCGTTGGCATAAAACCGATTTTTGGTCAAATTCTCCCCGCCCCCTCACTGAACCCACCAGCAGGAGCTTGGGAGAATTCCACCCACAGTTCCTGATAGTGCAATTAAATGAAGCTACTAAAAAGATCAATATCATTGTGTTTTATAGTCTGGAGTATAAAGAATTAGGGTAAAATAACAATGATAAATTCATACAAAACAATGGTTAGGTCCTAACTCGAATACTGTGTACAGTTTTGGTATTTGCTTATGCAGGTGATTTTAAAGGTGTAGACAGTGTACGGTTCAGATTCACTAAGGTGATGCTCGGGGTGGAGAAATAGTTCTGAAGGGAAAGTTGAAAAACTGGGGACTATTTTTACTGCAACAGAAAAGGCTTGGAGGAGATTTAATAGAGGTTTTGTAACATTTTAAAAAGGGGAACAGGGAAAGGCTGTGTTCTCCAAGTGGGGAACTAATGACAAGGGGTCATCAATTTGCAATAGCCACTAAGTGAGCCAGAAGAGGGATTAGCAGAAATTATATTTTGCAGTGCTGCTGCGGAGCCTGGAATGTGATGTCACAGGCAGGTAATGAGGCAGAGACCAATGCATCTTTTAAGGGAAAAGTGACTCAACATTTGAAGCAGAGGAAGATGCAGATGATATGGGGGAAGAGAACAGTAACTTGATTAGTTTTTGATTGACCTACATATTGCTCCTTTTGTGCTGTAAACTTTCTTCTTGTTTAAGAGCTTTGCAGGCTAGAAGGAGACTAAGAACGCAGTGTTCCAGGAGTCAGTCTAGTAGTCCTTTCCATGTTTAATATTTTTGAAATTTGCAGATACCAGCAAAATAGGCGCCAGTTCAAATAAGAAACAGTACAAATGGATTGAAGAGATTTAAATCATTTAGATTGCTGAGACAAATGCAGTTCAATGTAGTAAAGTGCAAAATAATTGTGAAATCTAAAATTGTTAAAGCAAGTATTAGGTGGGACAGCAGTACAGCATGAAAAATAGCAAAGGGTTTTATTTGGATAATGATATGAAACTAATACTTTGATGCAGTAAAAAAGACAAATCAGCACTGGACAAAATAGCAGAGCAACTGTGCACCCATTAAGATAAATTGTACTGTTGTGATACAAAGCACTGGTCACGGTCAATTTAGAGTGAAAGCTGATTAACTTATTAAAAGAATGATCTTAATGTGCTTCTGAAAGTTCAAAGTTTGACAGCGAAGATGATTCCAAGTACTCGTAATCTAAGCTTATGAAGACATGTTGAGAAAGTAGGGAGTGTTGCTTTGGGGAAGAGGAGAGTTTATGGTCATTAGATTTAAGTTTCCAAAGAAATGAAGGGGATTAGCAAAATCAATTGAACAAATTCCTCACAACAGCAAATAGCTCTGGGAGAGAAAAGTGTAATTTTAAAATAATAATCAAGGTAGGGGAGTGGTATATATTTTTTTACATAAAGGGAAACATTTGTGGAAGAAGTAATCAAGAGAGGCTATTAGAAAAAAAATCTTTAGCCTAATAGATTTCTCTCGTTGCCAAGAATGTGTATGCCGTAACCCCAATGTGCCCATTAAAGATAAATAATCCCATTTAATGAAATTGTGCCAACAATAATAAGGGTCTAGGTTCATTCAAAATAACCACTAATTATACATGCTACAATGACAATTTTTCCCATTTACCCCAGTGCATGTAGTCCAGGCTTGTGCAGCAAGCAGCCCACAGGTCACTACCCAGCCTGCCAGGCCTCTCTATCTCACCTATAGATTCCGTGTTCAAAATGTCAGTAGGTGAATTTTTCAAAGAACTGGTCCTCTATTCATAGGCCATTTCTCTACTGAATTTGTTATTGCTAGGCTCACAAGCTAGTGGGAGACAACTAGTCTCGGACTGGAGGAGCAGCTTTCTTCAGTCTGAGGCCTGGAAATATGGAGCTATGGCAGTGGAAGGGATGTTTTCAGGATGGGGGTAAAGAGTCAAAGTAATAGCCAGGCGAGGGTAAGATGGTGCCGGGTTTGAACGGAGGGAGTAAAGTGGCTGCGAACACAGGGCAGATAGCTCTGCTGAGGGGTGGGTGGGTGGGAGAGAAACTGACTGCTGGTGGTGGTGTGGGGGGGGAGAAGAGAAATTGGCTGCTGGTTAGGTCGGGTGAGAAACTGGCTGCTGCTGAGGTAGGGGAGAGAAACTGGCTACTGGTGGAGTGGGGGAAGAAAAGGTGACTGCACCTGGGAGAGAAACCAGTTGTGTGTGTGTGTGTGTGTGTGAATGAGCAAGAGTGAGTGTGTCTGCCACACTCGCAGTCCCACGGTTTGCACCCTTATTCCCCATACCCCAACACACTCACACCAACTCTCACACTGGGTGAGGAATAAGTACCCAGAAAGTGAGCCAGAAAAACAAAACTTGGCTCTCTTGTACTCTATAGTCATCTTTATCAATCACTCAAGATTCTAAATGTTCAATTTATTGCTTTGACATTGCTTTTATTTTGCTTAAGAAGTTGTTTCTTTGCTTTAGACCTCGACGTTTTTTTGAAATTCATGTTAAATGTTGCGCGAAACCATATTGCACTAAACCATGGGCGGGATTCTCCGACCCCCCGCCGGGTCGGAGAATCGCTGGGGGCTGGCGTGAATCCCGCCCCCGCCGATTGCCGAATTCTCCGGCACCGGATATTCGGCGGGGGTGGGAATCGCGCCGCGCCGGTTGGCGCCCCCCCTCCCCCGGCGATTCTCCGGCCCGCGATGGGCCTAAGTCCCACTGCTGGAATGCCTGTCCCGCCAGCGAGAATCAAACCACCTCTCTTACCGGCGGGACAAGGCGGCGTGGGCGGGCTCCGGGGTCCTGGGGGGGGGGGGGGCGCGGGGCGATCTGGCCCGGGGCGTGCCCCCACGGTGGCCTGGCCCGTGATCGGGGCCCACCGATCCACAGGCGGGCCTGTGCCATGGGGGCACTCTTTTCCTTCCGCCTTCGCCATGGTCTCCACTATGGCAGAGGCGGAAGAGACCCCCTCCACTGCGCATGCGCGGGGTGCCGTGAGCGGCCGCCTACGCTCCCGCGCATGCGCCGCACGGCAAAGTCATTTCCGCGCCAGCTGGCGGGGCACCAAAGGCCTTTCCCGCCAGCTGGCGGGGCGGAAATCTGTCCGGCGCGGGCCTAGCCCCTCAAGGTGAGGGCTCAGCCCCTGAAGATGCGGAGAATTCCGCACCTTTGGGGCGGCGCGATGCCGGACTGATTCGCGCCATTTTTGGCGCCGGTCGGTGGACATCGCGCCGATTGCGGAGAATCCCGCCCCATATCTTTTTGAAATTTGCTCATCCGCACCTTAAGTGAGAAAATAATTTAAAATGTGGTCTGTCCTTCAAAAAATTGGGACAAGCTTGATGTAGTCTGTGAAATAGTTTTTCACTTCTTGGGATAAAATGATCTCGAGGTAAACCTTTTCCTTCAGGTACAATGCCCAAATACGGTAGTGGTGACCACGAACATCCAATGTATTGGTCCATGATTATGCGTGACAAAGTATTGCAGTGGTTTGTCCTTGATAGGGCAACCGCCAGATTGAAATCATTAAAGAAATATTAATATCTCTAACAAAATATGGCACTCTCAATAAAAAATATAAATAATTTTTCGACTTTAAGTAATCTGATGTGAATAGAAAACTTAAGGGACGCCATTGAACTCAATTTGTATCTCATCTAAGAAATCACCCACAAACTCAAGTAATGAAAAATACTTTGAATAATTTCACAAAGTCACGACAAAAACATTCGGGAAGTTCAAAATGCAGCTGGATCCTGTGATAGGGGAATTGGGTACTGGAGAGATAAGCTTCAAAATGTTTTTTTTAAATACATAGAACATACAGTGCAGAAGGAGGCCATTCGGCCCATCGAGTCTGCACCGATCCACTTAACCCCTCACTTCCACCCCATCCTCGCAATCCACTAACCCCATCTAACCTTTTTGGTCACTAAGGGCAATTTATCATGGCCAATCCACCTAACCTGCACATCTTTGGACTGTGGGAGGAAACCGGAGCACCCGGAGGAAACCCACGCAGACACGGGGAGAACATGCAAACTCCGCACAGACAGTGACCCAGCAGGGAATCGAACCTGGGACCTTGGTGCTGTGAAGCCACAATGCTATCCACTTGTGCTACCGTGCTGCCCTGTTTCTATGATTCACTTTAGATATGAAAGGTTGACCTATGAGGTGAGATTAAACTGTTTGGGCTTATATGCGCTGGAATTTAGAAGGATGAGAGGGGATCTGATCAAGGTATATAAGATACTAAAAAAGATTGATAAAATAAACATAGACCAAATGTTCCCCTTTGAAGGGCAATCTTGAATGAAAGGGCACAAATATAGATTGAGAGGCAGTAGATTTAGAACTACTTCTCGCAGAGGGTGTTGAATTTGTGGAACTTACTGCCCCATAGTGCGGTGGAACCCGAGTCCTTAAATGGTTTCAAGAAGAAGATAGATATATTCATGATTTTTAAAAACGGGTTAAGGAGCTATGGGGAACAGGTCAGGAGGTGGATTTGAGACCAGGATGAGGTCAGTCATGATCCAATTGAATGGCGGAACAGGGTCAAAGGGTTGATGGGCAGCATGGTATCACGGTGGTTAGCACTGTTGCTTGACAGCGCCAGGGTCCCAGGTTTGATTCCCGGCTGGGGTCACTGTCTGTGCGGAGTCCGCATGTTCTCCCAGTGTCTGCGTGCGTTTCCTCCCACAAGTCCTGAAAGCCGTGCTTGTTAGGTGAATTGGACATTCTGAATTCTCCCTCAGTGTACCCGAACAGGCGCCGGAGTGTGGTGACTCGGGAATTTTCACAGTAACTTCATTGCAGAGTTAGTAAGCCTACTTGTAACACTAATAAGGATTATTATTATTTTAATTGCCTACTTATGCTGCTGATTCCCATGTTCCTACTGGAATAGAAGGAGCCCATTCAACCCCATGCCATTCAATACCTGCCTTTGAGCTAAATTGCTTGATAAATTTATCTGGCAAAGATCTCTTGACTTAGTCTCAAAAGTTTTAACAGCCACAGCCTTCTGGGGCAGAGTATTATAAATTTCCTTTGCCGAAGAGTTTTCTGTTTTCCATAAGACCATAAGACATAGGAACAGAATTAGGCTACTCGTCCCATCGAGTCTGCTCCGCCATTCAATCATAGCTGATATTTTCTCATCCCCATTCTCCTGCCTTCTCCCCATAACCCCTGATCTCCTTATTAATCAAGAACCTATCTATCTCTGTTTTAAAGACACTCAGTGATTTGGCCTCCACAGCCTTCTGCGGTAAAGAGTTCCACACATTTACCACCCTCGGGCTGAAGAAATTCCTCCTCATCTCTGTTTTAAAGGATTGTCCCTTTAGTCTGAGATGGTGGCCTCTGGTTCTAGTTTTTCCTACAAGTGGAAGCATCCTCTCCACGTCCACTCTATCCAGGCCTCACAGTATCCTGCACGTTTCAATAAGATCCCCCCCTCATCCTTCTAAACTCCAATGAGTACAAACCCAGAGTCCTCAACTATACTTCATACGACAAGTTCTTCATTCCAGGGATCATTCTTGTGAACCTCCTCTGGACCCTTTCCAAGGCCAGCACATCCTTCCTTAGATACGGGGCCCAAAACTGCTCACAATACTCCAAATGGGGTCTGACCAGAGTCTTATGCAGCCTCAGAAGTACCTCCCTGGTCTTGTATTTTAGCCCTTTTGACATGAATGCTAACATTGCATTTGTCTTCTTAACTGCCAACTGAACCCGCACGTTAACCTTAAGAGAATCGTGAACAAGGACTCCGAAGTCCCTTTGTGCTTCTGATTTCCTAAGCATTTCCCCATTTAGAAAATAGTCTATGCCTAAATTCATTCTTCCAAAGTGCATAACCTCACACCTTTCCACATTGTGTTTCATTTGCCACTTCATTGCCTACTCTCCTAGCTTGTCCAAATCCTTCTGAAGCCCCCTTGCTTCCTCAATACTACCTGTCCCTTTACCGATCTTTGTATCATCTGCAAACTTAGCAACAATGCCTTCAGTTCCTTCTTCCAGGTCATTAATGTATATCGTGAAAAGTTGTGGTCCCAGCATAGACCCCTGAGGCACACCACTAGTCACCAGCTGCCATCCTGAAAAAGACCCCTTCATCCCCACTCTCTGCCTTCTGCCAGTCAGCCAATCCTCTATCCATGCCAGAATCTTACCCTTAACACCATGGGCATTTAACTTATTTAACAGTCTCCTATGCAGTACCTTGTCAAAGGCTTTCTGGAAATCTAAATAAATCACGTCCACTGGTTGTCCTTTGTCTAACTTCCTTGTTACCTCCTCAAAGAACTCTAACAGATTTGTCAGACACGACCTCCCTTTGACAAAGCCGTGCTGACTCAGTCCTATTTTACCATGCACTTCCAAGTACTTTGTGATCTCATCTTTAACAACAGACTCTAAAATCTTACCAATGACCGAAGTCAGGCTTACCGGCCTATAATTTCCCGTCTTCTGCCTTCCTCCCTTCTTAAACAGTGGTGTTACATTAGCCACTTTCCAGTCCTCTGGGACGCTTCCTGCATCCAGTGATTCCTGAAAGATCATCACCAATGCCTTCACAATTTCCTCAGCTATCTCTTTTACGATCCTGGGGTGTAGTCCATTCGGTCCAGGTGACTTATCCACCTTCAGACCTTTCAGTTTCCCAGAACCTTCTCCTTAGTAATGGTCACTGCACTCACCTCTGCCCCCTGATTCTCCTGGAGCTCTGGCATCCCCCTGGTGTCTTCCGCTGTGAAGACTGATGCAAAGTAACTATTCAGTTCGTCTGCCATTTCTTTGTTTCCCATTATTACTTCTCCAGCCACATTTTCCAATGGTCCAATGTCTATTTTTGCCTCTCTCTTACCTTTTAAATATTAGAAAAAACTCTTCCTATCTTCCTTTATATTACTAGCTAGCTTGCACTCATACTTCATCTTCTCCCCCCTTATTGCTTTTTTAGTTGTCCTCTGCTTGCTTTTAAAGGTTTCCCAATCCTCTGGCTTCCCAATAATCCTCGCCGCTTTTCGCTGCTGAATGATCTATTATGAATATTAATATTTTGGCCGCCTTGTTCTGGAATCTCATAGCAGAAGAACCAGGGGTGGAATTCTCCGGAAACGGAGCGATGTCCGCCGGCTGGCGCCCAAAACGGCGCAAATCAGTCAGGCATCGTGCCGCCCCAAAGGTGCGGAATACTCCGCATCTTTGGGGGCCGAGCCCCAACCTTAAGGGGCTAGGCCCGTGCCGGACGAATTTCCGCCCCGCCAGCTGGCGGAAAAGGCCTTTGGTGCCCCGCTAGCTGGCGCGGAAATGACATCTCTGGGCGGCGCATGCGCGGGAGCGTCAGCGGCCGCTCACGACATCCCCGTGCATGCGCAGTGGAGAGAGTCTCTTCCGCCTCCGCCATGGTGGAGACCGTGGCGAAGGCGGAAGGAAAAGGGTGCCCCCACGGCACAGGCCCGCCCGCGGATCGGTGGGCCCCGATCGTGGGCCAGGCCACCGTGGGGGCACCCCCCCGGGACCAGATTGCCCCGCGCCCCCCCCCCCAGGACCCCGGAGCCCGCCCGCGCCGCCTTGTCCCGCCGGTAAGGTAGGTGGTTTAATCTACGCCGGCAGGACAGGCATTTAAGCGGCGGGACTTCGGCCCATCCGGGCCGGAGAATCGCGGGGGGTGGCCCGCCAACCGGCGCACGCGATTCCCGCCCCCGCTGAATATCCGGTGGTGGAGAATTCGGCAACCGGCGGGAGCGGGATTCACACCAGCCCCCGCCGATTCTCCGACCCGGCGGGGGGTCGGAGAATCTCGCCCCAGGTCCCTACTATCTACCAATTGAATCATTTTGCCAGTTTAAACACCTCAACTAGAGAGATCACCCCCCTCAATATGCAAGTTGATACAAACCAAGTTCCAATATAAACTTGGTGAATCTGCGCTGCAGTACTTCCAAGATAAATATATCCTTTCTAAAGTGCAGTACCCAAATGGGGGTCAGACCAAAGCTTTCTACAACTTATCTCCTTTGTATTGCAGTCCCCTTGAGGTGAAGGCTAACATATCATTAGCATCTTTCACAGATTTTTTGAACCTTTTCCTAACTTTGCGATTTGTGCATATGGACAGCCAACCCTCCTCATTTACTATTTTCTCCTCATTTAAGAGGTACTCCAATTTGTCTTTCTTCAATCCAAAGTGGCCAACCTCACACTCTCTGTCACTAAACCCCATTTACCGGTTTTGTCAATCTATATTTCCCCTTTGGAACTTCCTGCTTCCATCTGCACTACTTCGCTAATAGCAACAATTTATTTACCATGTTTCTCAACTTAGCGTCATTTGCAAACTTGGAAATACAACTCTCTATTCCTTCGCCAATTAATTATTAATGAGAGCTGAGTCCTTGGTATCATTCCTGGAAACACGATTCATCCCATCCTCCCTACCAGAGTACATAGGGCCCTTCATTCCTCATCTCTGTCTCATATCTCAACTTATGGTCAACCGGTCACAACTCTGCCTCCAACATTGATTGTTTTAATTTTTGCTACAAAACCGTTGTGCGAAAGCTTATTCTGGAAATTTACACAGATAACATACACCGGAATTCTATTCCTCTGCGGTTGTGATTTCCTCAAATAAACTTACTAAGTAAATTGACCATGGTTCTCTCTTCACAAATCCATACCGACTCCCTATGATCAACTCAAATCTGTCCCTAATGACAGATTCTAGTAAGTCTGGTAGACAGATTATTTCTCTCAGAGGGTCGGTAGTATGTGGAAAGCTCCTCCCCAGAAAACTGGTGGTGGGGGTCATTAACTATATTCAAGGTTGAGTTAAATAGGTTTTAGATGGACAAGGAAGTTGAGGGTTCTGGGAGGTGGGGATAGGGGCAGACAGAAAAGTGGAGTGGAGACCACAACCTGATCAGCCATGATTTTATGGACTGGCTGAGCAGGCTCAGAGGGCCTATTCCTCATCCTGTTACCCTGTTGTGAATATCTGGTTCATGTTTCATGTTAGCATTTTAAGAGGTAAAATTTTAACTAAACAGAGAATTTGTTCTGGAAAGATTGAAGTTTAACTGTAGGGAATTCAACTAAACAGCCTGGAGTTTATTACACTTAAAAGGTTGGGGCCATGTTGAAGTTAAGGTGTTAACAGCTAGAAAGGGATGATCCTAAATCAGAATGGGCTTACTTAGCTGATGATGTGATGTCTACACTGCCCCAAGTGCAGTCCAGGGAGGTGTTTGTTTTGGGACTTACAGCTAAATTAGTTTTAAAGCATTCAGTGAACCTAAATGGCAATGTCACCATGGAGATGGGTGAAGCTTAAGGCGATTCTCTGGTTTCAATTTGTGTGAGTGTTCTATGGCTGGGGAAGATGCTATATCAAGAGGGTGCTGTTGATAGCAGGCTGCAGGCAGTCAGGGCTCCAAGAAAATCTGGAAGTCATTGGTGCAGTTGTTAGTTGCAGTCCGGGCCTCGTGGTTGCAGCTCACAAGAGAAGCTTCCAAGCTGTTGGCTAGCTCCAGGCAGTTGAGGCTCAGTGAAGTCCTGAGGAGCCAAGAGGATGGTGGACGTTCACTGGTCAGGCAGTTCTGGCCCAGAGAAGCCCTGGGAACCATTTATAGCTCACTGCAGCTGGAGAACTCAGGGGCAGTGGTAGCACCAGCTTAGTGAAGTTAGTAGTCTGTGAAAGGAGTTGACATTGTGTTGATAATTAGAAGCTGGAGTGCAGCATGGAACACTGTCTCAGGAGAAGAGACAGAACCACCTGGACAATATCCAAGTTTGGGCTGACAAGTGGCAAGAAACATTTGCACCACACAAGTGCCAGACAATGAATATCTCCAACACAACAAGATCCAACCATTGCCCTGTGACATTCAATGGTATTATCATAATTGAATCCCCCACCATCAACATTCTGGGGATTACCACTGACCAGAAAGTGAACTGGACGAGCCACATAAATATCGTGGCTACCAGAGTAGGTCAAAGGCTAGGAATCTTACAGCGAATAACTCAAATCCTGATCCCCCAAAGCCTGCCCACCTCTTTACAAGGCACAAGTCAAGAGTGTAATGGAATATTTTTCTCTTGCCTGGATGAGTGCGGCTCCAACAACATTCAAGAAGCTGACATTATGCAGGCCATACCAGCCTGTTTGATTGCTCCCCCTTTCACAAACATTCAATCCCTCAACCACTGACGAACAGTGGCAGCAGTGTGTATCATCTACATGATGCACTACAGACATTCATCAAGGCCCCTTAGGCAACACCTTCCAAATACACGACCATAACCATCTAGAAGGACAAGAGCTGCAGATACCTGGGAACCACAAGACATAGAGGTCCCCCTCCAAGTCGCTCACCATCTTAACTTGGAAATATATCGCTGTTCCTTCACTGTCGCTGGGTCAAAATCCTGGTATTCCCTCCCTAACAGCACTGTGGGTATACCTACACCTCAGGGACTGCAGCAGTTCAAGACAGCTCACCACCTTCTGAAGGGCAACTAGGGATGGGAAATAAATGTTTGTTTAGCCAGCGACGACCACATCCCATAAATTAATAAAAACAAAGGTGAGAAGTTGATGCGGCAGTCACAGTTGGAGCAGCATTTCAGGGAATTTAGAGGCAAGATATTCTAAAGTGAAGAGTTGAAATCCCTTCTGAGGAAACAGAGTTTTACCGAGACTCTTAGAGAGTCATGGTTGTCATTGATGTCTGGGTGGATTGCTGAAAGATCCGTGGGATATGCCTTGTGTTATGGGCAAGGCGTTTTCAGAACCCTAAAATGTATCATGGAGTTCAACCAACCTCTCCCTTTAATGTATTTGTTGTTTTTTCTAGCACACGGCTTGTTCCCTAGGTGTGGGATTACAATTATGGACACGTGGGTTTTTAAACACAAAACAATGTTCATTCCATGAACTCAACTTAACATCTTAAATAAACATTGGATCTCTTAACACCCCTTACTTCAAAGATAACTCAGAAAATATTGCAACAGTAAATAATTCCTCAAAATGTTCCTTCAAACTTCCAAGAGACTTAACACCTTTAACAGAATCACATCAGGTTAAAGGCTTTACTATTATGAGTTTAAATCACCCAAATGATCCAGAGATAGTCTTTCATGGCAGAGATCCAGCTCACTGCAAACACAGACACTCCCAAGCTCTTTTCAAACTGCAAAACTAAACTGCAAAATGGCTGACCTGACCTCAGCTCCACCCACTCTCTGACATCACTGTTTTCTTAAAGGTACATTGCTTAAACATCCATGACTTAAAGGTACTTTCGCATGACACTTGATTGCATCTGCCATTAAATGAGCAGTATGGTATGGTTGACCACAGATTGCCTATATTTTCCACAACTTAATGCTAAATGCAGAGTCTAAGAAATATATTGTAAATTATCTTACTTTTCTGACTTTGTATAGTAAATCAATTTTGTTTATTTAAAACTGTGTGGTGTAGTGGCTTTATTCTCATTGTGGGTAACTGGGATTTCAAACTCTGTCCACTTTAAACAATAGGTTACTGATCTCTATCCAAATCGTAACTACTGACATTAGACTGACAGATTTACCATTACCTAATTTCTCTCTTCCATTTCACTTAAATAATTAAGTGACATTAGCACTTTTTCAATCTGACAGCACAATTCCCAAATCGAGAAACGGCTTTGGAAGATTATTAGCAATACATCTACAATTTCCACATATTCTTTTAATACTCTGAAGTGGAAGCCTGCAAATTTGTTCATCTTAATTCTTATTATCTCACTGGACCATTTAAAACAAAATAAATTCAGCAACTTCCTCTCCTCTCTTGATTGGTTTTTAGTTTTCCGTGTACCACTGGTATTTTGACCTATTACTGTACTGCGAAGATGGATGCAAAGAGTTCCTTTAACAAGTCTGCCATTTCCTAATTATTGGTTACGAAATCGCTATGCTGGTTTGTCAAGTTGCAACTAACACACAACCCAACATCTACAAACTGAACTGTGTGTATCTTATTTTTCATCAAGTCCTACTTGCCCATCACTTGTCTTCTTGAAATCTAACTACAGTATACGTACAGGCTCCCTTTTATCCACAGCGCTTGTTACTCCTTCAAAGAACGGCAATTAATTGGTTAAACATGATTTCCCTTTCACTAAATCATGCTGACTCTTCCCGATTACCTTGAGTTTCCCCAAGTGCCCAGCTATAACCTCTTTAAATGATCAATTTTAATTCTTTACCCATGACAGACATCAAACTAACCGGCCTGCAATTTTTTTCCTCCCTCCCTTCTTAATAGAGAGCTTATATTTGCTACTTTCCACTCGGATGGAACCTTCTCAGAATCCCACAAATTTTGGAAAATTAACACCAAAGCATCTGTTACCTAATTAGCCACCTCTTTTCAGGCCCTAGGATTAAATCCATCAGGACCTGGAAACATGTTAGGCCACAGCTCCATCAGTTTGCTCAGTACCACTTCCCTAGTGATTGTAATTTCACCAAGTTTCTCACTCCCTTCCACCTCCTGATTTTTGAATCCTCTACAGTGAATACAGAAGCAAAACATTTGTTTATTTCACCTGCCATTTCTTTGTTATCACAGAATCTTTACAGTGCAGCAAGAGGGCATTCAGCCCATCGAGTCTGCAGTCTACCTATTCCCACTCCCCTGCCTTATCCCCATAACCTTGCACATTATTTCTTTTCAGACAGCAATCAAATTCCCCTTTGAACACCTCGATTGAACCTGCCTCCACCAGCCTCTCAGGAAGTTTGTTTGCATCTACCAGTACACCCTGTTCTCACTCTCTAGAGGACCAAAACTCCACTTTACTTGCTCGTTTCCTTTTTCAATGCCAGCAGAAACTTTTGCTATCTAATTTTACACTGGTAACTAGTTTCCTCTCATGTTCTTATTTCTCTTCGATTAACCTTTTAGTAATTCACTGTCATTCTTTATATTCTGACCAATCCTCTGATCTGCCACTCATCTTTGCACATTTATATGTTACTTCCTTAAATTCGAAACCTTCCTCAACTTCTTTAGTTAACCACAAATGGTGGTCCTCCCCTCATAATTTTTCTTCATAGTAGGAATATATTTATTCTGAGTATTCTGAACTATCTCCCTAAATGTCTGCTGCTGCTTCTCTGTTGATCTATCCCCTTCTGCAGTACACCACTTCACTTCAGCTAGTTCAACTTTCATGCCCACATAGATGCCCTAATTCAAGTTTAAGTTACTAGTTTTAGACCCTCTCTTCTCTCTTTCAAACTGGATGTAAAGTTCAATCATAGCGAACTATCAACACGTTAGCAAGGCTTATGTGATATTTGCTCTCACATGAATAAAATTATAAGTGTGAAATATCAACTTGGGACCTGTAAGTATTAGCAATTGTAGTTATCATTGACATAATTTTGGAAAATAATTTTGTTTACTTTTTTAAAAAATTTAGAGTACCCAATTATTTTTTTTCCAATTAAGGGACAAGTTAACATGGCCAATCCACCTAACCTACACATCTTTCGGTTGTGGGTTGTGGGGGTGATACCCACGCAGACACAGGGAGAATGTGCAAACTCCCCACGGACAGTGATCCAGGGCCAGGATTCGAACCCGGGTCCTCATCGCCGTAGACAGCAGTGCTAACCATTGTGCCACATGACGCCCAGAATTTTGTTTACTTAACAATTTATTATTCAATCAAAAAAACTCTAAACTGTTCACACGGTGATATTTTTCCAATACTTTTAAGTTTAGTTGTCATAAGATATCAGAATACACTCATGTCCTGTTTATATTGCCTCCCTGCCTGGGCTGATCGGAGACAAATGTTACTTTGTCTGCCAATCTGCTAAAATTGATTGCACTAAAGAGACTGAGGAAATGAATATTGTCATTTGCAAATACCAGTTCTACAGAAACAGGAAGATCTCCATTTTCTAGAGCGTGAATAGGGCACAAGAGGCCCCAAACTAATAATGTATAATAATGTAACATCAAGTTAGCTTTTGAATTTGTAATTAACACAAGAAAAATTTAAGTTTGTCACTCATCTTTTACCTTAACCTTGCAATCTTCTCTCCTCTAGCCCAGTAAATATTTACATAACTACATACAGGCTTCAGGTTTGATCAATAAAATTATTCCCAAGTCATTGATGACAGTTACAGCTATTTGCAATTCAAAACAGACTAGATAAATTACAGTTCATAACCTCAAATACGCTCACATATTAAGAAAAGCCTCCAGAGAGTCCATGGTATTATTAATCTTTCAAGACACAGCAATATTTCTTGTTCACTGAAGGTGCAGAATTATATACTGAACAGAGATTAAAACATGAGACGCTGTACGGAAAGATTTAACAAATTCAGCAACACCATAACAATACGCCACCTGCTTTTTCCATAACTGAGCTATCCAAATTAAAAACAAATAGGTTACCGCTGATGTACCCAATGCAATGTTGTACCCAGAGCTTTACATTTCTTTTCATAAATGGCAATTGTCCTGATTTGAATATATCGAATTATACCAGAGAGGCAGGTTTTGAGTGGGCAGAAGCAGGCAAGTGATAACTGGCACCAAACCCCGGGTCGCATGGGAATGCCTGATTTCTACAGAGATACCTCAGGATCACTTTACATCAGGTTTTGCACCTTCAATATGTATGATGCACAACTGCATGACACAATATATTTGGGCTACGTAAGGAACATATTCAATCATGGAATTTGGAAAAGCTGGGAGCATTTTGAGAAAGAGTAAAATATTTTTACAGGTGGAGGCAGGATTTTCAATGGCTGCATCCCTCTACAATGAGGTGACACGTATATGCTGTTGGTTGCAACCAGGACCAAGGTGCTATGCTCTTCAAGTAATGGCTGTGACCAAGAAGGCATGGCTGGAGGTGGCTGAGGAGGACAGCAGCAGGAAAATAGTGTCCCACAACTGGATGAAGTGAAGAAGTGGTTTAACAACCTAAGCAGGTCAGAAAAGGTGAGTACAGTTGCAAATTCAACCACATTCTTTAGTACTTCCCCTCCCTGGCTCAGTCTTGTCAAATTAATTCACATCACTCCTTACAGCCACTTCTCTGTTCTATGCATTCATTCACCTCTCTGTTTCTCCATAGATCCTCAAATGTACCTTAAGCACGCTGATGGTTTGTTTGATGATACATTAAATTGGCACATAGCTCACATTGCAGCACCCTCAGTGTTCTGGTAGGATTCTTCAGAGGTGCCTTCACTCAGGTTTGGAGAGAATATCCTTTGTTATCTACTAGTCACCAACCACCCACCCCACCCAGGTTGAACAAAGGATCAACAGATTTAAGAAAAGTCAGAGAGGTAAACTTTATACATATATGAGCAGAAAGTACTAGTACACTCCAAATTGACAAAAGTATTGTTCGATAAATGGAGAGAAAATCTCATTTGTGACACAAACATTTTGCTGATTTCAAATTTAATTCATTATGACCAACTGGATATGTAAAATAAAGTAAATTCCATGCATTTCTTCATCTTGTATCTGCTTGGGATGTACGAGTGATTTGATAAGGAAAATAATGAGCTTTTTAAATTAGTTAGCAGTTCAAAAATACAGATCTATCCCTTGGTAATTTAGGATCACAGATGCAAGCTGATCAATTGTTTGTAGTATGTGCACAGATACCATACACATATTGACAACAGTCTAATTAAGAACACTCCTTTCCTTTAAACAAAAGCAACCACATCATGAAGTACAGAAACCATGCTTTCCAAATAAAATGAAAATTCTACTGTTCATCTTTCTGATAAACTGCTGGAATTCTCACAGAACGGTGCCTTGCCTGAGATGACTTGTTGTACAGTCTGTTTTCACAAGCCTCTTTCTATCCAATATAACTCAAATCTATATCACATAAAAAATGAAATAACATATTATTCCATTCCTTCATTCTCGTGTCTGCAGTACCTCTTCAGCCTACAGGCAAGATCAAGATGGAGATGACACTATATGGAAGAAAAGCTGCCTAATAATTCAGTACCATGAGGCAATATATTTATCCACCAAACTATGCAGACCAAGCAGGACCTAGGATACAGGAATGGGCTGTGCTATGATCACTGATCATTGTTAGGGTAGCTGCTGTGACACTATATTTGGTCACAGTATCCCTAGATGAGATAAATTAAAAAGTCAATCGAGATTACCTCCTGATTGCTACCCAATGAACCATGCTGTACATGCTAAAGACTGAATGTTGTCGAGGAAGTAATGGATTTCAAAAATTTGAAGTCCTGGGGATGAATTGTTCAAGCATAACTTCTACAAGTTCTAATTTGAACACAGAAAGGATACAAGGATGTGGATGCAGGATTATTTCAGTGTACCATGGAAGAAAATCTCAAAAAACGATAGCCACAGAGAGAAGGTGGAATCTGGAGGTGAGGCAGGAATCATTTCTCAAAAAACAACTTCCGCTTGTATACCGCTTAGTTTAGAAGAATCTCCTGAAATGCTTCACGGAGCCATAATTTTGAAAAGATGGAAACATCTCCTTGTATCCTCTCTAGGTGTGCAAGAGAGAAATGTAACAGTATCACAGATATGATATAGAAAATTAAGGGCTGTTGAGGGGAAATGAAAGGATCAATTTAAAATTGTTGCTGGAATGGATCACATGGCTGTGCATGAATGGGAGTAGAAAATGTGGCAGATTTTAATACTGTGCCTCATTCCAGTCACATCGCTCAACTATTTGGTTGCTTCCAGCAGAACATGGCAGCAAGGAAGGATGAACATTTTGTGCCTTGGGGCTAACCGCATCATCAGAAGCACGATGCCAGCAATAAAGCAAGTTGTGGATTGGAGGAAAGAATATTTCCTGGGTGTGGTAGCTGGGGGCTGGGAGCCTGTGGCAGCTGAGGTTTGGTCTTTCCTCAGGGGACTTGGAGGAGCATGCCAACTCTCCCAGTCTCCACGAAAGAAAGGAAATTAAGTTTCATTGCAAAAACACTGATCACTGTGAGTCGCCATCCTAAACTGCTCAAATTTCTGAGCCACACACACAGGTTCAATACAAATATTGATAACAAGTAATTCAATCAAAAACACTCCTTTCCTCTAAATGAAAACAATCAAACTATCACATTAAAAGGGGCTGTTTAGCACAGGGCTAAATCGCTGGATTTGAAAGCAGACCAAAGCAGGCCAGCAGCATGGTTCAATTCGCGTAACAGCCTCCCCGAACAGGTGCCAGAATGTGGCGACTAGAGGCTTTTCACAGTAACTTCATTTGAAGCCTACTTGTGACAATAAGCGATTTTCATTTCATTTCATTTGGCAGAGAATCGAAGGGTTAAGTTAAAATTCCATCAGGCACCTAACCCTAATCCCTGGTCCATGCATGTCATGGCATGTTGATCTGCATTTATTAATGAGGTTCCTGCCAAAATCCAGCAGGAACCACAACTGCCACAAAAGCCAAGGTGATGGGTACACAGCGAGAAATAGGGTCGCTCTATCTTCATTGCTTTTCTGCTTTCCTGTAGATCAGGGCAAGTTAAATAGCCCTTTAAGTGTTTGGCATGAAACAGGAAACTAAAGCACTTAGAAACAGATTAAGCAATGGAGAAAATTAAGAAGTTTCAATTTAGGCCACAGGCGATGATGAGGTTAAGATGTTGGTTGGTTAAAAAGGTTTTAAAAATTGAGCCAAAGTTAAAGAAGTAGTAGCAGGAAACATGAAGAAACTTTCTTTGAGAAATGGAATCAGATTTTTATTTCCCAGTTGGAAGCACCAAGGAGATCAGGATGGTGCAAACCAGCCATTACACAGCAATTGGAATGGAAGCTGTGCACACAAAGGGGAAGTAATCTGCAGGAAGAAACTAAATGTAGAACATAAACAATCAAAAAGCAGCAGAAAGGATGAAATATGTTGTTAAGCATGTTACTGACATGAACGAATAGAGTAAGGAGAACCCTTGAGTTAATGGATAAAAGTCAAGAGCATAAGTCATCAGATACAGCACAATTTCAAAGACACTATACAGCCGTGAGTTTGATTATGGCTTCTTAGAAATAAAGAATATTGAAATACAAAGGATTTGGAAACAGAGAATTTGCCAAAGCATTCAAGAACAGAGATGTTCTTCAAAATCATCACCGTTGAAAATATGCTCAGAACAATATAAATGATTGTGAATGAGATCAGAATTTTAATTGTGAGGGATAATTTGAGAGTTAACAACATCTCGCAAATTTTAAAAAGTAAAGTACTCACTTAAGGATAATAAGACAGTTAGAAAGGCAAAAGGATTGCCTTTCTTGGGAATAGGGTAAACATGTGCAGTGTTCCAAATAAAAAGATGAAATAACACAAAGAAAGATCAAGGTGGCATTTGCTGAACAAGTGTGAAGCCGATCATCATGAGATCAAGAAAAACGATCACTACCCTGGGCAGAGGAGTTAAAGACCAGAGAATGGACAGTAATTGGGGATAGTAGGGTCAGGTGGAAAGACGGTTCTTTACAACTGAGGGCTAGGGTCCAAATGGCTGTGTTGCCTGCCCTTTGCCAGGGTTCTGGACACCTGCCCTGGGGTGTAAAGGAACTTGCAGCAGGAGGAGGATCCATTGGTTGTGGTCCACAAAGGTACCAATGATATAGGTAGATATAGGAAAAAGGTTCTGCTGAGGGAGTATGAGCAGTTAGGTGCTAAATTTTAAAAAACAGAATCGCAAAGTTAATAATCTTTGGATTATAATAATAGTAATCTTTTTGACACAAATAGGATTACAATTAACACTGCAATGAAGTTACTGTGCAAATCTCCTATTTGCCACACTCCGGCACCTGTTCGGATACACTGAGGGAGAATTCAGAATGTCCAAATTACCTAACAGCATGTCTTTCGGGACTTGTGGGAAGAAACCGGAGCAGCCGGAGGAAACCCACGCAGAGACGGGGAGAACGTGCAGACTCCGAACAGACAGTGACCCAAGCTGGGAATCAAACCTGAGACCCCAGCGCTGTGAAGCGACAGTACTAACCACTGTGCTATCGTGTCGCACACCTTGATTACCATGCCGCCTAACCTTGATTACCTTGAGCCACAAGCAAAATGGGTATGGTAAATAAAATTACAGAGTTAAATCCATGGCTCAAAGATTGGTGTGGATGAAATAGGTTCCGATTCATGGAGCACTAGCAGCATTACTGGGGAAAGTGGGAGTTGAACCATTAGGACAGTCTTCATCTGATAATAATAACAATAGTAATAATCGCTTATTGTCACAAATAGGCTTCAATGAAGTTACTGTGAAAAGCCCCAAGTCGCCACATTCTGGCACCTGTTTGGGAAGGCCAGTACAGGAGTTGAACCCGCGCTGCTGGCATTGTTCTGCATTACAAGCCAGCTGTTTAGCCCACTGTACTAAACCAGCCCCTTCTGGACCTTGCTGGACGAGTGTTTTGGCGAGTTACATAGCTAGGGCAGTAGAGGGGGCTTTCAACTAAATAGTGAGGGCATGGAATCAAGTTTGGGAAGATGTGATAAATTAAATAGAGAAGACAAGGCAAAAGAACAAGGTAGAAAAAGGGAAATGATAATCAGAGGATGGTAGGATTGGACCGTGTGTATAAACCAAAGAGTGCCACTGTTGATAAGGCGAGAGGTTACAAAAAAAGTAAAAAGACAGAAATAAAGGTTCTGTATCCAAATACATGTAACATTCATAACAAAACAGATGAATTGACAGCACACTAGAAATAAATAAGTATGATCTGATGACCATTACAGAGACAAAGATGGGACCTGAATATTCAAAGGTACATGTCATTTAGGAAGGATAGGAAGCCAAGGGGTAGCTTTGTTAATTAAGGATGACATTAGCACAACAGAGAGAGATGACATTACTTCTGGAGCTAAAGATAATGGGGGCGATTCTCCGATATGGCAGCCAAGTGTTCGCGCCGTCGTGAATACCGTCGCATTTCACAACGGCACAAACAGGGTCCGGGCAAGACCTATTCTGGCCCCCACAGGCGGCCAGCACGGCACTAGTGAGGTTCACGCTGCTCCAGCCTCCGTACGCCACGCCAAATGGGCGCCCGCCAATCCGCGCATGCGCAGTTAGGCCAGCTCAATCCTGCACATGCGCAGTTGGGCCATGCCATCCTGCGCATGCGCAGGGAACTTCTTACCCCAACATGGGGTCGGTGTTCAGGGGCCGGCCGCGCCGGTTCGGAGCCCCCCACCCCCGGTGAGGGAGCCCCCTCTCCCCCCCCACAGGCCGCCCCCCCCGAGCGATCCCGCAGAGTTCCCGCCGGCAGCGACCAGGGGTGAACGGCACCTGCGGGACTCTGTCGTGTCGGCCTCTCAGCCCATCCGGGCCGGAGAATCGGCAGCCCAGATTCCAGTGGCCCGCGGCCAGTGGCACAAATGGCGCCGATTCTCCGCACCTCGGAGAATCGCGCGCCGGCGTCGGGGCGCGGTTGCTCCAATTTTCCGGCCCGGGGCTCGGAGACTCGCCCTCGTATAGTCAGTTTGGGTAGAGATGAGAAATAGCAAAGGTAAGACGTCACCTGTGAGAGTGGTTTATAGGCCCCCCAACTGTAACCACACTGCAGGATGGGGACGTGTGGGAAAAGTATGGTGATAATCATGGGTGATTTTAATCTACATATAGATTGGACAAATAGTATTGACAAAAGTAGCCCAGATGAGAGTTCATAGAATGTTATCGGGACATTTTCTTAGAGAATGGGGTCTTAAAAGAAGTGGTTGCTGAGAAAGTGGATGAAATAATTTTAACTTTAAAGAATCCCTAGATTCAGGAAAGGTTCCATCAAATTGGAAAACGGCAAATGTACTCCTCTATTAAAGAAAGGAAAGAGACAGAATGTAGGAAACTGCAGGCCTTAAACGTCTATCGTAGGGAAATTGTTGGAATCCATTATTAAGGAGGTTATAACAGGGCACTTAGAAAACCTCGATGCAGTCTGGAGGAGCTAAGGGAGAGCTGCCGACGGAGGAGTGAGTTCAGGTATCTGCTGGTTAGTAACTTTGCGCGAAAGGTCTGCAGTGGGTTCCCAAGGTTGCCGGGATACATCATGCTGGAGCGACTGCTGCTTCCGGATGTGGAAGAGGTTGGGAAGAACTGGGAATATATATAAGTGGCTGGGGCAGCAGGGAGGTGAGCAGGTGGTGAACATCAATGAGAAATGGGAGGCGGAGTTGGGAGGGGAGATCAATTGGGGAATATGGAGTGAGGCTCTGCGAAGGGTAAACGGGACCACCTCTTGTGCAAGGATGAGTCTGATACAGTTTAAGGTGGTGCACAGGGTGCATATGACGCGGGTGAGAATCAGTGGGTTCTTTCAGGGGGTAGCAGATGAGTGTGAGAGGTGTGGGCGGAGATCAGCGAATCACTCGCACATGTTTTGGAGTTGCGAAAAATTGGGAAGATCCTGGGCGGGAATGTTTACGGTCTTAGCCAGGATAGTGGAGGAGGAAGTGCACCCAGATCCTTTGGTGGCAATATTTTGGGTTTCAGAGAAGCCGGAGCTCAGGGAGAGGTGTAAGGCCGATGTCGTGGCCTTCGCCTCTCTGATTGCACGGTGTCGAATTTTGCTGGAGTGGCGGTCAGCATCGCCACTGTGGGTAGCGGCATGGCTGGGTGACCTGTACAACTCCCTGTGGTTGGAGAAGGTAAAGTATGAGTTAAGGGGCTCAGCAGGGGCATTTGAGAAAAGGTGAGGGATGTTTGTGACCGCGTTTGAGGAGCTGTTCGCCGCGGGGTGGCGGTGTGGGGGTGGGGGTGGGGGGGTGGGGGGGAAAGGGAGAGGGGGTGGAAAAGCGGAAAAATCTGTAGAGACTGTATAGTTGTATTGTTGGGAAGTATGTTTTCCGGGTTGTTTATATGCTGTAACCTGCTTTGATACTTGTTTGCAATAAAATACATTTTAAAAAAATGAAAACCTTGATGCAATCAGGCAGAGTCAACATGCCTTTATGAAAAATAAATCATGTCTGACTAATTTATTGAGGTTATTGGAGGAAGTAACAAGCAACATGGATAAATGGGAACCTATGGATATGGTGTACTTAGATTTCCAGAGGGCATTTAACAAGATAGCATAAGAAAGGTTACTGTGCAAAATACGAGCTCATGGTGCAGGGGGTAACATATGAACATGGATAGGGGGTTGGTTAGCTAAAAGGGAGTAGAGACGAGGGCTAAATGGGTCTTTTTCGGGAAGATGTGATGAGTGGAATGCCACATGAAACATGATTTGGATGAAGGGAGGGTATGTATGGTAGCTAAATTTGCGCCCGACAAAGACAGGCAGTTTACGAAGAGGACATATGGTGACTGCAAAGCGACATAAATAGTTTCAGGGAGTGGGCAAATATTTGGCAGATAGATTATGTAAATTTGACCACTTTGGCAGGAAGAATAGAAACAGCATATTATTTAAATACTGAGAGACTGCAGACCTCTGAGCCATAGAAGAGTCTGGATGTCTTGGCACATGAATCAGGAAAAATACAGCAAGTGATCAGGAAGGCAAATGGAATGTTGCTATTTATTGCAAGGGGAATGGATGTTAGCATGGGTGTTTTGCTACAGTCATACAGGGCATTGGTGACAATACTGTGAGCAGTTTTGGTCTCTTTATTTAAGAAAGGATATTGATGCATTCGAAGCAGTTTAAAGAAGGTTCACTTGACTCATACGTGGAATAGGGGGATTATTTTATGAGGAAAGGTTGGACAAGCTGGGCCTGTGTGCATTGGAATTTATGATGTGGAGATGCTGCCGTTGGACTGGCGTGAGCACAGTAAGAAGTCTTACAATACCAGGTTAAAGTCCAACAGGTTTGTTTCAAATCACTAGCTTTCGGAGCATTGCTTTCCTGCTTTCACTGATTCACCTGAGGAAGGAGCAGTGCTCCGAAAGCTAGTGATGTGAAACAAACCTGTTGGACTTTAACCTGGTGTTGGAAGACTTCTTACATTGGAATTTAGTAGATTGAGAGGTGACCTTATTGAAAATATGTAAAACTTTTGAGGAGACTTGACAAGATGGATGTTGAAAGGATGTTTTCCTTTGTCAGAGAGACCAGAACTAGTGGACAATGTTTGAAAATAAGGGGCATCCCATTTAAGATGGAGTTAGATGAATTTTTCTTCTCTCAGAAGGCTGTGAATCTTTAGAACTCCACCAGAGAGTAGTGGAAGCAGCATTGATAAATATTTTTAAGGCAGGTTCTTGAGCAAAAAGGGAGTCAATGGTTAGCGGCGGGCAGATGGAATGTGGAGTTGAGGCCACAATGAGATCACCCATGATCTTATTGGATGAAGGAGCAGGCAGGGGGGGGGGGGTGTAGGGAGCAAATGGCTTACTGGCCTACTCATGCCTAATTCGTATGCATATTTATATGAAATTCCCAATGAGAGGTATCTTGGCCTAAGGCTTGCACTGGAATCACTAAAGACTGAACGAAACGCAGAAGATTACTGCAGACAAGGTTTGCATATTTATTACAAAGACTTCCTGCTGTGAGTCTTCTAACTACAGCCCCACAACCATCAGGTCCCAATGTTAGCATCCAGGAGCATTTCTGCTCCGAGGACAAGACATTGCCAAGGGTGATCTGCCTTGGGCAACACCTTTGCTTTGGGAGAAGAAAATTGCAGGAATCTCTCCTCACAATGTTTTTGAGATAAATTCCCAGCAGGGGGCCTGGGGAGAATAATCTGAAGTTTAGAACAGTTCATAAAATAGTTGTCTTAAGTTACATTAAAATAGACAGAAACAGGAAACAAATATCAGCTTAAAACAGTGCCACTTATGTGTTAGTGATCTGATAGCTTGAAGTTATAAAATATAAACTCAATATTATTTTCACTTTAACTATAATTGTAATGCCGATGAAGAAGGATTGTGTTATCCAATTCAGCAATAACATACCTAATTATTATGAAGAACATAGTTTCTGAATATCTATATCCGTACGACCAAAAAATGACTTCTTTATTTTTACTTTTGGAGGGAGTACATATTCTCACATATTATGTGAATAGTAACATTCCAATGAACCAACAAACGAGGAACATTTTAATCCATTAATACAAAACTGTATTAACCAGCATTTTTGTATACTGTAGAAATGTGTGAGAAAGGGCATTTAATCTATAAGAGAAAGCATTTAGCTGGTACAGTACATGCTAGTTAATAGACACCCAGTTAATGGGAACATTTGGTTAAAGAGAATATTTGCTCAACCAGTATTTAACTCTTACTATGCTGGGGATTACGTACAATGCAATGTATTATTGACAATTCAATTGAGAGGATTTATTCTGCTGCAGTACACGTCTCGGTTCAGTATCTTCATTACAAATATATGGATCCAAATAGTTAGGGGCTCCCAATGCCCAAACAGCCAAGAAACGTTGTTTTTAACCTATCAAAAACAAAGGGCGCGATAATCCACTCCCACGCCGAAGTGGCCGCGCCGTCGTGAACGCCGTCGAGGTTCACAACGGCGCGGAACGGCCCCGATCCCGACCGATTCAGGGCCCGAAAAAGGGCTAGGATCGGGGCCGCGAGAACCTCGGGGGGGCGCTCCGCGAAGGCTGCGTCGTCACCGTGCGACGCCCGAATGACGCACCGCTGCATCATAAATTGCGCGAACCGCGCACAGAGGACCCGGAGGAGAATTGAGGAGATAGCTGAGCCCCGAAGAGCCGCACCGAGGTTCCGGGATACGGACCTGGACACCCTGGTGGATGAGGTGGAGCGGAGAAGGGACACCCTCTGCCCAAGACGTGGGCATCGCCAGCCATCCAGCGCGGTGAGGCGCGGCTGGCGGGAGGTGGACACTGCAGTCAGTGCTGTGGGGCAGACCCCCCGGACGGGGGAGCAGTGCGCAAGAAGCTGCACGACCTCACCCGGGCTGCCAGGGTAAGTGCCATGAGGGTGCCCCCAGGCTCTTCCCCCCCCCCCCCGGCACGGGGGGGGGGGGGGGGGGGGGGGGACTGGGGTTGGGGGGGGGGGCGTTGGGAGGGACTGGGGCATCAGGGGCGATGTGGGGGGGGATCAGGGGGGTCATGAAGGGTTGGGGGGGAGGGGGCGTTGGGAGTGTTGGGGGGACTGGGGCATCGGGGCGATGTTGGGGGGTTTGGGGGGGTCACAGGGGGTTGGGGGGGCGTTGGGAGTGTTGGGGGGGACTGGGGCATCAGGGGCGATGTTGGGGGGGTCAGGGGGTTTGGGGGGGGTCACGGTGCCCAACTATCTACTCGACCCGACCCACATGAGCCCCTGGACCCCCTGGAGCGAACCCATGGCATGCTGTCTCCTGAACCAGCAACAATGTTGTCAATATCTGCATGCCCTGATGATACCCGCCCAATTGGTGATGCTTTATCCGACCCCCCCCCCCCCCCCCCCCCCCCCCACCCCACCCAGGACAAGACAGCGCATAACCAGCGGGAGCGCTTGAGAACCGGAGGGGGTTCTCCGGTCCTGCACTCCATAACCATTCACGAGCAGAGGGCCCTGGACCTCGCTGGGGGATCCGCCACCCGGGTGATTGCGCCATGCCAGGTCGGAGGCGTAGAAGCAAGTGAGAGAACTCTGCATGTCCTCTCCACCCCCAACCCGTCATCGCCCCCCTCACACTCTGGCCACTGCACCCCAGATCCCATCCCCCCTCACACTCTGGCGACTGCACCCCAGATCCCATCCCCCCTCACACTCTGGCCACTGCACCCCAGATCCCATCCCCCCTCACACTCTGGCCACTGCACCCCAGATCCCATCCCCCCCTCACACTGTGCACCCACCACCACCATACACCCGGGCCACCGTGTCTAACGAACCCCAAATCTTTGTTGTTCCCCAGGGCCATCGTCCGAACCTTCAGGGACGTCTCGCCCAGGAAGCAGCGCAACGCCACCCACCGCAACAGCACCCAGGGACGCACGCCAGAGGTTGGCAGTCGGTCGGACAGGAGGGCAGACCTCACAGTCTGGAACACAGGACCGGGACGCTGAGACCACTGGGACAGACATTAGTCAGGGGCACAGGGTGGAGAGTCATGCCGAAGCCCACATCACGGCCACACACCCGCTGGATCGAACTGGAGGTCAAGACGACATGGCCCGCATGGAGCTTGCGCCGGGCCATGAGGGGGACCAGTCCACACCAGACTTCTTGACGGATAACGACCTCGAGCTTGCGGCACTGCTGTCTCCCACACCGTTCACCATCGCAGAGACACTCACCTCGGTTGGGCAGATAAGTGATGAGGCTCCCGGGTCACAGTCTGGTGCACACCCCACAGCCGAGCTGGTACAGCAGGTGGAGTTTGGAGCAGCCGAGGGGCTGGACGGTCGGAGGGCAGCCCGGGCCCAGCAACCAGCTGCCACCCAGACGGTTCCCGGGTTCCTGGATGTAATTGACCCACCCGGACAACCGATGCGTATGGACACCCAGGGACTGAGTAACGGGATGAGGGCCATCTTCCAGGACCTGCACACGCAGCTGGAGGAGTCGATCCGCGTCCAGGAGCAGGGAGTGGTGCCGCTCATCGCAGCCACCCAGGCCGACACCACACGGGTGGCGTCCGTGGTGGAGGCAATGGGTGAAGGGGTTTTGGCCATGGGTCAGGTTCTGCAAGGCGTTGGGCTTCACGTGCATGCGTCATCCATGGCCCAGGAGAGGGCTGCCCTCTCACAGGCAGCCATCTCACAGAGCCAACACGACATTGCCGCCGCTCTCCGGGCCCTGGCTGAGTTTCACCATGCCATGGCCCGGTCCCAGCAAGCGGTGGCTCAGTCCCAGCAGTCGGTCGCGGAGAGCATAGACCGCCTGGCGTACGTGATGGATGGCGTAGCGCACTCACAGGTTGAGATAGCACAGACCTTGGCAGGAATGTGGCACTCCCTGGGCCCCATTTTGGCGAACATTCGGACCGTAGTCGATACCACTGCAGGCCTCCAGGACTGGCAGCGCCAGGTGTCGGGGTGCGATGGGGCATGTCTCCGAGCGCACCTCCGTCCCACAGTGAGGCCCAGGGGCCACTGGGCTCCTCGAGGGAGGAGGAGGTTCCGTTAGCTCCACCAAGGGACGTCCCGGTACACTCAGCCTCCCCCCGTTCCTTCCCTGGCGCATCTGGTGGGGAGCGGGCAGGTCAGGGTGGCACCACGCCATCCCGCACGCCCGCAGAGCAGCCTGGCCCATCGAAGCCGGGCCGCCCCAGGAAACGCGTGCCGAAGGGGAGCCATGTCGAAGGGCGTGATTCACAGCAGTCCACCTCCACTCCTGCTGTACCATCTGGGAACACACCTAGACGTAGTGGTAGGGCCCGTAAGGCAAAGTCGTTAGGCACGTAAGAAGTTGGCACGGGTGCAGGGCACAGTCTAGTTGTAGGGGGTAGGGCACCTATGTTCACCACACGAATAAACGCACTGTTAAATTTGACTTGTAGGACGGTGTGCTATGTCCAGTGCCAGGGGGCTCGGGAGGGTGCCCGATTGGCGTCGTGGTATACGAGCCGTTCAAGGTCTGTTCCGGATGTGGTGACCCTTTCCCCGCCCCCCTGCCCCCCCATAATCGGACACCGTTGTCCTCGGTACACCGACGCCAGCCACCCCACGGGCATGTGTTGAAATATCCGTCACGTAGGCTCTGACCACCGGAGTGCATAGTTCAGCCATAGCCATGAGTCAGACCTCGGCTGGCGAATCTGAGCACACAGCTCATCGCAGAGCGGGCTGTCATCATTCAACATGGCACTGATCACACCGCTTACCCAATCATCAATGTTTTGCAATCCCGTAGTGCCGCAGTGGTAAGGTGATGTAAGGGGTGCGGGGGGGGTGCTGTGTGGTGCCCATGTACAGGAGTGACGGTGCAAGTTGCAAGTGGCAGTGTTCAGCGAATCCCACCCCCACAGTGCGTGAACAGTGTGGCCACCAACACGTCACGTGCACGCTGTCCCTGGCGGTGCCGCCGCACAGCCTCCTGCGCGTAACGAGCTGCCGGGCAGTGTCTGCATACTGCGCCCCTCCCCCCACCCTGACGCGCCCCATCATCCTCATCCTCCGCATCCTCCTCTTCCCCATCCCCCTCGTTTGCGTTGGCTCCGGTGCCGTCGGGTCCTCCCTCCGGCTCCTCCACCAGGTCATCTCCCCTCTGCATGGCAATGTTGTGCAGCGCACAGCAGACCACAACCATGCGACCGACCCTGTTGGGCCGGCACTGCAGGGCCCCTCCTGATCGGTCCAAGCATCTGAATCTCATCTTCAGCCGCCCGAAGCACCGCTCCACCACACCCCTGGTTGCTGCATGTGCCTCGTTGTATAGGCTCTCCGCGTTGGTGTGAGGCCTCCGTATTGGCGTCAGCAGCCATGACCTCAATGGATAGCCCTTGTCGCCCAGCAACCAGCCCCTCAGCCGGGGGGGGGGGGCATCCATCGAACATTGCGGGGATGAACGACTGTGCCAGAATGTAGGCGTCATGCACACTGCTGGGGTACTTTGCACACACGTGCATGATCTTCATGTGGGGGTCGCACACCACCTGAATGTTCATGGAGTATGCGCCCTTTCTGTTCATGAACACGTCCCTGCTGTCTGCAGGTGGGCGCATGGGGACGTGCTCACCATCGATGACACCCTGGACCATCGGTATCCCGGCCACCTTGGCAAATCCACGTGCCCGTGCTTCCTGCTGTGCTCGGTCCTCGGGGAATTTAATGTACCTGTCCGCGATGGCGTACAATGCGTCAGTCATGGCCCTGATGCACCTGTGGACCGATGCCTGTGATATCCCGGAGAGGTCCCCGCTCGGCGCCTGGAAGGAACCGGTCGCATAGAAGTTTAGGGCCACCGTCACCTTGACAGAGACTGGTATCGCGTGTCCTCCTCCCATTCCACGTGGTGCGAGGTGCGCCACGAGCTGGCATATATGTGCGACCGTCTCCCTGCTGAACCGTAATCTCCTCCTGCATGTGATGTCCGGTAGGGCCTCGAACGACATTCTGTCACGGTACACCCTCGGCCTTGCTGGACGCCTGTGGCGCTCTGGCACCACCATCAGTGGATCCTCCTGCTCCACCTGCTCCTCCTCCTCCTCCAGCTCCCCCCCAAGCACTTCCTCTGCATTCCTCGCCGTCTGGCGGTCAATGTTACCCTCGGCATCCCCCTGTACATTGGGGTCCTGAGCGCCTGCGGCCTGCGTGTCGACGACGGGCCACTCTGCGGCCATCCCCTCTGCTGCACCGGCGACCGCTGCATCTGCAGCCACTGTGGGCCGTCCGATTCTATGCTGCCGGATGGCAAACTCCTGAACTGCGGCTCCAACCACGGCAGTGAACGTCGCTGTCTGGTTGGCATACATGGTGACCTGCAGGAGGGTGGTGCCGGGCAGAGAAACGACATGTTACACGGAGGTTCTTCCACACCTTGTCAGCTGGGCTGCATGGGATACCTGTGTGCCCCAGTGGCCTGGTCGCGCTGCAGATACGCAGCCAGCTTAACACCTGGTCACTGTCTGTGCCCAACGGTCACTTCACACCGTACTGCTCACCAGTGTGCCACTCGCCTGTGCCCATCAGCCACACGCGCACTGCGGCCGTGTCCTCGTCACCGTCCTGCCATATCAGGGCGGCTGACAAGTGGCATCCGCGGATGGACGATACCATCCACACTCTCCCTCATCCCCCTCCCACCTGCACGCTCTCCCTCGCCCCCCTCCCACCTGCACACTCTCCTGCCCCCCCCACCTGCACACTCTCCCTCCCCCCCCCCCACCTGCACACTCTCCTGCCCCCCCCCCACCTGCACACTCTCCCCCCCCCCCCCCCACCTGCACACTCTCCCGCACCCCCCCTCCCATCTGCACACTCTCCCGCAGCCCCCCCTCCCACCTGCACACTCTCACGCACCCCCCCCCCCCTTTGGCCGCAGCCTTCTCAGGGAAGCCGACCCGGTCTCCGGGCGCTGCGCTACAGTCCGCTCACCTCCTCCCTGCTCAGCGTCAGCCAGCACGACTGGCTGACGACTTTAAAAAGCAGGTGTGAATGGCGACGGCGTGAACTGGGGTCACGCCGTCGGGACTTCGGCCCATCCGGGCCTGTGAATAGCAAGGGTGCCGGAGAATCGCCGTTTTGGGTGTCTCGGCCGATTCTCCGGCCCGCGAAACTCGACCGTGCCGTTCCCGCCACTTAGGAGAATCGCGGGAGGGCGTCGGACCGGCGTCGCGGGAAATTTTGGCGGCCCAGGCGATTCTCCCAACCGGTGTGGGAGTGGAGAATCGCGCCCAAAGTATTTTCAAAGTGCTCACACCTCCAAAGTAAATAGTGAATATCAGGAAATACAGGATAAATGTTGCATTTTGATTGAAAGCGAGAAAAAGATTTAGCAAATGATGCTGCAAAGAACAAGGGAGAATTGATGAAGCTGAGGGAAGACAGAATAAGCAGAAAGATTTCAGCTTTATTTTTGTCCCAAGATCATATGAGGCATTTAACATTACTGTACAGAATACAGAATTTCCCGTAACAGCCTCCCCGAACAGGCGCCGGAATGTGGCGACTAGGGGCTTTTCACAGTAATTTCATTTGAAGCCTACTTGTGACAATAAGCGATTTTCATTTTTCATTTCAGAATAACACACCCATAAATCCTGTACATGTATACTCATGTAAATGTGCACAACTGAAGTGTACCAAAATATTACACGGGGGAAATCATGTTAGCAACATAAAATGGAGAATAAACTAACAATGATCTTCCTGGTATTTCAGTATTTTAATATACTTTGCAGGATCTATTGCTAGATTAGCAGACATAACAAACGTAATTAAATGGAGTAGCCAAACTTTCATTTGCATGTAGATAACCAAGTACTGTTGCTCTACACTACACATTGATGGAGTTTTCATAAATAAATGAGGGTTAACTGTCACTGACATGTAGAATTTGCATAATTTCCTATTAATGTACAATAGACCCATAATAAGTAGGCCAACTGAACATTAGCATTGAAGAAAAACTGCTGTGAAATGGGTTCCTATTAAGTTTATATAGGTGAAAGAAGAGTTATTACTCAGGAGGATCAGTACACATATTAACTTCGTGGAACAGTTGCTTCAAAAATTCTTACAGAACTTGCACATTGCTTAAATCAAAACTAACTACGCCGGCAACCCAAGTGAAGTAAACAAGTGCAAAAGCTAGCTTTTGGCATGTTGATCAGCAGCAATAAAGACATCACCATGGTGGTACCATGGAGGAAAACTGATGTAATGGTTGATACATTAATAAAGGTTTACAATTGTACAAGGCCATTGGTAAAGCAAATACCAGAAAGCCACGTGTGTAGGTTGACATAGCATATAATTCAACCCCATTTCCCCAGCCCCAAAAATCATGGGCGTCATTCTCCGACCCCCCAGCGGTGATAGCAAGTGAGCCACCGACAACCCGTCCCCATATCCCCCCTCCCCTATATCCCCTTCCCCCATATCACCTGATCACTGCCTGCGTGTCTAACCATGCATGCTTCATTGTGTATCGCAGGACCAAACGTCCAGGCACCCATCCCCGCAGATGCAGACCGCCCGCAGGATGCCCCTCGGAGGCCACGGGAGACAGAGAGACCCGGACCCTCCAGCATGCGACGCCCGCAGGATGCCCCTCGGAGGCCACGGGAGACAGAGAGACCCAGACCCTCCAGCATGCGACGCCCGCAGGATGCCCCTCGGAGACCACGGGAGACAGAGAGACCCAGACCCTCCAGCATGCGACGCCCGCAGGATGCCCCTCGCACACCACGGGAGACGGAGAGACCTGGAGCAACAGGGAGACGACACCCCTGTCACGTGCGGGAGCGACCACCCAGCGACGAGGGGGGCAGCCACAGGCCCCCGTCACATCCGAGCCAGGACACCACTACCCAGGACACCACTACCCAGGTCACCACTACCCAGGTCACCACTACCCAGGTCACCACTACCCAGGACACCACTACCCAGGACACCACTACCCGGGACACCACTACCCGGGACAGCACTACCCAGGACACCCCTACCCGGGACAGCACTACCCACGAAGACGAAATTCCGGACAGTGACTCAGAGTGGATGGGTGGAGACGAACCCCCACCCCAAAGTGCCATGGACTCAGAGTGGGACGAAGAGCACGACACAACGCCACTGCTGTCACCAACACCCTCCACCATCGCAGAAACACTCACCTCGGTTGGGCACTTTAGTGATGAGGCGTCTGGTACACTCACTGGTGCGCACAACACAGCCGTCCCGGTACAGCAGGTGGAGGTAGGAGCAGCAGAGGGGCCGGGCGGTCGGAGGGCAGCCCAGCCCAAGCGAACATCTGCCGCCCAGATGGATCCCGGGTTCCTGGAATTTCCACACCCACACATAGATCCGATGCAACCACCGACCCGGAGACGAGCGAAGAGGGTGACGGCCGGCTTGCGGCGGCTGCAGTCGCAGGTGGAGGAGTCCACCCGCGTCCAGGAGCTGGAAGTGGTGCCAGTCATGCGTGCCACCCAGGCCGACACCGCACGGGTGGCGTCCGTGGTGGAGGCAATGGGTGCGACGGTGTCAAACATGGGGAACGGTTTGCGAGGCCTGGGGCTTTCCGTGCAGGCGGCGTCTGTGGCCCAGGACATGGCTGCCCTCTCACAGGAGGCCATGAGCCAGTGCCAGCGCCAGATGGCAGAGGCGCTCAACACCATAGTCCAGTCTCAGCAGGCCATGGCCCAGTCTCTGCAGGCCATGGCCCAGTCTCTGCAGGCCATCGCTGAGGGCATCGGCGCCAGTGGCCATGTGCGAGCCGACAGACAGGGTTTGCCAACCCCCTGGGCTCCATGGCTGCAAACCTGCAGACCCCTGTCGATACCAGCACGGGCCTCCAGGACTGGCAGCGCCAGATGTCGGGGGGGCGTCGGATGGCCAGTCCGTTCGCATCCCCCACCCATGTAGAGGCCTGGGGGCCATCGGGCACCCCGAGGGAGGAGGAGGTGGTGTGGTCCGTCCCGGTTCCCCCTGTAAGGGGCAGCACGGTAGCATTGTGGGTAGCACAATTGCTTCACAGCTCCAGGGTCCCAGGTTCGATTCCGACTTGGGTCACTGTCTGTGCGGAGTCTGCACATCCTCCACGTGTGTGCGTGGGTTTCCTCCGGGTGCTCAGGTTTCCTCCCGCAGTCCAAAGATGTGCAGGTTAGGTAGATTGGCCATGATAAATTGCCCTTAGTGTCCAAAATTGCCCTTAGTGTTGGGTGGGGTTACTGGGTTATAGGGATTGGGTGGAGGCGTTAACCTTGGGTTAACCTCCTCCAGTCCTCACATGCTCCCTATTGTTGTGTGCGTGCTTCTCCTGTGGGGGGGGGGGGGGGGGGGTGGTAGGGGTAAAAGGCACGCGCCATCGGTTGCGCGTGCATTGCAGAGGTTAAGGTTAGGGCTGGATTCACTTGGGGATATGGGGGAGGGGGGGATATGGGGGAGGGGGGATATGGGGGATAGGGGGGAGGGGGGATATGGGGAGGGGGATATGGGGGAGGGGGATATGGGGAGGGGGGATATGGGGAGGGGGGATATGGGGGAGGGGGGATATGGGGGAGGGGGGATATGGGGAGTGGGGGATATGGGGGAGGGGGGATATGGGGGAGGCTCACCCTGCCTGCTCTGACGAGGTCGTTCACCTTCTTGTGGCACTGGGTGCCTGTCCGTGGTGTCAGGGCCACAGCGGTGACGGCCTCTGCCAATTGCCTCCACAGACGCCGGCTGTGGCGTGGGGCAACTCTGCTGCCGTGCCCGGGATACAGGGCGTCCCTCCTCTGCTCCACTGCGTCCAGGAGCGCCTCCACATCCCGTGACTCGAACCTCGGGCCTGAGCGGCGGCCAGCCATCCAGTCGGGTGTTCCGGTCGGGTGTTCCGGTCAGGTGGGGGGGAGCAGCGCGGCCTTATGAGCCGTCACGCCGTGCGGCGCGTATGACGCTGCACGGCGTCAACCACGTGCGCAAGCGCGGATCCCGTTACGTCGCTGCTAGCCCCTTTCGGGCCAGAGACATTCGACCCATTTTTCCGACGTGACGCAAGTCGGATTTGCGCCGTTTTTTGCGCCGATCGGCGGACTTTGCGCCGATAACAGAGAATTTTGCCCCATGTTATTGAGTAAACTTGGCATAATAAGTCAACTCTCCCCTTTGTAACCACAACATTCTGTGCTTGCATTAGCAGTCAGCCTCAATTTTTCATTCCACAAATGCATATTTTACTTACTAGCACCTCATAACTAGACAAAAAGGGGTCAAGCTATGTTACAAAGGTGTGGGAGGTTTTAAGACAATCATCGGCATGGGGTGCAGATGATATTTCAAAATGGCCATACCAACACCCTCTGTTGGTTCACTTTAATACTTGCATACAAATTGACATTTGGAGCCTTGGAAAATCCATCCAAAAATGGGTCAACTTGTAGTTCGACATCTCCAGTAGTATTTTAGGTGGACTTGCTAGGACAATGCAACATACAACTAACAGGGTTTCCATTAACGCAATCAAACCACCGCCAAATATTGAGGAGCTTCAAGTGCAAATCTACATTTCATAATTGTTTATGCTTGTTTAAATAACATTGTGCTGGAAACCAACCTCACCCACAAAACTGTCAATGCCTCCAGATCACCTCGTCAAGTTTCCATTAATTGTACCCAAATACAGGCTGAAGTTTGTAAACTTGGAGGTACAAACGCTTAATTTTAACGATAAACTGCGAAGCAATAGTACCTGCTGCTGACCTCGAGGAAATTTGTCCACAACGATCAAGCAATCAGTCTGGCATAAGTTTCCCCTTTCCTGACAGTGGTTTAAGTTTGCCACCAAGTCATAAGGATCCAGCACCAGTGATGTCAGCAAGCAGGGTAATGGTAAATCATAGAGATCCATAGAAGCCCTGTTGTGATTTTTAGACTTTTTTGCCCGGGGCCCATTTTTACAAACCGGCCATCCTTTGGGATCCACACTGGCAAACATTTGCGACCACGCCAGCCAACCACCCACCATTTTTGCTTCCCTTTACTGCGACAGGTGAGCCTGCTTGGTCCTCACGATCTCACTTGCTTTGTCATTCACTGTAACATTTATGCTAAGGACTTCAGCTGATTAAAGTTCTCACTGCACCCGTTGAAAAAAGTCAAGACCCTTGTCCTCGAACTCGCCATGCTTAAGTCTTCAAATGCCTTTGAAGCTTTGAGGGTTTTAAACTTTCATTTATCAGTTCTTCCCTGCATATAACTAACACACATGGGCTTTGCATCCTGATTTGCATTGGCACAATTAATAAAGTCATGCCTTAAAAAAATCTTTCATGGGCTTTGTTGCTGATTTCAGCTTCTTCGTAATGGGCTGTTCACCAAAGGCCCAGGGGCTCAGACCAGCACTGCTGTGGATTCTCCTGAGCCGCTCTTTCCAGCAGATTTATTTGTAAAATCCGGGCCTGTTTGTATCTGTGGCCCTCTTTTCCTTATTACGAAATTGCAGTCCTGTTGCTTGCTTGCTTGCTACTAAAAAAATAGAGGAATTTCTCTTCAGCCTAGGGCACATGACATCAGTGTTCAGGGCGCGTGAACGTGCTTTCTGCCACCGCTCCAGGCAGGAAGACCCCATCGATTTTTTAAAAATCTGCTCTTGGGTCAGTGCACTGATGTCAGGAGGAGGCGGTCTTCCCCGCTGGACTCCGGGACTGCTCACTGTTGAGGGGGCACGCATGCACAGGCCAGTCAACATTCTGAAAGGCGGTCGCGGCCGGCATGTTCAAAAGCCGGACACAGCCGTTGGGCAATACTTCCCGCGATCCAGAATGCCACAACACATAGCCTGCGACCCCCCCCCCCTCGCGCACACCAGTGTGGTGAATGTATTATGCCAATAATCCACCATTGTATTCGTATCTATGCTGTTACCCTTGTATTTGTATCTGTGCTATGCTGTTGCCCTTGTGGGCTCCTCCTATGGGCCATTGTATGGCATTATCCACAGGGGAACATGTTGGGGCCTGTATGGGCTCTGCTCATGGCTCCTCCCCTTGACGGGAGGTATAATGAGCAGCCGAACTGTAGGTGGTTCTCAGTATTGGATCAGTCGCAGGCAGGCACTGTTCTAAGTTGATTAAAGCCGCAGTTTACTTCTACTCCCGTCTCGAGTGAATTGATGGTCGCATCAATTTAATCAACTTAAACGCAACTATGGAATAGGCCCTCGATCCGCATGCCGCGGAGACAAAATAATTTTTTTCGCACTGGCTCCACTGCTTCAAGACCTATCTCGCAGCCTCCTCCACGCCTTCCGTCACCGACGAACAGAAGCTGAGCCTCCTCCACGCACGGGTGAGCGATCGAATCTCTGTTCAACTCAACGAGGCCTCCTCCTACGCAGACGCCCTCGCGATGCTCGAACGCCTCTATGTACGGCCCGTTAATGAGGTCTACGCGCGACACATCCTCGCCAGTCGCCGCCAGTGCCCCGGGGAATCACTAGAAGACTACCTACGCGACCTCAAAGCCCTCACACGCAGCTGCAACTAACAGGCCATTACGGCCACTCAACATATGGAACTCACCGTCCGAGATGTCTATCCGTGGCGGGAGTCCGGTCCAACTACATGAGACAGTGCCTACTCGAAAAGGGGGCCCTGGACCTGGATCAGACGGTAAAGTTAGCCTCCACTCTGGAAGTAGCGTTCCAGAGCCTTAACAGGTTCCCGGCTGACCACGCGACACCCCCGACCAAAAACTACCCCAGGCCTGTGCCACGCGGCCGCCCGCCCACCATGGGGGGCTACCCTGCTATTTCTGCAGCCAGTCCCAACACCCTCGGCAGCACTGCCCGGCCCGTAATGCGAACTGCAGCAGCTGCGGGAGAAAAGGACATTTCGCCAAAGTTTGCCTGGCCAGGTCCAAGAACTCTAACTCACAGGCCCGATCCTCAGACTCACAGGCCTGCAGACCCCGCAGTGTGGCAGCGTGTCTGCCGACTCCGCCCCTTGTAGATGCGTCATCAGCCACATGCTATCAGTGGGGGCAGCCATATTCCAGCCCTCTCAGCACGTGCGACTCACGGGGGGCCGCCATCTTGGCCATCCTCCCCCACGCGGCTGGCCACGTGCGATCCATGGGGGCTGCCATCTTGGACGCCATCTTCCTCACCGCCCGCCACGCTCGACCAACGGGGGCCACCATCTTGGCCGCCATCTGCTACGCCGCTCGACGCGTACGATCAACAAGGGCAGCCAGCGCGGAACCGCCCCAGCACCTCCAACCACGCTGGCTTCCGGCAACTCAGCGCGGTCACCCTGGACCAGTTGCGACCCAAGCACCTCCGGAGCTCCATGATGACCATCCGGGTAAACGGGCACGAGAAGCCTTGCCTTTTCGACTCCGGGAGCACAGAGAGCTTCATTCACCCGGACAGCGTAAGACGCTGCTCGCTCCCAATATTCCCGACGCAACAAACCCAGTCCCTCGCCTCTGGGTCGCACTCGGTGCAAATCCCAGTGTGCACAACCGCAACCCGAGCAATACAGGGCGCCGAGTACGCCAATTTTAAATTGTATGTGCTCCCAGACCTCTGTGCTCCTCTCCTATTGGGACTAGATTTCCAATGCAACCTCAGGAGCCTAACCCTGAAGTTCGGGGGGCCCCTACCCCCACTCATCATATGCAGCCTCGCGACCCTAAAAGTCGACCCTCCCCCACTCTTTGCAAACCTAACCGCCGACTGCAAACCTGTCGCCACCAGAAGCAGGCGGTATAGCATACAGGACAGGACTTTTATCAGGTCCGAGGTCCAGCGACTCTTGCGGGAGGGCGTCATCGAGGCCAGCAATAGCCCCTGGGGAGCTCAGGTGGTGGTCGTTAAGACCGGGGAAAAGAACCGGATGGTTGTAGATTACAGCCAAACCATAAACCGGTATACGCAACTCGATGCGTACCCCCTTCCCCGGACTGCAGACATGGTAAACCAGATCGCACACTACTGGGTGTTCTCCACGGTGGATCTGAAGTCTGCATACCACCAGCTCCCAATCCCCCCGGAGGACCGCCACTACACGGCTTTTGAGGCAGACGGCCGCCTTTTCCACTTCCTCCGGGTCCCCTTTGGCGTCACGAACGGGGTTTCGGTGTTCCAAAGAACAATGGACTGAATGGTGGACCGGTACGGGCTGTGGGCCACATTTCCGTACTTGGACAATGTCACCATCTGCGACCATGATCAGCAGGACCACAACGCCAACCTCCACAGATTTCTCCAAACCGCCCAAACCCTAAACCTCACGTACAACAAGGAGAAATGCGTTTTCCGCACAACCAGACTAGCCATCCTCGGCTACGTCGTGGAAAACGGGGTTCTAGGACCCGACCCTGACCGTATGCGCCCCCTCCTGCAACTCCCCCTCCCCCACTGCCCCAGGGCCCTGAAGAGGTGCCTCGGGTTCTTTTCATATTATGCCCAGTGGGTCCCCAACTATGGGGACAAAGCCCGCCCACTAATCAAGGCCACCATCTTCCCACTGGCGACTGAGGCCTGCCAGGCCTTCAGCTGCATCAAGGCAGACATTGCCAAAGCTGCGATGTGCGCAGTGGGAGTGTCCGTCCCCTTCCAGGTGGAGAGCGACGCATCAGAGGTCGCTCTCGCCGCTGCCCTCAATCAAGCAGGCAGACCGGTAGCATTTGTTTCGCACACCCTCACCACCTCCGAAATTCGGCACTCTTCTTTCGAAAAAGAGCCATCGTGGAAAAGTACGGCACTGGAGGCACTACCTCGCTGGCAGGAGGTTTACCCTTGTCACCGACCAACGATCGGTAGCCTTCATGTTCGATAATATGCAACGGGGCAAAATCAAGAACGATAAGGTCTTGAGGTGGAGGATTGAGCTCCCCACCTATAATTACGATATAGTATATCGTCCTGAGAAGCTCAACGAGCCCCCAGATGCCCTGCCCCACGGCACATGCGCCAGCACGCAAGATGACCGACTACGGGCTATCCACGATGACCTCTGCCACCCGGGAGTCAACCGGCTTGTCCACTATATCAAGGCCCGCAACCTGCCCTACTCCACCGAGGAGGTCAGAGCTATGACCAGGGACTGCCAGATCTGTGCGGAGTGTAAACCGCACTTCTATCGACCAGATAAGGCCCACCTGGTGAAGGCAACCCGGCCTTTTGAGCGCCTCAGCATCGATTGGGGCAGCACGGTTGCATTGTGGATAGCACAATTGCTTCACAGCTCCAGGGTCCCAGGTTCGATTCCGGCTTGGGTCACTGTCTGTGCGGAGTCTGCACATCCTCCCCGTGTGTGCATGAGTTTCCTCCGGGTGCTCCGGTTTCTTCCCACAGTCCAAAGATGTGCGGGTTAGGTGGATTGGCCATGATAAATTGCCCTTAGTCTCCAAAATTGCCCTTAGTATTGGGTGGGGTTACTGGGTTATGGGGATAGGGTGGAGGTGCTGACCTTGGGTAGGGTGCTCTTTCCAAGAGCCAGTGCAGACTTGATGGGCTGAATGGCCTCCTTCTGCACTGTAAATTCTGTGATGATTTCAAAGGGCCCCTCCCCTCCAATAACCGCAATACATATTTCCTCAACATTATTGATGAGTTCTCCCGTTTCCCATTTGCAATCCCTTGCCCCGACATGACCACGTCCACCTTCATTAAAGCCCTACATAGTGTCTTCACCCTGTTTGGTTTCCCCAATTATGTCCACAGTGACCGGGGCTCGTCGTCCATGAGCGACGAACTGCGTCAGTACCTGCTGAGTAAGGGTATCGCCTCGAGCAGGACTACCAGTTATAACCCCAGGGGAAACGGGCAGGTGGAGAGGGAGAACGCAACGGTCTGGAAGACCGTCCAACTGACTCTGCGGTCCAGAAATCTCCCAGTTTCTCACTGGCACGAGGTCCTCCCCGATGCGCTCCACTCTATTAGGTCCCTACTTTGCACAGCCACAAACGAGACCCCACATGACCGCCTATTTGTTTTCCCGAGGAGATCCATCTCAGGGGCCTCACTTCTATCCTGGCTGAAGACACCGGGGCCAGTCCTACTCAGAAAACACGTCAGGAGCCACAAGTCCGATCTTCTGGTAGAGAGGGTCCAGCTCCCACACTCCAACCCCCAGTACGCTTATATCGAACACCCCGATGGCCGACAGGATACGGTCTCCCTCCGGGACCTGGCGCCCGCCAGTTCCACCACCATCACCACCACCGCCCCCCCACCATATCCCGCCCAACCTACCATGACCAGCGCCCCCGCCCCTATATGGCTCCCGCGCTCCCTCCCGCCCGCCATCCCCCGTTCACCGATCCACAGGAATGAAGCTCCAGAAGAGACGCTCCCAGAGTCCACGTCTGTACCCGCACCGGCGTCGTCATGACTGATGCCAACACGGACGAGTTCGACACCCGGGCCAGCAACAACGCCAGAGCTTCGGCGATCACAGCGCACATGTTGGGGCCTGTATCAGCTCCGCCATGGCTCCTCCCCTTGAAGGGAGGTATACATGACGCGGTTGGCGCCCGCATAACTGGCGCCACCCGCGCATGCGTGGCTGCCGTCCTCCCGAGTCCGCCCCGCAAGAAGATGTCTGACGGATCTTGCAGGGCTGCGGAAGAAAGGAGGTCCTCCTTCAGAGAGGCCGGCCCGACAATCGGTGGGCACCGATCGCAGGCCAGACCCCATTTGAGGCCCCCCCCCCCCGGTGCAGGATCCCCCCCCCCCCCCCCCCCCCCCGCCCTTGCAGGCCGTCCCCCCAGCGATCCCACGCTGTTCCCAGCCGGCAGCGACCAGATGTGGAGGGCGCGGGGGGGGGGGGAACCCGCCATTTTGGGCAGGCCGCTCGGCCCATCCGGCGCTGAGAATCGCGGGGGTACCGGTGAATCGTCATTTTGGCTGTCTCGGGCGATTCACTGGACCGTGCCACGCAAAATGCGATTGTGCCGATCTGGCCGCTTCCGTGAATCGGGAGGGCGTCGGACCGGCGTCGCGGGAAAATTTGGCGACCCAGGCGATTCTCCAAACCGGCGTGTGAGCGGAGAATCGCGCCCAATGAGTCTGCACCAACCCGCCCATGACCCACAGCTGGATCACAACCCTGGGTTTGAGAATGACTGCCCTCTGAAAGAGCACTACCTAGGTCCATTCCCCGCAACCTTATCTAAACTGCACATCTTTGGATACTAAGGGAAATTTTGCATGGCCAATCCACCTAACCTGCACAGCTTTGGACTTTGGGAGGAAACCATAGCACCCGGAGGAAACATATGCAGATATGGGGAGAAAATGCAAATTCCACACAGACAGACACCCAAGATGGGAATCAAACCCGAGTCACTGGCGCCATGAGGCAGCGGTGCTAACCACTGTGCCACCGTTGCAACCTGCAGAGTGAAGTATTTTCACAGGTCGAAACCTTGGAAGTTAAAAGCACTGATTATCCTTTAATTTTAGTTTACATTTTCAGATAGTGAGGTAAATGAATTATGATTGAATAAAGAAGCAAGTTAACAAAACCTTTTAAAAAACAATATATAGATTGTCATATTTGAGAAATTTAGCATAAAATTAGCTTTCAGGGCACATGATAATGTTTAGCCATAATTATGAATTTAGCACACTGTTAAAACCTCACATAATCTCATTTACATTTTCAATTTTCAAAGGCCTTTACAGCAAGTACAGCAGTGTAGAGTCAGTATAAATACCAATGAATAGTTACAGCACAAAAAGAGGCCATTCAGCCTGTCATGTCCATCCCATCTCTCTGCAAGAGCAACTCAGCTAGTCCAATTTCCCCAACCGTTACCCTGTAGCCCTGCAAATATTTTCTCTTCAGACAACTGTTTAATTCTCTCTTGAAGACAATGATTGAATTTAATTCTGCCACATTCTCAGGCAGTACATTCCAGATCCTAACCACACTGCATAAAAACATTTTCCCCCCATGTCTCCATTGCTTCATTTGCCAATCAGTGTTATAAAATCTATTTTTTGCCACGGAGAACAGCTCCAGCTTCCCTAATTTATCCACATAACTCATCCCTGGAACCATTCTTGTGAATCCTTTCGACACTCTCTCCAATGTTTTTGCATTCTTCCTAAAGCGTGGTGCCCAGAATTGGACAGAATACTCCAGTTGAGGCAAAACTAGTATTTTATACAGGCTTATCATACCCTTCCTGCTCTTATACGCTATACCCTTACTTATAAAGCCCAGGATCCCAGAGACTTTATCGACAGCTTTTCCAACCTGTCATGCTAACTTTAATGAATTATACGCATATGACCCCCCCCCCCCCCCCCCCCCCCCCCCCCGCCACCTACCCAGGTCCCTTTGCTCTTGCTACCCTTTGTTTTATATGCCCTCATATTTTGATTTCATATTTTTCATATTTTGTCAATTCACTGGAGAGTTGGCTGTGATGGGGATATGGAAGTTGGGAGATGTCAATAATGCACCCGCCAGAGGAACACAGAACGGTTGACAGTAACGTCTGCTTTTCCACTTGCATGTGCGGACTCCCAAAATTGCTTTCAGCTACAGCTGAGTAATCATGGTGAACGCTGTCGGTTTCACCATTATTATCATTGCAAAATCAATAGGCGGGATTTTCCGGTCACACCCACCCCGAGACTGGAAAAGCCTGCGCGAGATCAATGAACCTTAAAGTGGTCCGTCAAATTGACCGTCCCGTCTGCGACGATTCCCGTGGCGAGCAGGACCAGAAAATTTACCACAATAGCGTTTATTTAAATACTTAGAAACATTTTACTATTTGCTGATGGAACTTGGAAATAAATTTGAACTCATCTTCAATTATTTGAAATTGGAGTACTTGCAGGTGGTGTATTTGACACTGATTAAAAATGCTTATTTTTTTGTGATGAATCCATTGGCAGCTTTATCTGCAGTGGGGAGCGGAAAGGAAAGGAAAAGCAGATGGAGCAATGGAGGAGAGAAAGAAGTTGGGAGATGGTGGGAAGGGAGGAGGTGCGGGAGAAGTGAAAATGACCGGGAAAGTACATAATCCTCAAATATATCACGAGGTATTTTATAAAGTAAAAACAAAATCTGGCCGAAATTGCAATTTTAGGAGGTTTGATTTGGGGGCAGTGGTGGCTTCCCTCTCACTTCCTCCCCCTCCCCACATTTTCTTTGTCCTCCCCTCTTCTCCTTCTGCTCTCCACCCTTTTCCAACCTACCTCTCTCCTTCCTTTTCTGCTATACCTTTTCGTCTAGCCTCCTCCCTCTCTACCCTCTCAACAACTTGCATTTACATAATACCTTCAACAGTTTGATACTTTATAGGAATATAATAAAACAAAAATACACGCGAAGATGGCACAGTTGTCAAGGACAAAGGAATCAAGGTTGGGGTTGAGGGAGCGATGACAGTAATTCAAAAATGGAAGGAAGCACCGGTCTATCATTTTACTGCCTTTCCTTACCCCCCCTTCCCACATCTCCCTCCTATCCCCTTCTGCTTCTCTCAACTTTCCACACTTTTCCCACTTTCTGTCTTCACCTCTCTCCTGAAAATTGCTTTTTGTCTTCACTCCTCACCTACATTGTAACAGGAAGTTGGATAGTTCTCCTTTTTTTAAATAAACATTTTATTGAGGTATTTTTTGGCATTGTAACAGCAGCAATATAAACAATGTACATAAAAAATATAAACATAGTGCAAATACCGCCCCCCTCCCCCACAGGTCCCACCATTATTTAACCCCCTACTCTACACTAACTTTTGCTGATGATTAATTCTCTGTGAAGAAGTCGATGAATGGTTGCCACCTCCGGGCGAACCCTAACAATGACCCTCTCATGGCAAACTTAATTTTCTCCAGGCAGAAAAAGCCAGCCATGTCAGGTAGCCAGGTCTCTGACTTCGGGGGCCTTGAGTCATTCCATGCTAGTAATATCCGCCTCCGGGCTACCAGGGAAGCAAAGGCCAGAACGTCTGCTTCTTTCTCCTCCTGGATTCCCGGATCCTGCGACACTCCGAAAATCGCCATCTCTGGACTCAACACCACCCTTGTATTTAATACCTTGGATATGACGTCCGCAAACCCCTGCCAAAATCCCCTAAGCTTTGGACATGTCCAAAACATGTGGACGTGGTTCACCGGTCCTCCCACACATTTTGCGCACCTGTCCTCCACCCCAAAATATCTACTCATCCGGGCCACTGTCATGTGAGCCCGGTGCACGACCTTGAATTGAATCAGGCTGAGCCTGGCACACGTCGCGGTCGTGTTGACTCTACTCAACGCGTCCGCCCAAAGGCCCTCCTCTATCTCTCCGCCCAGCTCCTCCTCCCACTTTCGCTTCAGCTCCTCGGTCTGCGTCTCCTCTGATCCCATAAGCTCCTTATAAATGTCAGATACACTCCCCTCTCCTATCCATCCTCTAGACACCACCCTATCCTGAATCCCCCTTAGCGGCAGGAGTGGGAAGGTTGGTACCAGTCTACGCAGAAAGTCCCACACCTGCAGATATTGAAATTCGTATCCCCTCGCCAATGCAAACTTCTCCTCCAGAGCCCTCATGCTCGGAAAGCACCCCTCTATAAACAAGTCCCCCATCCTCTCAATCCCCGCTCTCCGCCAAATTCAGAACCCCCCCGTCCATCCTCCCCAGGGCAAACCGGTGATTGTCACAGATTGGGGACCAGACCACTGCTCCCACATGTCTCCTCCACTGCCCCCAGACTCTCAAGGCCGCCACCACCACCACAGGGCTGGTGGAGGGCCGCGCCGGCGGGAACGGCAAAGGCGCAGTTACCAGCGCCCCCAGACTGGTGCCCCTGCAAGAAGCCGCCTCCATACGCACCCATGCCTCCCTCCCCCCACCAGCCACTTCCTGATCATGGCTATATTAGCCGCCCAGTAATAATTGCTGAAGTTCGGCAGCGCCAGCCTGCCGTCCCCCCCGACTCCGTTCAAGCATTACCCTCCTCACTTGCGGGGACTTGCCACCCCATACAAAGCCCGCTATAACTTTATTGACCCGCTTAAAAAAGGACCCCGGGATGAAGATGGGGAGACATTGAAAAACAAACAGGAATCTCGGGAGGACCGTCATTTTAACCGTTTGAACTCTGCCCGCCAGAGACAACGGGAGCGCATCCTGTCTCTGGAAATCCTCCTTCATCTGATCCACCAACCGGGCTAAGTTCAATTTATGTAGCCGGTCCCAGTTCCGCGCCACCTGGATACCCAGGTACCTGAAACTGTCCCCTACCACTCTAAACGGCAGTTCCCCCAGTCGCCTCTCCTGACCCCTCGCCTGGACCACAAACATCTTGCTCTTCCCCATATTAAGCTCATACCCCGAAAACCATCCAAATTCTCCTAAATTTCCCATAATTTCTTCCATCTCCTCAAATGGATCCGAAACATATAAAGGCAGGTCATCCGCATACAGCGAGACTCTGTGCTCCACTCCACCGGCCCCCTCTATAAAAAAGTCCCCCATCCTCACAATCCCCACTCTCCGCCAAATTCAGAACCCCCCGTCCATCCTCCCCAGGGCAAACCGGTGATTGTCACAGATTGGGGACCCGACCACTGCTCCCACATGTCTCCTCCACTGCCCCCAGACTCTCAAGGCCGCCACCACCACCACGGGGCTGGTGGAGGACCGCGCCGGCGGGAACGGCAGAGGCGCAGTTACCAGCGCCCCCAGACTTGTGCCCCTGCAAGAAGCCGCCTCCATACGCACCCCTGCCCCCGCCCCACCAGCCACTTCCTGATCATGGCTATATTAGCCGCCCAGTAATAATTGCTGAAGTTCGGCAGCGCCAGCCCGCCCTCCCCCCGACTCCGTTCAAGCATTACCCTCCTCACTTGCGGGGACTTGCCACCCCATACAAAGCCCACTATAACTTTATTGACCCGCTTAAAAAAGGACCCCGGGATGAAGATGGGGAGACATTGAAAAACAAACAGGAATCTCGGGAGGACCGTCATTTTAACCGTTTGAACTCTGCCCGCCAGAGACAACGGGATCGCATCCTATCTCTGGAAATCCTCCTTCATCTGATCCACCAACCAGGCCAAGTTCAATTTATGTAGCCGGTCCCAATTCCGCGCCACCTGGATACCCAGGTACCTGAAACTGTCCCCTACCACTCTAAACGGCAGTTCCCCCAGTCGCCTCTCCTGACCCCTCGCCTGGACCACAAACATCTCGCTCTTCCCCATATTAAGCTCATACCCCGAAAACCGTCCAAATTCCCCTAAAATTCCCATAATTTCTTCCATCCCCTCAAATGGATCCGAAACATACAAAGGCAGGTCATCCGCATACAGAGAGACTCTGTGCTCCACTCCCCCCCCCCTCCCCCCCCCCCGCCGACCAGCCCCTTGAGGCCCTCAGAGCAATTGCCAGCGGCTTTATAGCCAGCGCAAACAGCAGTGAGGAGAGGGGGCATTCCTGTCTTGTCCGCCGGTGCAGCCTAAAATAGTCCGAAGTCGTCCTGTCCGTCCGTATACTTGCCTGGTATTGCCAGGAGCCTGGTATAGCAACTTAACCCAGTCAATAATGCCCCTCCCAAATCCAAACCACTCCAGAACCTCCTATAAATAATCCCACTCAACCCGGTTAAAAGCTTTCTCCGCATCCATCACGACCACTACCTCCACCTCCCTACTCTCCAACAGCATCATGATCACGTTTAACAGCCTTCTTACATTGGCCACCAGCTGCCTGCCCTTAACGAACCCCGTCTGATCCTCCACAATGACGTTCGGCACACAATCCTCAATCCTAAAGGACAAACGTTTGGCCAGCAGTTTGGCATCTACGTGGAAGTTGGATAGTTCTCTGCTAAAACTTACGATTTCTGATTTGTGTTGAGTATTTTAAACAAAATCTGGTTGCTGTGATTTTAAAAACATTTAAATTATCCTCTTAACACAACTGCAAACTGACTTACTAACAATAGGGGATCACAAGTGGCATGACACATGGGAAATCAAAGGATAGATTATTTTATACATATTTTAAGAGGACCACTGATTTATGATGATTGAATCAGTCAAATCACATTTTTATTACTCATAATTCTGGAAGCGATGGTATTTTCAGCTCAAGAATTACATTATATGCATATTGTCATGAAAATTGTTATATGCTTTTATAGTTTTGTATTCTGTTCTATCTTGCAATTAAAACTTTTCCTTTCCTAACAGTGGATCTGTAGGAGTACTGGGAAGCATATTTTGAGGATGCTGACAGGATGGCCCGAGGGCCTCTAGACACTGGTGAAGTATGTGATAATGTGTATAAAGGCAAAGTGGGATCAGAAAATATAGCATAGCTGGATATTTTGGCCTTGGATTATAGAAGGAAACCTCAGTGGTCTGGGACACTGGCAGTGGGCTGCTGTAATTTAATAGTATTGGGAGGGCGGCCTTGGATTGTTGAAGCACTAAATTGAGGATGACAGGGCATCAAAGTATCTGTGAACAAACTAGTGGCTAGGGGGAAGTGCAAGAGTTATGGGAGTGCCTCAGGGCTGTGGGGAAAAGGTGAAAGGAGCATGTTAGACAGTGGCAGTCGTGTGGGAGTGGCAGTCAGGTCAGCATCATGGCCAGTCCTGAAGTGTAGGTGGTGCAATACCAAGGGCTAAGACCAGTCCCTGGCGGACTTGTGAGGTCTGGCAGCATCAGAAAAAGGCCTTGGTTCAAGGTCAGCTCCAGCTCCAGTTAGGTAGTGGCAAGAGAAAGAAATTTGAGTTGGGCAGGAAGACACATTTTCACAGATTGTTGCAAACTATGCAACTTGGAACTCGTCGATGCTAGAAGCATTAGAATGCCAGTGAATCATGTTGAATGCCAGAGATGTATGCATTAGAAATAGGGATAAAACCAGAAAGTTTCAGGTTAAGGGTTAAGCCTGACAGAAGGCAAGAAAATTTTGCAGGAAGTAGATGCTTTAAAAGGAACCAAAGGTAGAGAATTGCCTTTGTTTAAATACAGTGAGTTGATCTGGAATGCACTTCTTGAAAGGGTGGTGAAAGCAAATTTAATGGTTACTTCCGAAAAGAGGAATTGGATGTATATCAAAAGGAAAGAAAATTTAGGACTGTGGAGTAAAGACAGGAGAATGGGACTAATTGTATAATTCTTTCAAAGAGTAGCATGATTCTATGAAAAATTACTTGCTACGGACTGCGGGTGTCCCTGGCACCATTCCTAATCAGAAGATTCTCTCCGCCTGACTGCCTTTGTCTTTCCCTGTGCTTTTATTTCCCCTACTCAGTCTCTTTCTCCTCCTACTTCTCTCACTGTGTTCCCCACTAAATTTGTTCTTTCTGACTCGGTATGTGCACAAGCAATTGTTTCTCTGTGAAGGAATGCAGCAATAAATATTAAGTTATAAGCTATAAATGAGGACTTAAATTTTAAAAAGAGCGATTCTCCTGTGAAGTAGGGATAAAAACTGATAAGCAAAGTTAACCTGCTGAACAAAGGTTTAAGTGTTTGTAAACACGTGGGCATAATCGTGCGCTGAAGGGGAGCAACATCATATGGAGTGTCAAATAATACAAACCAGTTCCCTGGTAAGATACCACAGTTTAACAATAGATAATCTTTAGGATGACTGGAAACAATTTGTTAACTGGATCCTGGAAAATGGGTGTTGCGAGACCACTGTGTGCGCCTCTCAGTATCCGGTATGATTGAAAGATATTGATGAAAAACAAAAGATGCTGTCCAGCATGAGTGTTCACAATGGTTTAGTTCTCTTAGCATATAAATATTGTAACTACGCAGTGGGAGATTTAAATTTGTTGGATTCACTCCAGCGTCTCTCAAGGTAAAGGTAGCTATTGTAGAGTAATGATGATAGTTCTCCCCTTAATTGGGACAGAGGTATCTTGCTAGACTCGGTAGCTTTCTACTTGGGGATTTAAGGTAAATTCTACTTTAAATATTGATGGCTAACTTACATATCTCGCTGTAACATTAATTCAACTTGGATTCTCTATTATTGGAATCCTATTTTTCCTGGAACTATCAAAGTTGCGATAACTATCAAAAGTGAATTGAGTGTTCAGATCTTTAAATTTAAAAATATACATTTTTATCAAGACATTTATATATACAGTAAACACAACAAACACAAGAACAAACAGAAAACCTTGTAACAAATAAATGACTACCCGAACGCCCCAACCTCCCTGCACCCATTCTACCATCCCCATTTTAACCCCATTATCTGCGCACCCCTCCCGGACCCCTCAATTTTCTTTGAAAAAGTCGCTGAACGGCTTCCATCTCCATGCAAACCCATCAACTGACCCTCGTAAGGCAAAATTAATTTTCTCCAGCCTTAGGAATTCTGCCAGGTCGCTCACCCACACCCCCGGCTTCGGTGGCCCCGAATCCCTCCACTCCAGCAAAATCTGTCTCCGGGCTATCAGGGAGGCAAAGGCCAAAATGTTGGCCTCTCTCGCCCCTGGACGCCCGGGTCTTCCGACACACCAAACATTGCCACTGTGCAGATGGGAGTAGGATGAAAATTCCTTCGGCCTCCCAAACCTCCACGGGTCCACCCTCACCATGCGTTCCACTGACCCTTCAGCTCCTTCGCCACAGCCGACACCCTCTCCGACCACGGACCCGACCGGTCCAAACGTGGCTCAATAACCGTATTAAAGACCCCCCCCCCATAATCAACCACTGTGAGTCCAGGTCCAGGATCTTTCCCAGCACCCGTCTCATGAATTCAACATCGTCCCAGTTTGGGGCACAAGCATTCACCAAGACAACTGGCACCTCTCCCGTTTCCCACTCACCATCATAAACCTTCCTCCCAAATCTGCCACTATACTCCCCACCTCAAATGCTACCCGCATGTTTATCAGCACCTTCACCACCACCCCCCCGGTGTCCTCATATCTAACCCTGAATAGAAGACTTGCCCTACCCACCCTTTCCTTAGCCTAGTCTGATCTCCAATCTTCAAGTGCGTTTCTTGCAAAGAGGCCACGTCCGCCTTCAAGCTCCTCAGATGCACTAACATGCGCGACCGTTTGATTGATTGATTGACTGATTTGATTTATTGTCACATGTATCGAAGTACAGTGAAAAGTACTTTTCTGCAGCCAAGGGAACGTACACAGTACGTACATAGTTGACAAAAAAAGAATAATTGACAGAGAACATTGACAAATGGTACGTTGACAAACAGTGATTGGTTACAGTGCGGAACAAGGAGCCAAACAAAGCAAATACATGAGCAAGAGCAGCATAGGATGTCGGGAATAGTGTTCATACAGGGAACAGATCAGTCCGAGGGGGAGTCGTTGAGGAGTCTTGTAGCTATGGGGAAGAAGCTGTTCCTATGTCTGGATGTGCGGGTCTTCAGACTGCTGTATCTTCCGCCTGATGGAAGGGTCTGGAAGAAGGCAAAGCCTGGGTGGGGTCTCTGATAATGCTGTCTGCCTTCCTGAGGCGCATGTTAGTTGTACATTGACAGAATCAATGTACGGGTGGCAAGCTTGTATGATGGATTGGGCTGAGTTCACCACACTCTGCAGTTCCTTGCAATCGTGGGCCGAGCAGTTGCCATACCACGCTGTGATGCAGCCGGATAGGATGCTCTCTGTGGCACATCTGTAGACGTTTGTGAGAGTCAGTGCAGAAATGCTGAATTTCTTTAGCTTCCGTAGGAAGTAGAGACGTTGTTGGGCTTTCTTGACTGTTGCATCAACTTGAGTGGACCAGGACGGACTGTTGGTGATGGTGACCCCAGGAACTTAAAGCTATCTGCTGGCCCATTGAGCCCTCTCATGCTCCATGTAACCAGCCTGGTCGGGCAGTATCCCACCCCCTCCCCTCCCCTGCCGATCAACTATATTCCTTCTTAGGCCAGCCCCCAGCCCGTGTCATGCGACCCTCCAAGCCCATGCTCGGATGTCCACCGTCACCACCTCTTTTCTGCTGCGCCATAGCAACCTCACCTTTGTCAGCAGCTCCCCCCTTCCCCCTCCCTTAACCAATACAACACTCCCACCCCCTTCTATTTCACTCACCACTTGCTCACCCCGCATTGTGCTCTCATTAACTAGCTCGCCCAGCTAGCCTGGCAACCTCCGCCCATTACGCCAAACGTCTTATCCCCCCACTAATTCCCCTTCCCACCGGTAGAACACCTCCTTCGCACAATCAACAATGAAATAAGAAAAAGATGCACTCACCTTGCACGTTCTCCAAGCATCCGGCAACAGTGCCCCAAAAAAACTCTCCAAGAAGGAAGGTTCACCCCCTGACCAACAACCTGTGCTGTACTTTTTTATCTTCTTTGTTCTAACCCAAAAACAATAAAGCAAAAAGGCAGAGAGAATTAACATCTTCTCACATTTCCTCCACCACACAATTTCCTCCTTCTCCTGCCAGTTCATTGTCTCTTAAAAACTTCATTGCCTCCTCTGCTGTCCCAAAATACTGCTCATGGCTGTTGAGTCACGCAGAGTCGGGCCGGTTACAGCAGCCCCAATTTCACCCCCTTCTTGAAGAGGGCAGCCTTGACTCCGTTGAACCCGGCTCTCCGCTAGGCCAGTTCCGTGACCAGGTCCTGCAATACCCGGAGCTCTTACTTTCCCAGGTACACCTTTCGTCTGCCTGGTCCACCGCAAAATCTTCTCCATGTCGCGGGATCGGTGAAGCCTCACCACCATCGCCCTTGGTGGCTCGTTCACCTGCGGCTTCCTCATCAATGCCCTATGCGCCCGATCAGGGGTCAGTCGACGGCCCCCTCCCCCATCAGCTGCTCCAGCATTTTGGCTAAACATGAGCCAGCGTCTGCTCCCTCGATGCCCTCTGGCATCCCACCAATTCTTAAATTTTGTCTCCGGGAGCGTTTCTCCAGATCCTCTACTTTCTCCTTTAGCCGCTTTGGGGTCTCCTGCATCATCCCAATGTCAGCCACCAACGAGGTAAGCTGCTCTTCATGCTCGCCCATTGCCTTCTCCACTTTCTGAATCGCCTGGCCCTAAGTCTTCAGCCTCTGCTCCACCCGATCGGTCCCCGCTTTTAGTGGTTCGACCACATTAGCCAGGTACTCCTGGGTTTCCCTCCTCTGCTGGCTGAACTTCTCATTTAAGAAGTCCACCAGCTGCTCATTACTCTACTGGGCAGGCAGGGCCAACCCTTTAATAATAATAATCTTTACTGTCACAAGTAGGCTTACAATAACACTACAATGAAGTTACTGTGAAAAGCCCCTAGTCGCGACATTCCGGCGCCTGTTCGGATACACAGAGGGAGAATTCAGAGTATCCAAATTGCCTAACAGCACGTCTTTTGGGACTTCCGGGAGGAAACCAGAGCACCCGGAGGAAACCCCGAAGACACGGAAAGAACATGCAGACTCCAGACAGGCAGTTATGCAAGCTGGGAATCGAACCTGGGACCCTGGAGCTGTGAAGCAACAGTGCTCGCCACTGTGCTACCGTGCTGCCCTTTACCCTCCGCCATCTTCACCTGTGGCACATGAAGAATTTCTTTCTCCAAAAGCTCCTTCCTTTTTGACCCATTTCTGGTCCGTGGATCTATCCACCAGCACCACCAGTGGAGCTTTACTTTCCTCCACCACCTCTACACCTTTTTCCAACAAAACATCCGCCCAGTAAATGGGGAAAAGGACCGAAAAAAATTGCCTCGAGCAGGAGCTGCCAAATGTGCAACCACTTACTCCATGGTCACCACCGGAAGTAGATGTTTAAACTTTTAGGTAATCTAGAAAGTATATTGTCTCATATGGTCGTCTGCATCCAAACTCAAAAACCCATCACCACACACTATATAGTGGAGAGGTACATTGTCAAGGAGAAATGAGCAGAGCCTTATACTATCCAATTTATTATCAAAATGCTAAAATGGCTATCTGGGGGAGGGTACTATTTCTGGTGGTTCAATTCCTTCAGGGAGAGTTAGATCAGTTCTTCAGTCCCTTGCAAATGAGTGCGAGGCCTGTCTTTCTCAACCTTAAGTGACAGTGATCATCTGAGAACATAGAACATACAGTGCAGAAGGGGGCCATTCGGCCCATTGAGTCTGCACCGACCCACTTAAGCCCTCACTTCCACTTAACCCAATAACCCTTCCTAACCGTTTTGGTCACTAAGAGCAATTTAGCATGGCCAATCCACCTAACCTGCACGTCTTTGGACTGTGGGAGGAAACCGGAGCAACCAAAGGAAACCCACGCACACACGGGGAGAATGTGCAGACTCCGCACAGACAGTGACCCAGCGGGGAATCGAACCTGGGACCCTGGCGCTGTGAAGCCACAGTGCTATCCAGTTGTGGTACCGTGCTGCCCTGAAAGAAATATGCCTGTTCTGTAGTAGTCTCAAAAAGGAGCTTGGGTTACAATCCACTTTGTCTCTCTCCCTCTCTCTACTCTCCCAATTACAGAAACTCTCCACTAATTTCTTCCGAAATCCCTCAGTCACTCTCCTTCTCACATCCCTTTCAATCTGTCCCTCGCCTCCTAATTTATTTCAACCCAGCTACTGTCCCAACGCTCCCTCTTTCTCCTTGCTGACTCTACACTTGGCCTGGGAGGGAAACAGTGAGAGCACTCAGGATGATTGCAAAATAACTTAACTGGTTAATCGATGCGTGATACCCAGTGGAACTGGAAAGTTGGAAGGAAATCCAACTGTACTGTAAAAATATGAAAAGAATTGCGGTGGATGGCTCAGTTAACTAAATTGAAGACCTCAGAGAAGCCAAGGAATGTATCACATTCGCAATTACAAAAGATGAAATTTGCTTTGGGACCATCTTGGCATTATAGTGAGGGTAGAAACCAAATGGAGCTATTCAAATGGGAAACAGGAGGAAAGGGGAAAGCAGGTTTAAGAGAAGGTAAGAGCTTTGCCCATTAACTTTCAATTCTCTAAACTATATGTTTAGGGGCATGAAATTGAGCTGATTGACAATCAGCGTGGGATTGCTAATCCACTCCTACCTTCCTACTGGGATATTAAAGTAATTCTTTCTTGCCTGACCTTCTGACTCAAGCTGGGTGAGAACTGTGCAGTACAGGACACTCTGAGGCCTTCAGTCGACGGCTGCAGAGTTGGACCCAAGTAAGCCATTCCCTTCTGAGGCAGTAACTGGTAGGTGCAAAGACCCTGCCAGGTTCTAGCCAAGGAGAAGGATGGTAGGCATGGGAAGTATAGGGTTTGTGCACAGTCGAGAGGGGCCCCCGGGCAGTGCAGGGGGGCCAGCCGCAGTCCAGGGAGGCCACATGCAGTCTATGGGGGCGCACACAATCTGGGGGGACACTCACAGTCGGGTGGGATGTGTGAGTCGAGGGGGGTGCACGCAGTCGAGAGGAGGTGCACAGTCAAGGTTGGTGGGTGCAGTCGGGGGGGGGTGCCGCAGTCGAGGGGGGTGCGCGCAGTCAAGTGGGGTGCACGCAGTCGAGGGGGTGCCGCAGTCGAGGGGATGCGCGCAGTCGAGAGGGGTGCCACAGTTGTTGGGGTGCTTAGTCAAGGAGGTTGCACTTAGTCAAAGGGGGATTCGCTTGGTCGAGAGGGGTGCGTACAGTCAAGGTGGGGGCGGTGCGTGCAGTTAGGGAGGGGTCATGTCTTCAAGGAAGGGGGCCTGTGCTGTATGGTTGAAAGGGAAGAGAGTGCTCGGGGGGGGGGGGGAGAGAGAGTATTCGGTGGGGGGGAAAGCGAACATTCGGGGTGGGGGAAAGATTGCATTCGGGGTGAGGGAAAGAGAACTTTCAGGGTAGGAGAGGGAGACCGATCAGCGTTGGGGAAGGAGAGCATTCGGGGTGGGGAATGAGAGCGTTTGGGGTTTGGGAAAGAGAGCGTTCGGGGTGGGGGAAGGAGAGCATTTGGGGTGGGGGAAAGAGAGCGTTTGGGATGGGGGACGGAGAGCGTTTGGGGTGGGGAAAAGAGAGGGTTTGGGGTGGGGAAAAGAGGGCATTTAGAGTGGGGGAAAGAGAGCTTTTGCGGGGGGGAGGTGGAAAAGAGAGTTCTTGGAAGAACAGATGATTGGAGTTCTTCTGATTGGGGAGGCCTCCGCTTTCACATCCGAGATGGAAAAATGTTTCCCACCCTACCTGCACCCGCTAGCCTAAAAATTGAGGCTGGTTGGGAAACCCTTAAGTGGTCAGGAAGTGGCCTTAATAGATGGAGGTGTGCGTTTTCATCCAGAGGCCCTGTCCACCCAGCAATGAAATTGTGATTGGGTGGGGCGGGCAGCTTCCTGGGGGAATCCCGTCCACTCAAATGTTATGCTCCCCAAACTTCACAACCCGCCTTTGGGGGGGGGTTTAATATTCTACCCACAGACGACGTTATTGTGCCCACATCCGAACAAAATTAATTCTGAGGCTCCACAAAACATTCAACCCATTGCCTAATGTTTTTCTGTCAATCTCTAGTAATGATCTTATTTTATCAAATGTTTATTTTATATGTTTCCCTTGCCAGAAACTGAAGGCAAATTAGGATCAAACATGTAGGTCTGTAACTCAAATTTATGTGTGAATGCAATTCCTTGTCAATCACAAACACGCAATGCAACACTACTTGTTTATTTGTAATTTGACCGTGTTTTTTTGTTTGCAACAAACATACTTACTTTATGAAGAGTATCTTCCAGCAATGCTCTATGTTCTCTTTAACTCTAATCCACCGTAAATTCAATTTAAGACGTCACATAATCTGCAAGAGAATTATGAACAAGTTTAAAATAGATTTCTCTGTCCCCACTTCAACCACATGATGTGCGCATTACACATGTTTTATTTTGTTTATCCGTATTTAATTTTCAGTTGCAGTGACTGAAAAGTATATTTCTTTATTGTCACTCGGTCAAAATGCTGGAATTTGCTACCTTACATACATCATACCGACTGCAGTGATTCAAGAAGATTCAACCTTCCCAAGGACAACTAGTGATTGGCAATAAATGCCAGCTTTGTGAGCAACACCCACATCCTCAGCACAAATGAAAAATAAGTTGATCATAATCTTGAAACTGCCGAAGTAACTTTGCTATTGAATTGATCAGGGTTGTCATTTGCTACAACATACTTTCTAATTAACGCATATGATTTGCCAGGCAAAGATGCATGTGGCTACAAATGCCATGGAAGATAATTTATATTCTCTTGATTTGTGAGTTGACCCCAATCTAATTAATTAATCAGTTTTAATGCCGCCCATTATGAGGTATTGGATAGTGGTGTGTAGGCGATATCATATTGCAAACATTGAATGAAAACAAGAAATACTGTACCTCATAAGGAAGTGGGAGAAAGGATACAAGACTCAGTATCATAACTGATTAATTAAACAAGTTAGAAGAATTTGGCTCTTTCAAACACTTCCCAGCCATCGCAAAGGGGTTCAGAGCCAGTGAAGAACTTACTGTTCTGCATGAGTTTTAGGTACAGCAGCCAGAAAAAAGTTAAAACTCAGAACTTGTAAACAGGTTTCTCTGCACAGAGATAATATGCAGCAATAATTGCATCAGAAGGGCTCATCACGATGTGTTGTTATGATAATTGCTTAATCTGCTTTCCTCCAATAAAATTAGAATTAAACAAAACAAAAATTATCTGCAGTGCGGCCTCCATCATCCACACTCAATTATCCAACTTTTCATTATCCATCAGAGGAAAAGTGGCAAGTATCTTGATATTTTATAGTTTGATGTTGAACAAAACTATGTTTGTTTGTTTTTTAAATATTTGACCTCATTCCCATAATCAAAATATAACTGTCTGTACCACACATGCAAGACCAAATCAAGGACTCTTGACTACCTGTTAATTATAATTTTCTTCTTATTCTTGCGTGGGACGTGAATGTCATTGCCTAGGCCAGCATTTATATTGCCCATCTCCAATTGCCCTTTGAAGGTGGCTGTGAACTGCCTTCTTGAACTGCTGCAGTCCGTTTGGTTTAGGTACACCCACAATGCTTTTAGGGAGTTCCAAGGTTTTGGCCAACAGTAGTGAAGGAATGACAATATAGTTCCAAGTCAGGATGGTGTGTTGTTTGGGGGAGAACTTGCAGTTAGTGATATACCCATTAAACTCCTTCTGTTGTCCTTCTAGATGGAAGACATCACAAATTTGGAAGGTGCTGTTGAAGGAGTGTATCATGTATGGTACAGACTGCTGCCATTGTGTGTCAGTGGTGGAGGGAGTGGATGTTGAAAGTGGTGGATGGTGTGCCAATAAATAGGCTGCTTTGTCGGAACTGAATGCAGTTTTGCTCAATATATTTATTTTAAAAATCAACAGGAGTGACAACAGCAACACCTCATCACATGCCTTACACGTAGCATAAGTATTTTGCGTGTACATTTACTGAGCAAGTAACCACCACAATTCAGGGTGGAACTCTGCATTTTTTTCCGGCAGTTCTGGGATTTCCTCAATTTCTGACTGCTGAGAATGTTGAATTGCACAAGACGCACAGATCTGCCCCCAGCACTACATCCACAATGTGATTGGATGCTGATTGCCTTTTGCTATGTCTAGCCTCTCTAGACCTGCTCATTGTTGGTTTGGCTTGATTTCTTCTGTTGTCCCGAAGTAGCTACGTTGACTGGGCAAGTTACCCCTGATGTCAGTTCCCAAATTTGGACAATGTTAGTGGCGTTTTCATGGGACTGAGTCTGGTGATTCAGCAATGCTAATACCATTTTAGCAGATAACCTAGGAGTGCACACAACTATTAAAAAGCACTTGAACACTCTGCATTTCATCTTCAACATGCACACAACATATTAAAATTACACATACGTATGTTGCGCAGATATTAATTTTGGGATCATATAGCTAATAATTGTGACTATTTATTTATTTTCGATTTTATCAAAAGGAAATTAGTTACTTACAATTAAAGTCTAATGAACTAGACAACATTTGTATTAATATAACTAGATTGGTCAGCAAAAAAAAATTAGAGACTAGGAAAAATCTCCCAAGTGTTCAAATTCTTACATTTTAATTGTAGTTCAATGTCCATAATATTATTTATAGAAATTAAGATTGGGGTGCTGTTTGCGAATACCGGTGCAGATATTGACTGGAGGTAGTGAATGTTAAATATCACTCACTTTGGATCTATTCCAAATGCTTATTAGCTGATTCAAAAGAAGCATTGGTAAACAGCCCAACATGCCTGCTCACCTTCTTGGTCAACATGATGCAGAATGCAAATTAAATTAAAATAATGCAAAAAAAAACATCGACTGCTGGTGAGTCTAAGACTTAAAGCAAAAGGACAGCACAAAACAAATAATGGATAGTTGGCACTCAAATTACGCATGTCATAACATGGTAATATATCATGGTAAAAATGCTGGCAGCCTCATCTTTTAATGCATTCACATTTGTTGTAGGCATTCACATCATATTTTAACTAAACACATTTTCAATATCTTAATACGGAGTTTATGGGAACAAAGTAATGTAATGGTTTGTTACTAGCATAGCAACCCATAGGTGTGAGTTCAATTCCAACCATGTCAAGTTATAACACTGAAGTCAATAATCTTGCTGGACTGTTAAGCGATGTCTTACAGGAAAGATGGTATGTTACCCTTACTCAATATGGTATAAACATGTCTCCAGTCATAAACTGAATTTAATGTGTGTCCCCCCAAAGTAGAACTGAGCAACTCACTCAGTTGTAAACAACTAAATTGTTCACTGAAATTAAGTTGACTTATCAGCAAAGACTCAGGCATCATACAAGGGCAAGGCATAGGCAATCATAGCTTGATCAACCTTGCAAAGATCTCCAATGGCTGGCATCCAAATTGGGAGAGCAACAGATTGACTTTGTCATACTCAGAATCATATCCATCAGGTTGGATGTCCGCAAAGGTCAGGTAAAATAAGATCAAGGAAATGTCCTGTTGATCACCACTTAACAACCGTCCTCAACTGACAAAGTTAATACTTTGCCATGATGAATGCAACTTGGAGAAAAGACTGAGGAATGGAAGAACACATTTTGAGAGATAAATTCAAGACTGGTTGAATAGTTTACTACAACAGACCAAGCTGGCAGCAATGGACATTGAAATAAGACTGGTGAAGGAACAATCAACAAAGGAGTGGCTTATTTGACCTTGCCCTCATCCTCATTAAATTATATGCTTCAGGCGCATCAATAAACACATTACCAGGAGAGACCACTATGGAGTTCTTGTGAAGAGAGATGCACAGCTCCATGATAAGAATCTCCAACCATGTGATATGACTGCGCAAACTGAGGCAAGTATAGGTTAGATCTATCAGGTAAAAAATAAGTAATTACACAGTTCCAAAATCTGTGAACGTGTGAAATCTGACAACCCTCACCCCTCCTTCAGCATTACTCTGAGACCAATCCTTGTTTGATGGGGACTGTAGAAGGGCATGCCAGGGCAGCATCAGGCATATCTTAATGAAGTATTGCAGCATACTGATTGGGTAAGAGATTACAGAATGTCGTTAACAGCCACAGTCAAATAAAAGTAAATAAGACAATAGCTACAACAGCCAAACACAGAGAACAGCTCTAAAATTAGTTGTGCGCCATGGGTAAGACATTGATGAGATTCCATCTTCCGCACTGCGTATTTCAAACTTAAAAGGCTATAACTACTGATGTGAGAAGCCACAAAACAGATCATTCAGGGCATTAGGAATTTAAAATAAAAATGAGGAATGTTGGAAATGCAGATCGGCTGGCAGCTGTAAAGTGGAAAGTTAGGTTAACATTTCTCAGGTCGGGCGAACCTTCTGACGAGTCTCCAGTTAAAACACAATGGTCCAGATTTTGTTGGAGCAGGTCATCATCTCGTCGTGAACCCAGTTAGACTTTCGCTCACCCTTAAGCTTGAAACTTCTTGACTATGTAACTTGCTAGAAGTACAAGCCGATAACAGGATGGCAACAATTTACCTCCTGAACCAAAGAAATATAAGTTGAGGAAGGAACGTAAACTATGGAGAAGAAAGTAGGGTGAATTGGTATCAAAATGAGATACAGAAAGAGAAACAGAAGATTAGACTGAGACAGGGAAAAAGACAGAAGAAAGATTTTTTTTTAATATTAAAAATCTAACAAATTACAATTTGTAGGAATGAAACTCCACCGCTTAAATTGTTCTCTCCCTAACTTGGAGAGCATTACAGGAAAATAAAACTGTCATTAAAAATGTACATCAATTGTCAAGTTCTAGTTCTGTTTTCTTGTGATGAGTTTAATTGGCAATGAATGTGCAAATACAGCAATTTACTGAAACAATGGGGAGGAAGGCAAGATCCATTTTTGTGAGGCTCATGGGGGAGTGACGCAAATTGTTCAGCAACTTGTGGCAATTCGTAACTCACTTGAAATATCTTCCTTGCCATAGCTCCTCGATGATTTACATATCAATAACAGTAAGCGCCATTAAACCCATCATTATCTTGGCAGCAAGATCTGGACCATTATCTTTTGAAAGGTGGATGGATCTTCTGGGTATTTCATGGAATTTCCTTTTTTAATTTCCAATATTGAGTTTTTTTGTTAAAGCACTGATTTAGGAATCAGGAATTCCTAAAATGAAACACCTTTAAGGAAGCCAATCTTGTTGTTACTTTGAAAAAAAATAGGATGCTACTCGGTGATCTAATTGAGGTTTTTACGATATGAAAGCTAGTGACAGAATTAATTAAGATACATTATCATTCTGGCCAAGGTTCAAATGTCACAGGAAAAATTTAAAGTGAACAAGTTAGGAATGAAAAGTGAAAATGGATTGTTCACATCCAATTATTTTTTTTAAAAATTAATTTGTGCAATACGTGTGCTGCTAGAAAGGGCAACTTTTTTGTCCAACACTAAGAAGTGTTGAGTTGTGTTTTGAACTGCTGCCTAGAATCCCTAGTTCAAGAGGTGGCCATTCGGCCCATCCTCTGAAAGAGCACCCTACCTAGGTCCGCTCCCTCTTTCTACCCCCTTAACCCCACCTTTGGACACTAAGGGGCAATTTATAATGGCCAATCCACCTAACCTGCACATCTTTGGACTATGGGAGGAAACCGGAGCACCCGGAGGAAACCCATGCAGACATGGGGAGAAAGTGCAAACTCCACACAGTCACCCAAGGCTGGAATTGAACCCGGGTCCCTGGCACTGTGATGCAGCAGTGCTAACCACTGTGCCATCATGCTGACCTGTGGCGCAGGTACAGCCACACTTTTTTGGAGGGGGAAGCGGAGTAATTCCAGGAATATTGACCCAGTGACAAGTGAAGGAAAGTCAATATAGTTTGAAGACAGGATGGTGTGTGGCATGCAGGGAAACGTGCAAGTGGTGGTGTTACCATGCACTTGCTATCTTGTCCTTCTAGGTGGTAGAGGTCCCTGGTTTGAAAGCTGCTGTCGAAGTAGGTTTAGCGACTTGCTGCAGATGCTTGTGGATGGCATACACCGCTACCACTGCATGGTTAAGGTGGTGGATGGGGCGCCAATGAAGCAGGCTGCTTTGTCCTGGAGTGTCAAGCTTCTTGAATGTTACTGGAAATGCGCTCATCCAGGCAAGTGGAAAGTATTCTATCACATGCCTGACTTGTGCCAAGACGTTGGGGATTAAGATGGTGCGTTACTGCCCCAGAATTCCCAGTCTTCTATTTGCACTTACAGCCAAAATATTTATATGGCATTTCAGTTTCTACTCAATGATGGGGGATTCAATGATATTAATGCCATTAAATGTCAAAGGGAGATGTTTACGTTATCTCTCATTGGAGATGGTCATTGCCTGGCACTCATACAGTGTGAATGTTATTTGCCATTTATCAACATAAGTCTGAATGTTATCCAGGTCTTGCTGCAGTGGATATGGACCGCTTCAATGTCTGAGCAGTTGAGAATGGTACTGAACAATCGTGCACTTATCAGCAAACTTCTCCACTTCTGACCTTTTGATGGAGGGAAAGTTATTGATGAAGCAGCTGGTTGGGCCTAGGGCACTACTCTGAGAAGCTTCTGAAATGATATCCTGGGGCTGAAATGAATAGGTTCCAATAGCTACAACCATCGTCCTTTGTGCGAGGTATAACTCCAAACAGAAGAATTTCCCCCGATTCCCATTAACTTCAATTTTGTTAAGGATCCTTGATTTCACAATCAGTCAAATGCTGTCTTGATGTCAAGGACAGTCACTCTCCTATCACTCTCTTGAATTCAGCTCTTTTGTCCATGTTTGGATCAAGGACGTAATGAGGTCAGGATCTGAGTGGCCTGGTGGAATTCAAACTGAATATCAGTGAGCAGGGTATTGATGACTAGGTCCCTCTGAGACACCTTCCATCACTTTTCTGACGATTTAAATTTAACTGCTTGGGCAGCAATTGGCTGGACAGGTTTTATTCTCTTTTTTGTGGGCACATAGCTTGGCAACTTTTCACATCGTCAGAGAGATGCCAATGTTGTAGCTGCAATGGAATCGCTTGACTAAGAGAGTAGTTAGTTCTGTAGCACAAAGCTTCAACACTACAGATGCCATCAGAATTGTATCCAGTGCCTTCAGCCATTTTCTGATGTCATACGGGGTGAATATGGGGAACTCAGGAGGAGGGAGAGGTTGATTGTGCAGTCAGCACTTCTGGCTTAAGATGACTGCAAATGTTTCTGTCTGATCTTTTGCACTCATAAGCTGGACTCTACCATCATTAAGAATGTTAAGCCTCTCCTTCTGGTTAGTTGTTTAATTGTCAATTACTATAGACAACTGGATGTGGCAGGACTGCAAGGCATTGGTCTGATCCCCAATTTGTGGGACAGATTTGCTCTACCTGTAGCAAGCTTTTTATGTTGTTCAGCACGCAAGTTGTCTTATTTTTAGCTTTACCAGGTTGGCACCTCATTTTTAGGTACCCCTGGTTCATCGGGGCATATTCTCCTACACTCTTTGGTGAACCACAATTGGCCCCCTGACTTGATGACAATGGTAGAATGAGGGATATGCTGGGCCAGGATGTTACATATTGTGGTGGAATATATTCTGCAGCTGCTCCTGATGGCCCACAGTGCTTCCTAGATGCCCATTTTTGCATTGCTGTGTCTGTTCTGTACCTTTCTTATTCAGCATGGTGGAAGTGCCACAAAATTCTTCAGTGCGAAGATGGGGCTTCATCTGCATAAGGACGGCACGATGGTCAGTTCTACCATTAAAGATGCATGTAAATTATCGGGGACAGAATCAAGTACGTGGGAGGGTGAATTGTGACGAGGATGCAGGGATCCTACAGCAAGATCTGGACTTGAGCGGGTGGGCTAACCAATGGCAGATTCAGTATAATTTGGATAAGTGTGAGGTTATTCATTTTGGAAGCAAAAGCAGGAAGGCAGATTACTACTTGAATGGTTGTAAATTGTGAGAGGGGAGTGTGCAGCGGGACCTGGGTGTCCTTGTGCACCGTCGCTGAAGGTAAGCATGCAGGTGCAGCAGGCAGTAAAGAAGGCTAATGGCATGTTGGCCTTCATTGCGAGAGGTTTCGAGTATAGAAGCAGGGATGTGTTTCTACAATTGTACAGGGCCTTGGTGAGGCCACACTTGGGAGTATTGTGTGCAGTTTTGGTCTCCTTCTCTGAGGAAGGATGTTCTTGCTCTCGAGGGAGTGCAGCGAAGGTTTACCAGACTGATTCCAGGGATGGCGGGACTGTCATATGAGGAGAGATTGACTAGGTTGGGATTGTTCTCGCTGGAGTTCAGAAGAATGAGGGGGAATCTCATAGAGACTTATCAAATTCTAACAGAACTAGACAGGGTAGATGCAGGGATGATGTTACCAATGATGAGTGTATCCAGAATCAGGAGTCACAGCCTTAGGATTCAGGGTAAATCGTTTCGGACAGAGATAAGGAGACATTTCTTCACACAAAGAGTGGTGAGCCTGTGGAATTCATTACCACAGGAAGTAGTTGATGCTAAAACTTTGAATATATTCAAGAGGTGGCTGGATATAGCACTTGGGGAGAATGGGATCAAAGGCTATGGGGAGAAAGCAAGATTAGGCTATTGAGTTGGATGATCAGCCATGATCGTGATGAATGGCGGAGCAGGCTCAAAAGGCCTCCTCCTGCTCCTATCTTCTATGTATCTATGTATGTATCTAAGTAGGCTTATCCCTCTTGAGGAATAGATAGCTACTAAAGAACTTTGCAGCAAACAGTATAAATTAGCTCGAGCAATATCTGGAGGGAGAAGGAATTTGAGTATTGAATAGATGGCATGAAAAGGAAAATAAGATTGATTTATGAAAAAAGGCAGACTTGTTTTGAATCTGCTAAACTTCTTGCATATCTAAAAATCATTACCTTCAAAGCATCAAGGTGCCAGCCTGGACTCAGATGCATTCACATATGACATAGGTCAGGGCTTCAATTCTTACTCCAAAGACGTGTGCACCTTAATTTTGACATACACTCAAATGCAATGTGGAAGGATTGCCTATTTGTTGGAAATGATGGGCACGATTCAGCAAACGCATTATGGCCAGCACGGAGCCGGGCACAATGGGTGAATCCCGGGAGCGCCCCAAATTGGGCTCCACACCGGGCGCAAAACCCCACACAAGTCACCCGACTCGCAGCACTGGCACAATCTGGATCATGCCCTCGCTGGCCGTGATCCACATAACGATATTTAAATAAGCCATTAGGCTCATTCAGCCCCTGGAAGTCAACTACCTTCGCTGCCCGGCCTCAACCGGGCACCTTTTACACTGGTTTCCACAAACATAAACATAGGCCAGGCCAGGCATGATGGCACCTCGGGGAGGGAGGTTGGTCTCGCAGGCCATTAGAGCCCCCCGGTGTTCGGCAACAGGGCAGGGTAGTAACTTTGGCACTTTCCCTGGCAGCTGGGCACATTGGCACTGTCAGCTTGGTACCCTGCAGTGCCAACTGGTGCTGCCAGGGTGTTATGTTGGAAGTGCCATGGTGCCCAGGTGCCAGGTTGGCACTGCCAAGGGTCAGGGCCTTGGATGCCATGCCATGAAAGGGGAGGGGGAGAGGTGAGGGAAGGTTGGGGGGATGCGGCAAAGTCCTGAAGGGGGGGGATGGTGTAGAGATCAGGACAGCTGTTCAAAATGGCGCCCCTATCTCGGAGGAGTCAGTCCTGCAGGCAAGCTCAGCTCCTCAGTGTAGGAAATCTTCCTAAATGTAATCACGATGGGAAGAAACTCCCAGAGGCCCAAAGAAATGGCCAAGTGCCATTGAATAGCGGTGTCAATCTCATCACTGCAGCCGTCAAGAAACACAGTAAATCCAGACTTAGAAATATTTTGGATGAATCGTGTCTGTTGGCTTTGTAACAAAATATTAAACCAGGATCCCAACTGCCATTCTATGTGGTCATAAAAGGTGCCATGGCAATATCCAAGCAAGAACGATATCATGGTCAGCATTGCTCTCTCAATTATCACTAAAAACAACTTTAAATGGTTATTTGTTTAATTGCTTTTGTGTGACCATGTTGTGTGAAAATTGGCTGCCATTTTCCCCTACATTACAATATCATGGGCTCTTCAAAAACTACTTCAATCACTACGAAGCAATTCAGGACATCTTGAGGTCATGAAAAGCCCCATATAAATGCAAATTTTTGTCTTCTCTTACTCATCTGCCCTATTATTTCCCTTTATATTTGGCTTGTTGCCCTGCACTCTTCAGTAATTACAGCCTTGTGCTGCTTTGTACTTCACTGTTCCATGTTCGTCTTTCAAGCCCTATTAATCTGCCGACTGGAAAGGAAATGTTTTCCAAGTAAAGTCTGGATTGTTTTCCTTCTCAATTTATGATCAGTGTCTTTAACTCACTCAATAATGTGTGGGCTCAATCCCTATTCGAGGACTCAAGGCACATAATTTACGATGACAAGAAAATCTCCCAATTTCTAGACCAATGGCTTTCTGTCAAAGAATATCACAAGAAAAACACATTAACTAATCTTCGTTTAATTGACCTATCTCACTAGCAGGTTTGCCTACATAACAGTTATTATAATTCAAAGTGATTCATTGCATCCGAAATATTAAGACAATTCAATGAAATAAAGGACAGAATAAATGCAAATCACCATCATCTTCTACTACTGGGCATTTTTCTTCCTTGACATTCCACCTTTCAAACTCTCTTAAAGCTCAACAAATTAGATCATCGCCTTGAAATTAAAGTTTTTATTACAAAGGCTCTAGGTCTATTTGCCTTCACAAACTTAGGTGCTATAATACTATGCTTGCCATATAAATATTTATCTTGGATTCAGTTTTTCAGTGCTGCTCTGTCCTTCACATAAAGCCTTCCCTCAGTATTTAAGGGCAACATTTTTTCAACTGTTCTTACAATCTTGGTCAGGTCTGTCTATTTGGGCAGCTACAAGACTGCACGTCTGAGCTGGGTCATCTGGTGCATCTCAATTTCTAATATACTTGTCCAAAAAATTATATTTTTTGCCTGTCAAAGGTCATCTTTCTGCCTAATAGTCTGCTGATTCTGTTTTTTCTCCCTTACAGAGTGGCTGCACTCATTCTTATATCAGTCAGCACTTCACAGCTTGAGGACACCCAAACTCCCCGCAAAAACAAGTAACAAATTGAAATGAGGGGATTGGTGAGGAAGTCAACGAGAGCCCCCACTTCCATTTGTTGTGTTCCTACTGGAGAATAGAGATTTAAGTACTTAGCCAGGACCCAATACTTGTTTCATAAAACCCTAAAACAAACACTGAAGATTGGCCTATTGTGCCTGTGTTGGTTGTTCGCTAGAGCAATCCAAAGTTAATTCCACTGTCTTGCTCTCTTTAATACCACCTTTCTCTGCATATCTGTTTTTCTTTTATTTGATACAAAAACCTGTGCCTTTACTCACTTATATAACAAAGTATTCCAACCTCTAGCAACTGTGTGTAAATAATTTTCTCCTAACCTATTTTCTCATTCTCTAACCCAAGGAAATTGTCTTTGCCTATCATTGTCAAAACCCCTCATAAATTAATAACTTCTATTAAGTCTCTACTTCACCTTTTCTGCTCCAACAAAACTGGTACCAGTATCTCAAGTCTACCTGGATCCAACTGCACTTGCAATTTTAAAGAATTGTGTACATGAAGCGCTAAGTTTCTTTGCTCATCCAAACATTTCCCTATCTTTCCATCATGTGTACACTCCTCATCCTCGTTTTCCTTCCAAAGTGCGATGCACTCATTTTCTGTAATCTGACTGCCCAATCTGCTAATTGGCCTTTATCCTCCTGAAATCTTTTCAAGTTCCCCTGGGATGGAGCATGGAGAGAAACATCAAAATGCCAGTTGTGTGGGGCACAGCAGGGTTACATTTCCCCAGCACTGTGATATTACTGCATTCCAGCTCCCATTGTTAACTTTAATCTGCAATACTACAATGGAATGATACTTATATTCCCAACATTAAATGGCTTCGTTCTCATTTCTGGCTAGGTTTAAATGTCAATTTTTTTAAAATACGGAGAGATTTTCAGCTATCGCATCAGTCCCTAGACCTTAATCCCAATGCCGTGCCCACAGGTAACTTTGGCAGTGATGATCTGTGAAATGATATTTGATCTGTGAATATTAATTTCTAAGTGCTAAAGGCCATTTACAAATGAAGGTTAATGATCAAGGCTGATTGATGTATGTTTCATATAATCTGCAAAACTACTCTGACATAATACTTTCAAAATCATGAGCCAATAGACAGTGCTGTTTACATGATGAGCAGGGGCTGTTAAAAGCAATTTGCTCATTCAGATTACGGATCTATGTGGAAAAGTATTAACATAGGAACAGCTTCCTCCCCACAGCAACAAGACTCCTCAACGACTCCCCCTCGGACTGATCTGTTCCCTGTAAGAACACTATTCGCGATGCCTTATGCTGCTCTTGCTCATGTATTTGCTTTGTTTGGCCCCTTGTTCCGTACTGTAACCAATCACTGTTTGTCGATGTACCATTTGTCAAAGTACTCTGTTGATTATTCTTTTTGTCTTCTATGTACGTACTGTGTACGTTCCCTCGGCCGCAGAAAAATACTTTTCACTGTACTTCGGTACATGTGACAATAAATAAATCAAATTCTATGAAATCAAAAATCAAATCATTTTAACAACCCTAACTCGTGTGAGGTTCCGAATCTTATCTCATCTGGGAAAATTTCTCTACATGACTGAAACGAACAGCTCAAGGCCAAATGACCTCACAAAGCTCTGGTGTGACCTGCTCCCCTCCCCAAAAAAGATAAAAATTACCATCCCAGAAAGTGAAAAGCATCAACGGTTCATGGTAAAAGTGTCATTTTTCAATGTACAACAACAAGCTTCATAAAATTCCCAACACAAAGCACCACAGAAATGTTTTATCGTACCTGATGACTAAACATTTAATTGCTTTACTTCATTTCAAATCTGCATTCACTTATCACACATTGAATTATGAATAAACAGTTATTGAGGAAGTGAATTAGAAGCTTCCATTATTATTCCAAAAGAGTAAAAGGGGATTTTGTACTGTTACAAATATGTTTAAAAGTTTATGTTTTTTGTGACTTGAAGGTAAACCGGAGTAGTGAAGGAGTCATGTGACTGCTCCAAATTCTGATTGAACTGCCTGACTGGCTTGGTTGCTTCGGGGCCAGTGAGGCCCAGGTTGCTTTACTGGGAAGAAGGTGCAAGATGAAGACAATTGAAAGATTTCTGCTGACTTTGGGTGGACTTCAAGTCTCAAGGGAAGGAGTTAGGAACGTCTGGCTTCATAAAGGTTATACTTTAAACTGTCTATTTATTTCTAAGATAGAGGGGAGTTAAGGGTGAAGAGGATAGCCACTTAGCATTTCTTCATGGATATTAGGTCCATGTGATTCACGCTGGCATGGAAATGGACTTTGAGGGAAAAACGACTATAGAAAGCTATTGTAGTATCAAGTTACAAGGTTTCCTTAAGATAAACCTAAACCGCACAGACAGGTTTGAGAGTGAGAGAGATCGAGACAGCTAGTTACCATCGTTTGGGGAGCTCGCGCTCAGATTGCAGAGACAAAGTTTGTGAAGATTTAAATGAGGCTGGACGATTCACTGAGCTTTGGCTGGAGGGAGGAATCTTGACGGTAACCCTCACTGTGAAAGTCAGTTTGGCTATTAGAAGTTACATGACTGGGAAAGGAAAAAGGACGCAAGCCATTGGCAGCTGAGAACAGATTGACTAGTTCCTGAAGAAGGTATCCACTTAAGGGTCCGAGTAAACTATATCCACTGAGGGGGATTTTTGGTCATTTAATGGAGACATTTTTCTGTAGTGTACAGTATAAGTTGGCTACTGAAATATTGTTACATCAATTTTGCTTTTAGTTTTTTTTGTTACAGTAAAAGTCTTAAAATGTGCTATTTTGTGTGATCCTTCCAGTCAGTCACCGGAAATTGAAATATCTTTCTAAATATATTAGTCTCAGCGGGGATCATAACAATGTACTGACTAATTCTAGAATGTTCCTTGCTTTTTAACTGAACATTACAATTTACCACCATTTGCATTTAACGTTATTAATAGGGTTCGTATGGAAGTAAATAAAATCAAATAATCGATTATTACAATCACACAGGGCAAATATGTCTGCTAAATTTAGCAATTTCAGATGACGTTGTCATATGGAGGGAAAACATGACAGTGGTTTGAGCTTTGACAAAGGGTCACCTGGACTCAAACATTAGTTCTTTACTCTCCCGACAGATGCTGCCAGACCAGCTGAGATTTTCCAGCATTTTCTCGTTCGGTTTCAGATTCCAATTTCTGCAGTAATTTGTTTTTATAATCAATGTTCCCGATAAAATTCTTTTTTTTGTGCAGGCCAGTTTTTTTTTTGTTTTGCTCACTGGAATTTAACAGAGAACAATTCCTGCACATTACCTTCCAGGTTGTTCCTATGCAACCAGGCAATTGCACAATTTAGCAGGAACTGTCGGTATAATTCACTGGATGAAATGTTAATTCAAGGTCCAATCTACGCCGATGATAATATTCAAAGATCAACTGACTTACAAGTTGTAATTTCACTATTTTACACTATTTAAATTTTGCAGCTTAAAATCTCATGGTTCCTTTCATCACCGGCAACAAATGCTTTTTATTAGACAGACTGCTTTCCAATACCACATAGAATTCTTAAAATGTACTTTTTTCTCTAAAATCACTGATATTCAACAAGAGAACATTATTGGTCCAATTCCTGTTTTGTAATCTAAACTGCAAATATTAATTCAGGTTCAACTATGAGCTGACTTCTATCTCAGGTGAGTGTCCGATTAAACCTTTCAAGCAGAATGCAAGTTTGATCATGACTTGAAAACAGTGGGCTGGATTCTCTGCACCCCGACGGCGAAATCGTGTTCACCGACGGGGCTGAGAATCTGATTTCCCGCACAAAATCGAGACCGGCATGGTTTGGCGATTCTCCGCCTCCCGAAAGGCAGCGTACTCAGCAAGTACGCGGCGCTGATTATCCACTGTCTTAGGCCATTGCCTGAGGCCCGCCCCGCTATTCTCTGACCCAGACCTGCCAAATTCCTGATAGCATGGACCACTCGTGGACCCACCATCCGTGATGCCCGCATGGCGGCTGCGGACTCAGTCCGGGGTGCCATAATCGGGGGAGGGCCAATCGGAGGGCAGGAGGGTGACTCATTCAGGACTGGTTTTGTTTTGTGTGGGCGGTCCGGGTCGGGCAAGCGGCCGATCGGGGACACTATTTCCGCCTTCTAGGTTCACAGGCTGAGTCCGCCTTGGAGCATGGCGCGGCCGCTGGAGACCGCCGCTGTGTGCATACGTATCCTGGAAATGCAGGGAGCCGTATCGGCAGCTAGAGCTGCGAGCTCTACGACAGCTGCCTGCTAGCCCCCTGCAAGGCTGTGAATCTGTGGCCTTTTGACACCAGTTTTCCTGGCGTAAAAGACCGTAGTTATCACGATGGCATGGGGGCATAGTCCCGAAAACGGAGAATCCAGCCCTGTGTCTGCCATATCTGCCTAATACTATAAACAAGAACATTGCATTACATAAGAACAGAGGAATTAGGAGCAGAAGTAGGCAATTCAGTGCTTCGATCCTGCTCCGCCATTCAATCAGATCATGGCTGATCTCTTCCTGGTCTCAAATCCACCACTCTACCTATTCCCTATAAGCCCTTAAACCTGTTTTTTTCAATCAGAAATATATCTATTTCCCTCTTGAAGCCATTTAATGATTTGGACTCCACCGCACAATGGGGCAGCGAGTTCCACAAATTCACCACCCTCTGCGAGTAGTGCCTCATCGTAGTTTTAAATCTACCGCCTCTCAACCTATATCTGTAACGTCTTGTTCTAGATTTCCCCACAAGGGGGAACATTTGGTCGACAATTTCTTTACCAATCCCTTTTATATTTTATATACCTCGATCAGATCCCCTCTCATCCTTCTAAACTCCAGAGTATAAGCCCAAACTGTTTAATCTCTCCTCATACGTCAACCCTTTCATCCCCAAAATCAATCTGGTGAACCTCCTCTGAACTGCTTCCAATGTCATCACATCCTTCCTCAAATTAAGAGACCAAAACTGGACACAATACTCCAGATGTGATCTCACCAACACCCTATAAAATTGCAACAAACTTCTCTACTTTTATACTCCAGTCCTGCAATAAACGCTAACATTCAATTTGCCTTTCTTATTATATTTTGTACCTGCATACAGACTTTCTGCAATTCATGAACAAAGACACCCAGATCCCTCTGCCCAGTCGCATTTTGAATTTTCCATTTAGATAGTAATTTGCCTGTTTGTTTTTTTGGCCAAAATGGATAACATCACACTCATCCACATTAAATTCTTCTGCAAAATTTTGGCCCTATCCCCTAGCCTATCTGTATCCATCTGTAAAAGCTGTATCTCTTCTTCACTGCCTGTTTCCCATCTATTGGATTTAATTTGTACTGTACGTAGGTACAGTGAAAAGTATTGTTCTGTGTACATTCCAGACAGATTGTTCCATACAAAAACACACAATGTAAATAGATAGGTACAGGCATCGGGTGAGGAAACAGAGTGTAGTACTACTCAGTGTAGAAGGTGTGTGAAGAGATCAGTTCAGTCCATAAGAGTGTCATTCAAGGAGTGGGGTAACAGCGGGCAAGAAGTTGTTTTTGAACCTGTTAGCGCGTGCTCTCAGACTTTTGTATCTCCTGCTCGATGGAAGAAGTTGGAAGAGTGAATAACCCAGGTGGGGGGGTCGTTGATTATTCTGCCCGCTTTCTCAAGGCAGCAGGAGGTGTAGACAGAGTAAATGGATGGGAGGCGAGTTTCTGTGATGGACTGGGCGATGTTCACAACTCTGTAGTTTCTTACGGTCTTGGACTGAGCAGTTGTCATCCCGAGCTGTGATGCAGCCAGATAGGATGCTTTCTATGGTGCATCTGTAAAAAATGGTAAAAGTCAATGTGGACATGTCTAAATTCCTTAGTTTTCTGAGGAAGTAAAGGCGCTGTTGTGCTTTCTTGGTCGTAGCGCGACGTGGATGGACCAGGACAGATCGTTGGTGATGTGCACACTTAGGAATTTGAAGCTGTCAACCATCTCCACCTCGGCACCATTGATGCAGACAGGGGTGTGTACGATACTTCACTTCCTGAAGTCAATGACCAGCTCCTTAGTTCTGCTGACATTGAGAGAGAGATTGTTGTCATTACACCACGCCACTAGGTTCTCTATCTCCCTCTGTATTCTGTCTCATCGTTCTTCGAGATCCGACCCACTACGGTTGCGTCATCAGCATACCTGTAGATGGAGTTGGAGCCAAATTTTGCCATGCAGTCGTGTGTGTATAGAGAGTATAGTAGGGGGCTAAGTACGCAGCTTTGCGGCGCCCTGGTTTTGAGGACGATCGTGGAGGTGTTGTTGTTTATCCTTACTTTCTGTGGTGCCTTCTCCTCTTCCAAAATAGCCCCGTAAACCCCGACACTACCCAGTTCTCCAGTCCCTCGTCGTCAGCACCTCCTCCAGCAATGTGGAGGGCGGCTCCACCGGGAAGCTCTATATCACCTTCCTGGCAAAATCTCGAACCTGCATGGATCTAAACATTTCCCCCTGCTCCAGCCCATACTTCGCTCCCAGCTCCTTCAATCCTGCAAACCAACCCCCAAGAATCAAATATTTTAGTGTCTTTATCCCCTTCTCCCATTTCTGAAAATTTCCATCCCACCTCCCTGGCTCAAATCTGTGGTTCACCCGAATCGGCATTTCCCGTGACCCTGCCCCCCAACCCGAAATGTTGGCGAACCTGCCTCCAAATTCTCAATGAAGCTATTATTACCGGACTCCCTGAGTATTTCCCCTGGGCTATCGGGAGCGGCGCTGTTGCTAGCGCCTTCAATCCCGACTCCCTACACAAACTCTCCTCCATTCTGACCCACTGGAAATCAACCCCTCTGACCCAGCTCCTCACCTTCTCCACATTCGCCGCCCAGTAGTAATACATCAGGTTCGGCAGACCCAAACCTCCTGTCTGCCTTCCCCTCTGTAGCAGCACCTTTCTAACTCTGGCCACCTTCCCTCCACATATGAACGAGGTAATCATTCTTTCAATCTCTCTAAAAAATGCTTTTGGCAGGAAAATCGGCAGGCCTTGGAAAATAAACAGATTCATTTTAACCGCCTGTACCAGACCCGCCAGTGACAGAGGGAGACCATCCCACCTTGCCAGATCTGCTAGAAAAGTTGCACCTATGGAGCCCCCTCCAATCCTGAGATACCCCAGGTATCTAAAGTGAGTCCCTGCCCTACGGAATGGCAGCCCCCCCCCCTCACCCCTGCCCCCACCCCCGGCCGAGACACCACAAAATACTCATTCTTGTCTAGATTTAATTTATACCCGAGAAAGACTAAACATACTTTTGATTGTTACACTGGCTTCAACCAAGGCAGATCACAATATTGAAGCAATCACTGATATCAACCAGTGAATCCCATTCTCTTTATACATACATCAATCATCTGCAAAACTGTATCTGCTCTTTATCTGTTTGCTACAGATCTTAGTCTACACCACTTATGTACGTATACCAAACATTCCATCTTATCAAGAATGTACAAAGAGGGGGCAGCGGTGGTTAGCAGTGGGACTGCAGCGCTGAGGACCTGGGTTCGAATCTCAGCACTGGGTCAGTGTCCGTGTGGAGATTTCATATTCTCCCTGTATCTGCGTGGATTTCACCCCCACAATCCAAAGATGTGCTGATTAGGTGGATTGGCCACGCCAAATTGCCCCTTAATTGGAAAAGAAAAATAATTGGGTACTCTAAATTTTAAGGGGAAAAAAGAATGTACAACGAGAAAACTAGCACTTTTTAACCCACCATCTGTAGTATAGCTGCTGTATGTGATCTGTACTAAATCATAACTTAAATACAAGTTATTCATTTTCCTTCTAAATTCATGGATGACACCAGATTGGGGGTATAGTTAATACTGAGGAGGATTGCAACATATTACAGAAGGACATCAATAAACTTGCAGAAACGACAAATAATTGACAAATGAAGTTCAACACACAATTGCGAGGCAGACATTTTGGCAGGAAGAATAGGGAGCTCACTTGTTACAGGAAGATGGAAGTATGGGTGAGGTAGAGAAACAAAGGGATGTTGGAGTACAAATACATTAATCACTAAACATTGTGTCGCAGGTTAGCAAGACCATAAAAAAACAAATCAAGTATTAGGCTTTATTACCAGAGAGATAAAATTGAAAGTAGGGGACAATGCTAAACCTGCATTGAAGCTTGGTTCGATCACTCTTAAAAAGTACGACATGCAGTTCTGCACTCCATATTATCCACAGGATTCCAAAGAACTCTGACAGTGCAGAAGGAGACCATTCACCCATCGGGTCTGCATTGACATTCCGAAAGAGCACCCTACCTACTACCCAATCCTCACACTATCTCCCTAAAACAAATAAATCAGGGTGCGGAAAGGGGTTACAAAGATGATACCAGAAATGCAGTGTTAAACATATCAGGGAAGGAATGACAGGCTGAGTGGGTCTCTTGTCTCTCAAAAAATGGCTGAAAGGTGACCTAATAGAGGTCTTTAAAATGATGAAAATTTTTGATAGAGTTGATACAGAGGGAAGAGCTTATCTTGAAGCCATCGACAGAAAGTTATCAAGAAATCTGATAGGAACTTCAGAAAAAAAATTATTTACCCAAAGATTTGGTGAAAATGTGGAACTCCCTACCACAGGGGATGGTTGAAGCGAACAGCATAGATAATAATAATAATAATAATAATAATAATAATAATAATAATCGCTTATTGTCACAAGTAGGCTTCAATGACTGTGAAAAGCCCCTCGTCGCCACATTCCGGTGCCTGTTCAGGGAGGCTGGTACAGGAATTGAACCCGCGCTGCTGGTCTTGTTCTGCATTACAAGCCAGCTGTTTAGCCCACAGTGCTAAATCAACCCCTGTACAGAAACGTGTTCTCCAGCTCATTATTAACAAAAAGCGTGGAGAGCGATGATGGTGGAAGCGTTAGCAGATCAAAAGACTTTCACTTCTCACCACTTACCCCTCTTTCCCGCAGTCAGTATCCCACATGGTACCTTGCACCTGATGGTCATTTTTGTCCCTGAACCGATACAGGTAGAGCAGTGTAGTGTCTAAAACCACACATCATACACGGGCATTTCAGTAGTCAGAAGAGGAATATAAGCAACCTGCTTCGACCTCTGCTGAAGCCACAAGGTTTGCAGAATATAGGAGTAGCAGAAAAAGAAAAAGTAAAGATTGAATCATAAAATTCTTATAGCACAGAAGATGGCCATTCAGCCCATCATGTCTGTGCCAAGCCTTTGCAAGATCAACTCAGTTAATCTGACTCTTCTGTCTTTTCTCTGTAACCCTGCAAACCTTAGTGGTGCTTTTCATGTTTCCGTTCTATACAATTGTAGCCAAGCAATGGTTTCTCTTCACATCCTCCACGGCACTGTTCTGGAGTCTTCCAAGGGTTTATCATTGTCCCTCATTTTCTTCTTCATCCACTTGCTTCCCCTCGGCGATATCATCTGAAGGTGACATGCGGTGAACTGACAATTTCATGCTGATAACATCCAGGTCATGCAGGCATCCTGGTCAGTAAGGTGTGCTGTTGCCATGTCCACTTTTTTTACAATTCATTCATGGGATGAAGGAGTTGCCGAATGAGGAAAGGTTGAGCAGGTTCTGCCTGCACTCATGACATTTGGAGGAATGAGAGGTGATCTTATTAAAACATATATGATCCTGAGGGGACCTGACAGGGTAGATGCTGAAAAGATGTTTTCCCTCGTGGGATATCTATAGGGGCTGGTTGAGCACAGTGGGCTAAACAGCTGGCTTGTGATGCAGAACAAGGCAGCAGCGCGGGTTCAATTCTCGTACCGGCCTCCCCAAAAAGGCGCCGGAATGTGGCTACTAGGGGCTTTTCACAGTAACTTAATTGAAGGCTACTTGTGACAGTAAGCGATTATTGTTATATTATTATTATAACTAGGGTTATACAAGTTAACTGCCAAGCTTTAGTTCAAATTCAAACCAGTCAGGTCGATCCTGATTGGTTAAGGCATTGCTATGGGGTGCGGACCAGGGAATGACTGCCTCCAAGACTTAGGAGACGGCAATTTCTTGGTTCATTCCCCATGGACAAACCTTGACCAGAGTCGACCTGCCTGGTTTGAATTTGAACAAAAGATGGGCAATTACATGTTCCCTGAGTCGGAGTTCTGATAGTGACATGTAGGTGGAGGTCGAATGTTGGGCGGCTCCGTCTAGAGTTCTTGTTTTTTTGGCCCTTTTCACAGTTTGGGGGGAACCTGTATATGAGCTGATTTCAGTAAGGTTGTGGGAATTAGAGGATGTTGAAATCCCAACGAAAGAATATGGCACGAAGTGCACATAGTGCTAGTCCGCCTGTGGGTCTGATTTCGGTGCGGAGATCTGTGGGAGGAAAGATGGCAGAAGCAAGCTCGCAAGGGGGGGCTGTGCCCATTACGGTGGACACACTAGCCAAGGTGACAGCGGTGGAGTTTGAGCGGCACTTTCCCAAGCATTTTGAGCGGCATGGGAAGGAGATGATGGTAACGCTCTATCAGCTGGTGGAAGATACGCTGGCCCCGATAAACGAGGCTGTTTGGAAGATGTCGGAGATGGTTTGGGAGCATGGTGATGTATTGAAGGGGGTGGAGGAGACATTGTCGCGGCATAGCTCCCAGCTCGCCTCAATAGAAGAGGAGTTGCGATGGGTGGAGGAAAGTAATTAAGGGCTGAAAGCCAAAGTGGAGGACCTGGAGAACAGGTCACGATGGCAGAACCTGCAGATCGTGGGCATGCCTGAGGGGCTGGAGGGCCCGAGACCGACGGAGTACTTTTCGGGGATGTTCGGCAAGTTGTTGGGGGAGAAGGAGAATACTTCCCTCTTTGAACTCGATAGGGTTCATTAGTCGCTCCAGACAAAGCCAAAGGCGAATGATCCACCAAGAGCCGTGAGTCTGTTTTCACAGCTATCAGATGCAGGAGACGGTCTTGCGATGGGAGGTGAGGTGTGAAGGCAGAGGTATTCATAAAGACCAGGGCATCATGGTGGAGCTGGCATAATGCCAGGCAGCCTTTAAAATAGTGAAAGCAGTGCTGTGCAAGTGTGATGTGTGGTTTGGGGTGGTCTACCCGGCGAAGCTGAGAGTTACGTACAACTCCAAGGACAATTTCTTTGAGGTGGCATTTGTGACGGCTGAATGATTGGGACTGAATGGAGTTGGGACTTTGAATTCTTATGTTGTGGTTGGGGAAGAATGGTTTGGGGGACGGTGGGAGGTGTTGGGGTTTTTGGTTTGGTGTGAAGCATTTTTGGTTGTTTAGGAAGGCTTGGTGTTGGGGGTTTCCATCTTGGTCTTTGTGTTAAGTATGTGGAGGGAGATGGCTCTGGTGGGGGCCACCTTGCTAGCAAACTTAAGTTGGCTAGTGAACTGGAGTGAGGTTGGGGGGGGGGGGGGGAAGAGAGGCTGTGGCCGGATGAGCCTGTGTGGATAGGATTCGACTGGCCTAGGAGGTGTGAATGGCAGGGGATGGGGAGTATGCGGAGAGGAGCGGTATCGAGAGGAAGTGGTTGGGGGTTTCTAGGATGGGGAGATGGTTGGTTGATTGAGAGTGACTCAGGGCAGTGCATGGTCTCATTTGTGGGGTGGGGCCGTGGGCCATTTTGGGAGGACGAGGGGCCTAGTAAGTAGGTGGGGGGCAGATATGCCCCGACGGGTAGTCATGGCTGATAGGAGGGGGCCGGTGAGAGGCACCCATTCCGAATGGTTATGTGGAACATGCGGGGGTTGGGTAGACCGGTGAAGAGACCGAGAGTCTTCTTGTATTTAAAGAGCTTGAGAGCCGATGTGGTGCTGCTGCAGGAGACACATCTGAAGGTGAAGGACCAAATGTGGCTTCGGAAGGGTTGAGTGAGTCAGGTGTTTCACTCAAACTTTGAAAGCAGGGCCTGGGGGACTGTGGTACTGGTGGGTAAGAAAGTTAGAGGGGGGTTTAATGGTGTTGGTTAGCTTGTATGTCTCAAATTGGGATGATGTGGGGTTTATGAAAAGGATGTTGGCAGTCATTCCATACCTGGACACGCATCAGTTAATTTTAGGAGTGGATTTAAACACGATGTTGCATCCGAAGATGGATCAATCTAAGGCACGCTTTTTGACCCCTTCGAGGTGGGGGGGGGGGGGGGGCAGCGTTTTTTATGAAGGAGATAGGGGGAACGGATCCGTGGCCATTTTTGCATCCAGGGGGTAGAGAGTATTCCTTTTTCTCGCCGGTGCATAATGTATATTCAAGGATTGAATTCTTTATTATGGGGAGGCCGCTGTTGTCGAGGGTGAGGAAGGTAGAATACTCGGTGATCGTTATTTCAGATCATGCCCCACAGTTGGTGGATGTGGTCTTGGAGAAGGGGCCTGCTCAGAGGTCAGCGTGGAGGTTGGATGTGGGGTTTCTCGCAGATTCACATTTTTGTGTGAGGATGGCAAAGGTGATTGATGATTACGTGGGGTTCAATAAAAATGGGGCAGTTTTGCCATCAGAGATATGGGAAGCATTGGAGGTGGTGGTAAGGGGCAAGATCATCTTATTTAAGGCGCAGGTGAATAGGGAAACAAGAGAGGAGTGGCAGCGGTAGATAGACAAAATTTTAGAAGTGGATAGGAAGTATGCGGAAGATCCGACTCCGGAACTTTTGGCTAGTAGAAAGGAACTGCAGATGCAGTTTGACCTTTTGTCTCCAGGGAAAGCAGTGCGTCAGGTGAGGTGGGCGAAGGGTATGGTATATGAGTACGGGGAGGCCAGTCGCTTGCTGGCGAGACAGCTCTGCTGGCAGTCGCGATATTGTTCAGGTTCGGGATGGGGTGAGGGGGCTAGTGGTTGCACCAGAGCAAGTGACTTGGCATTTGAGGAGTTTTATAAGAGGTTGTAGAGGTTGGAGCTCTGAGGGGATCAGCCGGATATGAGGGAGTTTTTGGAGGGACTGGAATATCTAGCGGTGGGAGAGGAGGATAGGGCAGGGTTGGAGGAACCAGTGGGGATTGAGGAGGTTCGGATGGCGTTCGGGAAGATGCAAGCAGGAAAAGCACTGGGTCCGGATGGGTTCCTGGTGGAGTTTTATAAGAACTTTTTGGAAGGTTGGAGCCATGTTGGTGGAGATGTTTGAGGACACAGTAGCTAGGGGGGTGCTTCTGGAGAAGGTGGGACAGATATCTATTTCGCTGTTGTTAAAAATAAGAACCTGATGGAAGGCGGGTCATATTGGCCAATATCTCTGTTGCATGCGAATGCCAAGATTTTTTGCCAAAGTGTTGGCACTTAGGTTGGAGGAGTGCCAACAGGGTTTGTGAAGGGGAGGAAGTTTCCCTCGAATGTGCAATGCTTGTTAAATAGTGTGCTCTCCCCATCAGATGGAGGAGTAAGAGGTGGTGGTGGCTCTGGATGCAGAGAAGGCATTTGATCGAGGATAGTGGCATTATTTGTTTGTGGTGTTGGAATGGTTTGGGATTGGGCCTAAGTTTGGGGCTTAAGTCAAATTGTCATATAGGGAACCGAAGGCCAGTGTAAGTATGAATGAGGTGAGCTTGGGATATTTTCAGCTGCATAGGGGAACAAGGCATGGGTGTCCCACGTCCCCCCTTTTATTTGCATTGGTGATAGAGCCTTTGGCCATTGCACTGAGGAGCTCGGATAAGTGGAGGGGGATAGTGAGGGAGAGCGGGTGGAGCATAGGGTGTCCCTATATGTTGATGACCTTTTGTTGTTTATTTCCAACCTGGTTCACATGGTGAGGGATATAATGGGGCTGCTTAAGTGATTTGGGGTTTTTTCGGGATACAAATTGAATTTGGAGAAGAGCGAGGGCTTTTTGGTTTCCTATCCGGGAGTGGTTGCTGGCTTGGGACAAATGCCGTTTTGTGTGGCGACTACTCACTTCAGGTACTTAGGGGTGCAGATGGCTCAGGATTGGGCCCAGTTCCGTAAATTGAATTTTACAAGCCAGGTGGGTAGGGCCAAGGCAGATTTGTTGAGGTGGGACAGCCTTCTCCTATCATTAGCAGGCCAGGTGCAGCGGGCAAGATGAATGTGGTGCCGTGTTTTTTCTTTTTAATCCAGTGTTTACGAGTCTTCTTGCCAAAAGCGTTTTTATGGGGGTGGAATGGTTGATTTTGTCGTTTGTCTGTGAAGGTAAGGTGGTGAGGATTCGGAAGGCGGTGCTTCAGAGAGGGCGATAGTCCGGGGGTTGGCTCTGCCAAATCTGCTGTATTATTATTGGATGGTGAACGGCGGGAAAGTGCAGGGCTGGGGTAGGGAACCGGAGACAATGTAGGTGAGGTTGGAGGCAGGCTTTTGTAGGGTATCGGGGTTGCAGGTGCTGGCAACGGCGCCATTTTTGTTTGCCCCAGGGAAATACTTGGGTAGTCCAGTGGTGGTGGCCTCGCTGAAGAGAGGGAGGCAATTTAGGCAACATTTTAAGTTAGGGGTGGGGTCAAAGCTGATGCAGGTTTGAGACAGTCATGTGTTTGAGCCGGCGAGACTGGATGCTAGGTTTCAGAGATGGGAGAAGCGGGAGGTGGTGGGAATGAAGGACTTGTTCTTGAATCTCATAATAATAATAATAATAATAATAATAATAATAATAATAATAATAATAATAATAATAATCGCTTATTGTCACAAGTAGGCTTCAATGAAGTTACTGTGAAAGCCCCTAGTCGCCACATTCCGGCGCCTGTTCGGGGAGGCCGGTACGGGAATTGAACCCACGCTGCTGCATTACAAGCCAGCTGTTTAGCCCACTGTGCTAAACCAGTCCCTCACTTCAGATACTTAGGGGTGCAGATGGCTCAGGAAAGGGCATTGGAGGAGTTGACGGAGAAGTTTGGGATTCCACTGGGGGAGGCCTTTAGGTATATGCAAGTGCGGAATTTTACAAGGAAGGTGTTCCCAACATTTCCGGTGACACTGCCCTGCTCGTTGGAGGGGTGTTGTCAGTGATTGGTTCATCGATTTATCGGAGTATTCTGGAGGAGGAAATGGTATTATTGGAGGGGGTTTAGGCTAAGTGGGAGGAGAAGCTGGGGGTGGCGCTGGAGGAGTGGTTGTGATGTGAGGTGTTGCGGAGGGTGAATGCCTCAACTTTGTGTGCAAGATTGGGGTTAATACAGTTAAAGGCAGTGCACAGAGCGCACCTGACGAGGTCAAGGATGAGCCGGTTGTTCAAGGGGGTGGAGGATATTTGTGAGTGGTGTGGGAGAGGTCTGGCCAACCATGTACATATGTTCTGGTCCTGCCCGAAGTTGGAGAAATTTTGGAGGATTTTGTTTTGTTCAGCACCATGCCGGTGATCTTGCACTTGGATTTGGAGCCCAGCCCCCTCGGGCCATATTTGGGGTGTTGGACCTGCTGGAGCTGCAGTTAGGTCGGGGGCGGATATTTTAGCTTTCACCTTGCTGATTGCTCGTAGGTAGGTTCTGTTGGGGTGGAGGCCAGCTTCTCCACCCTGTGCCTCAGTGTGGCTGGGGGACCTGGTGGAGTTCCTGTATCTTAAGAAGGGGAAGTTCACCTTGAGGGGGGCGATTGAGAGGTTCCATAAGAGATGGGGTCTACGTATTCTTCATTTTAACAGTTGGTTGGTACCATCAAGGGGGGGGGGGGGGGTTGGCATTGTTTGTTTTGTGTATAAAATGTTAAAAACTGAATTAAAATATTTTTTTTTAAACTGTTCTCCGATGCATTTAACCATGCAACTCCCTTGACAAATCAGAGTCCATTTACCAACCAATCAGTACTCATTTCTCATGCAGTCTAAATTGTTTTTGCTTAATTATTGGTATTCTTGCACTGCCCTGATGAGTGCGGGACAAAAAGATTTGACAGCATATCTCTTTATTCAGAAGCTCTGTAGTACCAAATGATTATTTGTAACTAGATTTGTCTGACAAGATCTATCAGTCAAAGATCCATGCTGTCTTTCTTTGACAAACGCTTATTTGTTCAAGCTTTTTTCGTGCTGACAGGTTCTCACAAATTCCTGATGTTGAACTGACAAGATGTGCATTTCTTGGTGTCTTCTTCAAACCTTTCTTGGGCAGCACGGTAGCACAGTGGTTAGCACTGTTGCTTCACAATGCCAGGGACCCAGGTTTGATTCCCGGCTTGGGTCACTGTCCAAGCGGAGTCTGCAGATTATCCCCGTGTCTGCGTGGGTTTCCTCCGGGTGCTCTGGTTTCTTCCCACAAGTCCCGAAAGACGTGCTGCTAGGTAATTCTGAATTCTCCCTCCATGTACCCGAACAGGCACTGGAATGTGGTGACTAGGGGTTTTTCACAGTAACTTAATTGCAGTGTTCATGTAAGCCCAATTGTGACAATAAAGATTAGTATTATTAATTTTTTTTTTCAAATAAATTTAGAGTACCCAATTATTTTAGCTTGGCACGTATGAGGATTTGGGCAGCAATTTATCTAAGCTGAAGTTCACGGAATATTAGAGGATATCCAGTGGAATAATTGAGTATGGAGGTGACTAAAGTTTGATGAGGGTTTCAGCAGTTGTACCGAGGCAAGACTGAGACAGGCAATATGACTGAGGCGGTAGATGACAAATTGGGATGGAGAGGATGTGTCATCAGAACTTTGCAACACTCCCTTGCATTTACCCCCCCCCCCCCCCCCCCCCGCCCCCCAATCGATCCCCCACCCAGTCTGCTTGTTTTCCATTTTCCCCTGCAGTTGTATACATCTTTTCTTTTAGCTTGATCTTTGTTAAGCGTGGTTGCATAATTGCATAATTGGTACTGTTGCCTTGATGGTGTCATGACACCCTGGGCAAGTGTGCGATCAATTCCACCCCCACTTGACCCAGAGTCGCAACACAGGTGAAATTAGATTTGATCTAAAATACTCCAAGGCCCTTGGTTGAGCCAAACAAACTGCAGTTACCAGGTTTGTAACTTTAACACAAGTAAGCTTTTATTGTTTAAGCAGAGGACAACTAAAAAAACAATAAGGGAGGAGAAAATAAAATATGAGTGTGAGCTGGCTGGTAATATGAAATAAGATTGCAAGAGTTTCCTTCAATATATAAAAGATAAGAAAGAGGCAAAAATGGACTTTGGACCACTGAAAAACAAAACTGGAGAAGGAGTAATAGGGAACAAAGAAATAGCTGTGGAATTGAATAGCTGTTTTGCATCAGTCTTCAAATCAGAAGACACCACTGGCATACCAGAACTTTAAGAGAGTCAGGGGGCAGAGGTGAGTGAAGTGGCCACCACTAAGGAGAAGGTACTGGGGAAGCTGAAAGGTCTGAAGGTGAATAAATCACCCAGGCCAGATGGATTACACTCCATGGTTCTGAAGGAGATAGCTAAGGAGATTGTGGAGGCATTGGTGGTGATCTTTCAGGAATCACTGGAGTCAGGGAGGGCTCTAGAGGACTGGAAAATGTATAATGTAACACCCCTGTTTAAGATGGGAGGCAGGCAAAAGACGGGAAATTATAGGCTGGTTAGCCTGACTTTGGTCGTTCATAAGATTTTAGAGTCTATTATTAAAGATGAGATTGCAGTGTACAGGTGGCACGGTGCTGCAGTGGTTAGCACTGCTGCCTCATGGTGCTGAGGACCCGGGTTCGATCTCGGACCCAGTTCACTGTCCCTGTGGAGTTTGCACATTCTCCCTGTGTTTGCGTGGGTCTCACCCCACAACCCAAAAGATGTGCAGGCTAGGTGGATTGGCCATGCTAAATTGTTTCTTAATTGGAAAAAAAAAAGAATTGGGTGCTCTAAATTTATTTTTAAAAAGAGATTGCAGAGTACTTGAAGTGCATGGTAAAATAGGGCCTGACAAATCTGTTAGAATTCTTTGAGGATGTAACGAGCAAGTTAGACAAAGGAGAGCCAGTGGACATGATCTATTTGGATTTCCAGAAGTCCTTTGACAAGGTTCTATACAGGAGGCTGCTGAAGAAAATAATGAGCCCATGGTGTTAGGGGCAAGATATTAACATGGATAGATGATTGGCTGACTGACAGAAAACAGAGTGGGGCAAAGGGGTCTTTTTCAGAATGGTAACCGGTGACTAGTGCTGTTCCGCAGGGTTCAGTGTTGGGACCACAACTATTCGCGATGTATATTAACGATCTGGAAGAAGGAACCAAGGGCATCGTTGCTATGTTGTAGATCATACAAAGATATGTAGAAGAACAGGTAGTGTTGAGGAAGCAGGGGGGCGACAGAAGGACTTGGACAGACAAGGAGATTGGGCAAAGAAGTGGCAGATGGAATACAATGTGGAAAAGTGTGAAGTTCTGCACTTTGATAGGAAGAATAGAGCTCAGACTATTTTCTAAATGGGGAAAGGCTTCAGAAATCTGAAGCACAAAGGGACTTGGGAGTCCTAGTTCAGGATTCTCTTACGGTTAACATGGAGGTTCAGTTGGCAGTTAGGAAGATAAATGCAATGTTAGCATTCATTTCGAGAGGGCGCAAATACAAGAGCAGGGATGTACTGCTAAGGCTATATAAGGCTCTAGTCAGACCCCATTTAGAATGCTGTGAGCAGTTTTGGGTCCCATATCTAGAAGTATGTGTGGCCTTGGAAGGGGTCCGGAGGAGGTTCACAAGAGTAATCCCAGGAATGAAGGTCTTGTCATATGAGGAGTGCTTGAGGACTCTGGGGTCTGTACACAATGGAGTTTAGAAGGATGAGGGGGATCTCATTGAAACTTTTTTTTAAACAATTTTATTGAGGTATTTTTTGGCATTGTAAACAGTTACAGATAGCAGAAATGTGCAAACATCAATATAAAACCAATACTTCAATCAAACCATACTGCACATGCCCGCTCCTCTCCCCTTGACACTACCCTCCTATTTATCCCTCCTACTCTACTCTAATCTCCCCCCTTCCTCCCCCCCGCCCCCCCCCCCCCCACCCCTGCTGACGTTCACTCTCCCGCGAAGAAGTCAATGAATGGTTGCCACCTTCGGGCGAACCGCAGTACAGATCCCCTCAAGGCGAACTTAATTTTTTCCATACCCAGAAAACTTGACATGTCCGAAAGCCATAATTCGGTCTTCGGGGGTTTTGAGTCCCTCCATGCCAGCAGTATTCGCCGCCGGGCTACCAGGGAGGCAAAGGCCAGAACATCTGCTTCTTTCTCCCCTGGACACCCGGGTCTTCCGAAACCCTGAAAATTGCCACCCCTGGACTCATCACCACCCTTGTTTTCAGCACCTAGGACATGACCCCCGCAAATCCCTCCCAGTACCCTTAGGACATGCGCAAAACATGTGAACATGGTTCGTTGGTTCTCCCACGCATCTAGCGCACTTGTCCTCTACCCCAAAGAATTTGCTCATCCGAGCTACCGTCATGTGGGCCCGGTGAACGACCTTAAATTGAATCAGGCCGAGCCTGGCACATGTTGCGGTTGAGTTTACCCTACTCAGAGCTTCTGCCCACAGCCCGTCCTCCATCTCCCCGCCAAACTCCTCCTCCCATTTGAGTTTCAGTTTCTCCGTCTGGGACTCTTCCCCCTTCATGAGCACCTTGTAGATATCCGAGACTCTACCCTCTCCTCCTTCTCCTCCAGAGACTATTCTGTCCTGGATCCCTATTGGCGGGAGGCGTGGGAAGGAGGGGACCTGTCTGCGTACAAAGTCCCGCATCTGTAAGTACCTAAAGTCATTTCCCCTTCCCAGCCCAAATTTCTCCTCCAAGCCCCTCAAACTCGCAAGGCTCCCCTCCAGGAACATATCGCCCACCCTCCCCACCCCCACCCGCCACCATGTTCGAAACCCTCCATCCATGTTCCCAGGGACGAATCGATGGTTATCACATATTGGAGTCCAGACAAGACGCACCCACCGCCCCCCACATGCCTTCTCCACTGGCCCCATATCCGCAGGGCCGCCCCCACTACCGGGCTGGTGGTGTACCTGGCTGACGACAGCGGTAGGGGAGCCGTGACCAGGGCTGCCAAACAGGTGCCCCTGCACGAAGCCGCCTCCACCCGCGATCTCATTGAAACTTACACAATACTGAGAGGCCTGGATAGAATGGACATGGAGAAGATGTTTCCAATAGTAGGATTGGCTAGAACCCGAGGGCACAGCCTCAGACTGAAGAGACGATCCTTTGAAACTGAGATGAGGAGGCATTTCGTCAGCCAGAGGATGGTGAATCTGTGGGACTCTTTGTCGCAGAAGGGTGTGGAGGCCAAATCGCTGAGTGTCTTTAAGACAGAGATAGAAGCCCCAGGCTAGCTGAGTGCAGCTAGTCAACGGGAGCCAAGGTGGGGGGTGTCCATATAGTTAGATTAGAGCAGACGTTAGTTGATAGGATGGTGTTGCTAAGGGGGGGGGGGGGGTTGTTCTGCTGACGGGGATGGAGATTGGGCATGGCAACAGTGAGGAGGTCATGGGTGGAGCCGGCCAGGGGGCAGGCCAGAGGAAGCGCGACACATGGCTGGGGGTCTGGCCAAGGAAAGGGGATGGCTGATCGGCAAGGGGGGGGGGGGCGGGGCGAAGTGCCCCCCAACCAGGCTGATCACCTGGAATGTTAGAGGGTTAAACGGGCCAGCGAAGAGGGTGCGTGTGTTTGCGCATCTGCAGGTTCTGAAGGCGGATATAGTCTTGTTGCAGGAGACGCACCTGAAAGTGGCAGACCAGGTTAGGTTAAGGAAGGGCTGGGTCAGTCAGGTCTTTCATTCGAAGCTGGATTCTAAGACGAGGGGGGTTGCGATCCTGATTAATAAAAGGGTACAATTTGAGGCGGAGGGCACAGTCGTGGATGGGGGTGGCTGGTTCGTTATGGTGAGGGGTAAGCTCGAAGGGGTGAGAGTAGTCCTGGTCAGTGTGTATGCCCTTAATTGGGACGATGTGGATTTTATTAGGAGGATGCTAAGGAAGATCCCCGACTTGGGACTCACGTAAGTTGATCATGGGCGGAGACTTTAATACAGTCCTAGACCCAAGCCTGGACCGGTCATGCTCAAGAACGGGCAGGTTGCCAGCGATGGCAAAGGAACTGAGAGGGTTCATGGAGCAAATGGGGGGCAGCAAATCTGTGGAGATTTAGCCGGCCGACGGCGAGGGAGTTCTCGTACTACTCCCACATCCACAAGGTGTATTCCCAAATTGACTACTTTGTTGTGAGTAGGGACCTGCTGGCCGGAATGGTGGGGGCAGAATATTCGGCAATTGCCACATCGGCTTATGCTCCGCACTGGGTAGACCTGCAGTTTTGTAAGGACAGCTTTCAGCGCCCACCATGGAGGCTGGAAGTTGGACTACTCGCAGACGAGGCGGTGTGTGAGAGGCTGAGGAAATGCATCCAGAATTACTTGCAGGTGAACGATACTGGAGAAGTCTCGACAGCAGTGCTCTGGGAGGCACTGAAGGCAGTGGTGAGAGGGGAGTTGATTTCAATCCGGGCGTACAGGGACAGAACAGATAGGGCAGAGACGGACCGACTGATTAAGGAAATTCTACGAACAGACAGGAGTTACGCGGAATCCCCGAGGCCAGAGTTACTCAGGAAACGACAGAGTCTTCAGATCAAATTTGGGGTGCTGACTACAGGCAAGGCTGCAGAGCAGCTTAGAAAGGTAAAAGGTGCGATTTATGAGCATGGGGAGAAGGCCAGTAGAATGCTTGCGCAGCAACTGAGGAAGAGGGAAGCGGCCAGGGAAATAGGGAGGGTAGTGGTTGGGGAAGGTAATCTAGTGGGTGATCCAGCAGGGCTGAACAAGGTCTTTAGGGACTTTTATAGGAAGCTGTACCGGAGCCACCCGGAGGACCGGGGGGGAAAGAGGCGATTCCTGGACGGACTGACCTTCCCAAGAGTGGGGAGGGGGTTGGTGGACGGACTGGGGGCCCTGGTCAGGATCGAAGAGGTATTGGGGGGCCTGAAGGTCATGCAGTTGGGTAAGGCCCCAGGGCCGGACGGGTATCCGGTGGAGTTTTACAAAAAATTTGCCAGGATAGTGGGACCGGTGCTGGTCAGGGTCTTTAACGAGGCAAGAGACAGAGGGAGTTTACCCCCGACGATGTCGCAGGCCACCATCTCGCTCATTCTGAAACGGGATAAGGACCGGGAAGCCTGTGGGTCATACAGGCCGATCTCTTTGATTAACGTAGACGCCAAATTACTGGCCAAGATTTTGGCGACCAGAATTGAGGATTGTGTCCTGGACGTAATTGTGGAGGATCAAACCGGATTTTAAAGGGGAGGCAGCTGGTGGCCAACATAAGAAGGCTGCTCAACGTGATTATGATGCCCCCGGAGAGTAGGGAGGTAGAGATAGTGGTAGCCATGGATGCTGAAAAGGCTTTTGACCGGGTCAAGCGGGATTATCTGTGGGAGGTACTAGGACGGTTCGGGTTTGGGGCGGGGTTCATTGACTGGGTTAGTCTATTGTATCAGGCCCCGGAGACTAGTGAAAGGCCGAACAGGATGACATCGGACTACTTTAGACTGCACCGTGGGTCAAGGCAGGACTGCTCTCTCTCTCCACTGCTATTTGCGCTGGCCATAGAGCTGCTGGCAATTGCACTGAGAGCTTCTAGGAGCTGGAAAGGGCTGGTCCGGGGGGGGAGTGGAACATAGAGTCTCGTTATATGCGGATGATCTGCTGTTATATGTATCGGACCCAATGATGGGGATAGACGGTATTATGGCAACCCTGAGGGAATTTGGCCGGTTCTCCGGATACAAATTGAACATGGCTAAGAGCGAGTTGTTTGTAATTCAGGCGAGGGGGCAGGAGAGTAGGCTGAAGGGGTTGCCGTTCAGGCTGGTGGGGGAGAGTTTCTGATATTTAGGGATTCAGGTGGCACGGGACTGGGGCAGGTTGCATAAGTTCAACGTGTCCCAACTGGTGAAAAGAGTGAGGGAGGAGGTCCGGAGGTGGGATGCACTCCCGCTGTCATTGGCGGGGAGGGTGCAGACTGTTAAGATGACGATTCTCCCACGGTTCTTGTTTGTTTTTCAGTGTCTCCCTATGTTTATCCCGCGGTCCTTCTTTAAGAGGCTGAATAAAATTATTCTGGGATTTGTATGGGCAGGGAAGTCCCCACGGGTGAAGAGGGTGATGCTTGAAAGGAACAGAGGAGAAAGGGGGCTGACGTTGCCGAACTTCAGCAACTATTACTGGACAGCCAACATAGCGATGATAAGGAAATCGATGGTGGGTGCGGGGTCGGTTTGGGAGCGTGTTTTTGAAAATATGGAAAGATGTGTCATTTGAAACATGGAAGTCTGGCAATATCGGTCTGAGAGAAACATGAGAGGATACAGGGAAAGATCCCACAAAGGGTTAACAGCAGCTGCCAGAGCAGGATTGTAAAATGCAGATATCCTTGGTCAAACAAGACAAACAGGATTTTGAATGAAGCCAAAAACAATGGCTCACACATTCATTGAAAGTAACTATCTTAGTAAGGATTTGGAAAAAAAAGGATGAGGTTCAGTTGAATTTGGTGATAATTCTAGGTGTGAAAATTTGCTAATACCAGGTAAATTAAAGAAAACTGGAGACCATCAGTCTATGAGAAACATAATTCAAAGCCAAAATTATGAGCTGAGGACACAATTGGAAAGTAAAACTATAGAAATGACAGGAATTAAAATTCACACCTCTATTGAAACCAAAGCATTTTGAACATCACAAAGGAAACAATGTAATCAAATCTATGAGATGAGGTTATGTCAAAATGAATACTTAGTTGGATTAGAATATTTAGATCAAAGATACTTTTTACAATCAAAGTGAAAAATGTTACTTTACAATACAGTCATAAAAACTAGATAACTGTCAGAAAAATGTATAAACCTAGAGACCAGAGCAGGAACAACCAGAACCAGAACTCAGAGGGAGAGAGAGAGAGGCAGGCAAGGAACAAGCAGCTCAGAGTCAGATTACAGTCAGCTCGGTCTTGGGAAAGGGACAGGGCAAAGCAGCCAAGCGAAAACATCTAAGGAAGACTAGAATTTAAAGAGGAGACAGAGTCAGCTCAGAGCCAGCTAGCAGAGTCAGCTCTCACAGCTCGGTACATGGGAAAGACAGGACACAGCAACCGAGCTCATCAGCGAATACACTTAAAGAAGACCAGACTTTAAAGAAGATTGATTGTCAAGTTGGGCCTGAAGGTCCCTTCAACCAACCAGAAAGATCCAGAAGCAAGATCTTTTTACCTTTCTGTAAAGTCAGTAATTGCAGCTTTTAAAACAAAAAATATAATAATAAAATAACTTAATTTAACCTGAAATAGTGGTTATTCCAAAGTCTATTTTACTTACTTAGCAATGCGGGACCCAGGATCGATGCTACTAAGTGGTAAGTAGATGAAATCTTCGGTGAAGGTATGGGTTATACTGGGGGATAACTTGAAAATATAGTTTGACCTGAATAGCACCCATTGAAGCCTGCATCGGAGTCGGGGAGTGAGAATCCCTGATCACCATTTAGAACGTCGGCCCTTTTTGGTATAGGGGGACTTCTAAGAATAGTGGTGAGTTTTCAAAAACAAGCGGATGGAGGCTGCTTCGTGCAGGGGCACTAGCTGAACAGCCCTGGTCACGGCGCCTCTACCGCTTCCGCCGGCACGGTCCTCCACCAGCCCGATAGTGATGGCGGCTCCTCGGATCTGGGGCCAGTGGAGGAGGCATGTAGGGGAGGTAAGATCATCTGTATGGACCCCAATCTGCGGCAACCACCGATTTGCCCGGGGAACATGGACAGGGGGTATCGACTGTGGAGGAGAGTGGGGATTGTGAGGATGGGGATCTGTTCCTGGAAGGGAGCTTTCCGAGCATGAGGGCGCTGGAGGAGAAGTTTGAGCTGAGAGGGAACGACTTTAATACTTGCAGGTGAGGGATTTTGTACGCAGACTGGTGCCATCCTTCCCACGTCTCCTGCTGAAGGGGAGACAGGACAGGGTAGTTTCTAGGAGAGAGGTGGGAGAGGGTAGAGTTTCAGGCGTCTACAAGGAACTAATGGGAGCTGAGGATACGCAGACTGAGGACCTGAAGCTTAAGTGGGAGGAGAAGCTTGGGGGGAGTTAGAGGACGGTATTTGGGCAGAAGCCCTGAGCAGAGTAAACACATGCGCCAGGCTCAGCCTGATCCAGTTTAAGGTCGTGCACCGGGCCCACATGACGGTGGCCCGGATGAGCAGATTCTTCGGGCTGGAGGACAAGTGTGCTAGATGCGCCGGAGGGTCGGCTGGCCATGTACACATGTTCTGGTCGTGCCCTAAACTCAGGGGGTAACGGCAGGGATTCGCAGATGTCATGTCCCGGGTATTGAAAACTGCGGTGGTAATGAGCCCTGAGGTGGCAATCTTTGGGGTTTCGGAGGACCCGGGAGTCCAGGAAGAGAGAGAGGCCGACGTTCTGGCCTTTGCTTCCCTGGTAGCCCGGCGATGAATACTGTTAGCATGGAGGGACTTAAACCCCCGAGGGCTGAGGTATGGCTATCGGACATGGCAAGTTTTCTTGGCCTAGAGAAAGTCAAGTTCGCCTCGAGAGGTTCGCTACTAGGGTTCGCCCAAATGTGGCAGCCATTTATTGACTTCTTCGCAGAGGAGTAAGCGTCAGCAGGGGGGGGGGGGGGCGGGGCAAGGGTAGAGTAGAGTAGAATAGGGGGATATTGAGGCAGGTCTATGCATGAACAGAGCCATGGTTTGCACTATGTTTAATTTGTAATTTGTGTCTTAACATCTGTTTTTTTTTGTACTGTACAATGTCACTTTTTCTATATGTCTAAAATACCTCCAAAAAAAAGACAGAGATAGACAGATTCCTGATTAATAAGGAGATCGGGGGTTATGGGGAGAAGTCAGGAGAATGGGAATGAGAAAAATATCAGCCTGATCAGATTAAGATACAGACTCGATGAGCCAAATGGCCAAACTCTGCTCCTATATTTTATGGTCTTATGTACAGTATTAGAATTAAATGGACAGAAAACCTAACTGACTATCTAATAACGCTTTCTCAAATCCCCTCTTCCTAACTACCCTCCATTCTCCGATAGACAAACAATACAGAGGGGAAAGGGTAGTGAAAAGAGAAAGAAAATAATAAAAATTGAAGAATAGGGATCTTTGATGCACTGGAATAACTTCTAGTTTGTGTCTTTCTGAAGTTCAGCTTTCGTTTTGATACTTCTTGCTAGAATTGAGATGGTTTCCTCTGGCAAGGTTGTCTACCTTCACTTTGCACTCAACAAAGGATGTGCCATGAACTCAGTTTCAGAACAATAAAACAGTTCTTTCACTTTCAGCCAAGCAATAGAGAGAGAGTGTTCCTTTCACTTCCAAGGTATAAACATTACTGCCCAGTTCTCTCAGAAAGCATAATAATAATAATCTTTATTGTCACAAGTAGGCTTACATATGAAGTTACTGTGAAAAGCCCCTAGTCGCCACATTCCGGCGCCTGTTCAGGTACACGGAGGGAGAATTCAGAATGTCCAAATCACCTAACAGCATGTCTTTTGGGACTTGTGGGAAGAAACCGGAGCAGCCGGAGGAAACCCACGCAGAGATGGGGAGAACGTGCAGACTCCGAACAGACAGTGACCCAAGCTGGGAATCAAACCTGAGACCCCGGCGCTGTGAAGCGACAGTACTAACCACTGTGCTACCGTGACACCTTTGCAGGAACCAATCATTGACTGCTGTGAGGTAGACCCACTATCATTGGGTTGGCCCTGGCCAGCCCATTGGCTGCCAGCCAACCAATCGATCCGACTCTCTCCAAAACCTGCTCCCCAAGATCCACGGTGTTGAGAAGTCAGGTTTCTCCTCGCAAAAAGCAAAACCTAGGGCACAGTGTGCTGAAACCTTGAGTCTCCTGCTTCAAGGCACATTTTGATTATGGGTCCACAGACCAAAATAATAAAATAACATAAAAGAAATGGGAACAAAGGAAATAAATAGGAAGGACTCTGACAATCAGATAAATGCTGGCTGTGTACTGGACCAAAAACCTCTCTTAATAATTCTGTTTGTCCATAGGTTTATCCATTTTAATAATTCAACCTACTTTACTATGGTCAATAGCCAATTCAATTCAAACCCCTTCAACGTTTGCCTTGCATAAATGTAAAACCTCTGTACTCGACTCAAATTTGATATTCTCTTTCTATCCGATTGTTAACTACTTCTGGCTCATTCTAGAATGCCAAATCAAGTCAGATATTGTCTTTGTGGGTTCTGAAAGATATTGATCTAGAAGTATGTCTCAAATACATTCTAAATATTTGCTGCCTAAACCACTTCTCTCAATTCTTGTGCAATTCGCATCTTGCATTCTAATCAAATGGTTTCTGCTAAACGGTCTTCTGGCCGTCTGAATAATTTGATTGAGTTCTTTGATGAGGTAACAAAGTACTGATCAAGGCAGTGCAATGTATATTGTATACATGGATTTTTGAAAATGGTGGTCGACAGATGCTTTACAGACTGGAAGATAGTTTGTAGTGGCATTTCCAAACACACATCTCATTCTTGCAATTTTTATAAATTTTTAATGTGGTTAAAAAAGCTTTTTTGGGTTTAATAAACAAAGGACGAGGATACAAAAACAAAGAGGTCATCCTAGATGTTTTATAAATCACTGGTTAGACCTCCGTACATAATGGACAATTCTCTGCTCACTTCATAAAAGATGGAAAAGCATTCAAAAGGAGATATATATCTAAGAGAGAGTGAGAGAGGTTTATCAGCATGTTATCAGGAATAAAGGACTTCAGTTATGAGGAACCGTTAGGACAGTTTTGCTTGGATCACAGGTGACCTAGCAGAGGTTTTCAAGACAATGTGAGTTTTTTGGTAGAGTAGTTGGAGAAAAATTATACAGTCATTGATTGAAAATGATATACAAATGGTCTTGGGGGGGGGGGGGAAAGAGATCAGGAAATAAAATAATTGTAAATAATTACTTTATAATTATATAAATAATATAATTGCAAAAGTGGGCTGAACAGATACTTGGACTGAGGAATTTGTGGGATTATGGATAAATGGCAGGGATGTGGGATGATTGCACTTTCAGAGTCTGCAGAGCACCAAAGACCATTAGTCTCCTGCTGTGCTGTAAGTTTTTATGATCCTATCTCCACATTTACATGATCAAGTGGTTACCAGTCTTTCATTCTCCACAGTTCTGTGATTTTCTTCCACTGCCTGTTCACCGGGATTAAAAATCTTACCAACCAATCCTGCAATTGTATTTTGTAATCAATATTGTTCTTCCAAATCATTTATAAAAATCTTAAAGTATGGGATATTTAGTCTTCAGTAATGCCCATATTGGAACCAAGCCTCTGTAATGACTACTATAGCACTGAATTCTGCTTCTAAGTCATTTACATTGGAACAGAAGGTCATTCATAGGTGAGATTGTTTTATTTCTTATGTAACATGCATTCATCACTGAACTCTTATCTATGTAACAATATCCAGCCTGCTCATATGCCCTGATGGTGCATTTCTCAACATTTTGAGCCATCGTACTTTTGATTACTCTTTACATTGTTATACAAGGGGATAATAGGGGAGATGGTGGCACAGTGTTAACATCAATGGACGAGGGGCCTCGGCTAATGCTCTGGGAACATAGGTTCAAATTCTATCAGGGCTGGTGGAATTTAAATTCAACTAATAAAATCTATATTTGAAACCCAGTCACAGTAATGGTAACCACAAAACTATTATCGATTGTGATAAAAGCCCATCTGGTTAAATATTGCCTTTTACATACGACTTCGGACCACGGCAATGTGATTGACTCTTAAATGGCCTTGTAAACCTTGTAAACTAAAAAGGGGAATTAGGGATGGGCAACAAACGCTGGCCTTGCCAGTGACACCCCGTTTCGCGAAATAATTTTTAAAAAGCGATTTGATGTTATTTTCTCATCACTATTTTTAACAGCTGTTTAATTGTTACTTCCTTTAACCTTTATTTTACCTTTATTACTTTTTATACTTTATTCTTATCCCATGTTACTGTTATTTGCATTCAAATTCCAACCATCCCCTGCTTTGTATGAAGTGCTTTCTATAGTTCTAAATCATTCATGCCAAGAGTTGCCAAGGAAATAAGTATCATACATTGCTTATAATTTGATTGATACATGAATATTTAATCATGTGCAGGTAATTTAAGATGGCCATAATTTAGTATTCTGAAACAATTACAATGTAAATATTTAAATTCTATTTACAAATGTGTGCAGACCTCCAATTAACCTTTCTATCAATTGAAATCAATATCAATCTATTTTATATTAAGAAAGATGACGGAGCTAAAGATCACAGAAGGGACTATACCTACCGCTCAAAATAATATTCTGTGACATCATGAAAAAAATGGGGTACCACATATCATTATGTGACAGTGCCATTATACAACAGTGAATGAACCCCTCCTTGAATTTATACCTATAGTAGTCTCTGTTCAAAACTCAACAAATTGTAACTGGACTCAAAAGTCTAAGTATCATCTTGACATTGTGATGTGGGTAAAAACCCAAAAGCACAGCTGCATAGGAAAAATAGAACAGCACAATCAAAACAGAGATTCACCCCCCCCCCCCCCCGCAGAAGTCCGAACCCAATTTCTGGAATCATTGATAAAGTCAACGTCAACGATTTAACAATCTTGAAACTCGAAGGATAATTTGACCTCTGCACAAATTAATTTTTACGGATCATGACGGAGGGCTCTTTGGATCATCACTGAGGGTTCTTTGGAACAACCTGTATTTCCGAGGTGATGTCAACTGCTCACAGATCGTGCAAACCCGATCATGATCTGAACTTATCGCTGCTTGCAACGAGACAATTCTGCAGAGTTAATTGAAAATCTTCTTTAGCACCCCTTTTACTGTCGTCATTAAATCCAAAATCTTCCCTGCTACTACATTTTGAAAATTTCCACAAGATATTTACACAGAGCACCGAAGACGCGAACCTTCACTGAATCCAGAGGCGAAGCTCCTGGGGTGGTGTCAGAATTCAGAAAGTGACGCGGGGCAAGAGCAAGCGGCTGATTGGGTCAATGGGGGCAGGTGCGGACCAGGGCAGGAGAGCTGGGGCATAAATTGCAGTAGAACGTATTATAGAGTGAACACGCCTGTGTGATATTACAGGTAAGTGACTGGTAGGTGAGTCTTTCTCTCTTCTAACTTTCTGACTTTGGAAGTGAAGGCGAGGTAGGGAAACAGAAATTACGGGAAGTAAAGATTACTGGTGCTCGCTGCTGGTTGGAGTCATACCTAGCACAAAGGAAGATGGTTGTGGTGGTTGGAGGCCATTCATCTCAGCTCCAGGACATCACTGCAGGAGTTTCTCAGGGTAGTGTCCCAGGCGCAACCACCTTCAGTTGCTTCATCAATGACCTCCCTTCCATCATAAGGTCAGAAGTGGCGATGTTCTCAGATGATTCCACAATGTTCAGCACCATTCGCGGTTCCTTAGATAATGAAGCAGTCCATGTCCAAATGCAGCAAGACGTGGACAATATCCAGGTTTGGGCTGACACGTGGCAAGTAATATTTGTGCCACACAATGGCTAGGCGATGATCATCTTCTATAAGAGAGGATCTAACCATCGCCCCTTAACATTCAATGGCATTACATTGCTGAATCCATGACAATCAACATCTTGGGGTCCAACATTACTCAGAAACTGAACTGGACTAGCCACATTAATACTGTGGCGACCAAAGCAGGTCAAAGGCTAGGAATCCTACGACGAGTAACTCACCTCCTGACCCCCGAAAGCCTGTCCACCATCTACATGGTACAAGTCCACCATCTACATGGTGCAATGGAATACTATCCACTTACCTGGATGAGAGCAGCTCCAACAACACTCAAGAAGCTCAACACCATCCAGGACAAAGTAGTCCACCTGATTGCTACCCCTTCCACAAACATTCAATCCCTCCACCGACGAAAAGTGTGTACCATCTGCAAGATCCACTGCAGGAAGATTCCTTAGGCAGACCTTCCAAATCCACGACTACTACCATTTGGAAGGACAAGAGCAGCAAATACCTGGGAATGCCACCACCTGAGGTTCCCCTCCAAGTCACTCACTACCCCGACTTGGAAATATATCGTTGTTCCTTCATTGTCACTGGGTCAAAATCGTGGAACTCCCTTCCTAACAGCACCATGGGAGCACCTACACCTTGAGGATTGCAACGATTCAAGAAGACAACTCACCACCGCCTTCTGGAGGGGAACAAAGGGTTGGACAATAAATGCTGGCCTAACCAGCAATGCCCACATCCCATAAAAAGAATAAAAAAATAAACAACAAATTGAAACTAAATGAAATACATTCTAATTAAATAAAATAGGGTGCAGGGCCAGGCGATGTGTTGTAGCTGCAACATGTGGGATCTGTGGGACCCAATTGTGGTTCATAGCGACCATGTCTGTAGCAAATGTTGATTGCTTGAGGAACTTCGGCTCAGAGTTATTGAGCTGGAGCCTGAGCATCAGAATTGTCACATATCAGGGAAGGAGAGTTACCAGGATAGTGTCTCAGGAGGCAGTCACACCTCTTATATTGACTCCTTTAAATTCTGATAAGGACAGGAGAGTGCGACTGCAAGAGAGGCAGGAGAGCGATCCAAGGGATAAGACTGCAGGAGTTTCAGTCCTTGTCTCTGTCTAACTGGTTCAAAATTTTTGCTCCTCGTGTGGACAAGACAGGGGACTGTAGGGAGGATGAGCAAAATGACCACGGCACTGTGGTTCAACGGCCATTCAAGTGGGGGAAGTAAAGTCATACGTAGTCGTAGTTGGGAGATAGTATTGTCCGGAGAACAGACACTGTTTTCTGCAGCCAGGATCTAGAGTCTCGAAGACTGTGTTGCCTGTCCAGTGCCAGGGTTCAGGATATCTGCTCTGAGCTGGAGAGGAATGTGCGGTGGGAGGGGTAGATCCAGTGGTCGTGTATGCACCAACGACATAGGTAGAACGAGGAAGGAGGTTCTGTATAGGCAGTTTGAGGCACTAAATTAAAGAACAGAACCTCCAAGGTTTTAATCTCTGGATTATTACCTGAGCCATGTGCAAATTGGCAAAGGGTACGTAAAATTAGAGAGATGAATAGGTGGCACAAAGACTACTGTGGGAGAACTGGGCATCGGTTTGTGAGATATGGCATCATTACTGAGGAAAGTGGGGGCTCTATCATTGGGACAGCCTACATCTGAACCATGCTAGGTCCAGTGTCCTTCCAGACGATATAACTAGGCAAGTAGAGAGGACTTTAAACTAAAGAGTGGGGGTGAGGGTTCAGTTGCTTGGAAATTAGAAAGGTAGGAGTGCAGGTTAGTGATCAGTCTGAGTGTCAACAGAAAGCAACAGTTAAGGACAGTTCATATGAACATTATATTGCACCAAGGAGTCATACAAAAACCTTAACTAGGGAGGGGGAGGGTTCCAAGAATGGGTTTAAAAAATCAGGGGTATATGAAGGAGCAGAGGCACAGGATAGTGAGGGGGAACTTGAAGGTCATAGTGTGACAAGCCAGGGCAGAACACAGGACAAATCCGGAGGTGTAAACAACTGTAAAAAAATCAAAGCTAAATGTTCTTTAGCTGAATGCATAAAGCATTTGTAACTAGACAGATGAGTTGGTAGCACAGATTACACACACGGTGTATTAGCTATTTCAGGAACATGGTTGCAGGGTGACAAGGACTGGGTGCTGAACATTCCAGGGTATACAATGTTCCAAAAGAACAGGCCAAAGGGGTAAGGAGGTGGGGTAGCGTTATTAATCAAGGAAGGTTTCTGAGCAGTGCAGTGTCGTGAGATAAAGGCAGTGGTGTAGTGATGTTGAATTGGTTTGAGTTGAAATCATGAATAGCAGGGGATTGAAGACCAGGGTGGGAGCGGAATACAATTTACACTGCAGAAGGAGGCCATTCGGCCCATCGAGTCTGCACCGGCCCCTGGAAAGAGCACCCTACTTAAGCCCACACCTCCACCCTATCCCCACAATCCAGTAACCCCACCTAACCTTTTGGACACAAAGGGGCAATTTAGCAAGGCCAATCCACCTAACCTGCAATCTTTGGAGTAGTCTACAGATGCCCAAAATGTGACCCCTCAAGAGGTCTGAACACAAATGGGGAAATATCAAGGGCATATTTGAAGGGAACTGCAATTATCATGGGAGATTTAAATCTGCATATTGATTGGACACAACAAACTGGAAAGAGGAGCGCAGAAGGAGAATCTGTGGGGTGCATCAAGGATTGCTTTTTAGAGCAGTACGTTGTGGAATCTGCCCGAGAACAGGCTATTTTATGAAGAAGTATTAATAAGGGATCTTGTGGTTAAGGATGCCCTGGGGGTTAGTGACCACAATATGACAGAATTTCGGATACAGTTTGAAGGTGAACGCCATAGGTCCACAACAATGTCTTCAATTTAACTAATGGCAATTATAATGGTATGAGCGAGGAGTTGTCTAGGATGAACTGGGTAAACAAGCTAAGGTACAGCTCAGTAAATGGGCAGTGATAGATATTCAAACAGCTGGTCAATAATGGTCAGCAGGAGTTTTCCCAATCAAAAAGCGGGATTCCACAAGAAAGAGGCCAAATCCATGGTTAACAAAGGAGGTCAAGGATGATGTTAAATTGAAAAGCAGGACATACAAAGTGGCAAAAGATAGTGGTAGACCAGAGGACTGGAAAGTTTTTAGGATCCAGAAGACTAAAAAGCTCATAAGACGAGAGAAAACAGGGTGACATGGTGGCGCAGTGGTTAGCACTGCTGCCTCACTGTCCCAGCGGAGTTTGCACATTCTCCCCGTGTTTGCGTGGGTCTCACCCCCACAACCCAAAGATGTACAGGGTAGGTGGATTGGCCTCGCTAAATTGTCCCTTAATTAGAAAAATTTTAAAATGGGAGAAAATGAATTTTGAACAAAAACTTACATACAGTATAAAAATAACCAGCAAGAGTTTCTTTGGATATAAAATTACAAAGCGGGTGGCTAAGATAAATGTGGGACCTCTACTGAATGAAACTGGGGAATTAATAAAAGCAACCTAAGAAATGGTAGATGTGGGACAGCACGTGGCGCAGTGGTTAGCACTGGGACTACGGCGCTGAGGAACCGGGTTCGAATCCTGGGCCAGGGTCACTGTCCGTATGGAGTTTGCACATTCGCACTGCGTCTGTGTGGGCGGCACCCCCACAACCCAAAGAAGTGCAGGGTAGGTGGATTGGCCACACTAAATTGCCCCTTAATTGGAAAAAAATAAACAATTGGGTACTCTAAATTTATTCCAAAAAAAGATGTTGGGCGGGATTCTTTCAGCCCGGGGCCGGGCCGGAAAATCCCCGTGACCGGTGCGAATCGCGGCATGCCGCCCCGACGCGCCGTTATTGGCGCTAGAGTGGTCGGAGCAGCGCCGGTCGGGGGCCGTTCTACGCGGCCCCCCTGCCGATTCTCGGCCCGGGATGGACCGAGTGGCCGCAGCAGAAAACCCGAGTTCCGCCGGCGCCGTTCTAATCTACACTCAGCTGGCGGGACCTCGGCATGGAAGGGTCCGGGGCGGCCTGTCGGCGGGGGAGAGCGACCCCGGGGGGCCCTCCGTTGTCATCTGGCCTGCGATCGGGGCCCACCGATCGGCAGGCCGGCCTCTCAGGCTGGGGGCTTCCTTTCTTCCGCACCGGCCACTTTAGCCCTACGCCGCGTCGGGGCCGACACGGAGAAGGGAGCCATTGCGCATGCACGCGTTGGCGCAGGTGCCACTTTGCATGCAGAGACCCCGCGGTGCCCAGTTGACGCCAGGATCAGCTGCTGGAGCGGCGTGGGTCGCTCCAGTGCCATGCTGGCCCCCTGTAAGGGCCAGAATTGCTGATCCTGAGGCCACGTTGACGCCGTCGAGAAACGCCTCAGGATCACAGAATCCAGCCCATTGTGTTCTGTTATCTTGTCTAACAATGATTCAACAGAACAGCTGATGTCTAAATCAGAACAATGTTTTATTTATGTACATGTGGTTAAATAACGATACGAATCTCGTACATACTGAGTTATTACAGTGTTTCTCTGGATTCTCCTGGAACTTAACTTATGTGCGACTGTCCTTCTGTATGCCTTACAACCGTCTGCTGAGAGTCTCTTATCACCCGGCCACTGTCTCCAGACCGCATGGTGGATCTGTGCCACCACCTACTGGTTGGAGGTCGCATCACCAACTATATACAATATTGTCTGCAGGCATATCACAGTGAATATGCTAAATACATTTTTTGCATCAGTCTTCATTGTGGAAGACATTGCGAATACCCCTAAGATATCAGATGGGCTGATTTTGAATAACTTACAAAAATCCACATCATAAGGGGTAAAATATTAGAGAAGGCTGAAGGCTGACAGGTCGCCAGGACCTGATGAACTGCACACAAGGGTTTTACTGGAAGTGGCTACAGATATAGTGGGCCCACTGCTTAAAATTTTTCGTGACACGCTAAATTCCGCAGGGTACCAGAAGATTGGTAAGCAGCCAATGTGATCCCCTTGTTCAAAAAGTGAAAAAGGCAGAAGGCAGTTAGGCCAGTTAGTTTAACATCTATTATTGGCAAAACGCTGGAGTCAATAATCAAAGAGGCAATAACTAATCATTTAGGAAAGCTGAATATAATCAAACCTAGTCAACATGATCTTATGAAAGGTAAATTATGTTGGCAAATTTGCTCAAATTCTTTGAGGATGTAAGAGGAAGAGGGACAGAGGGGAACCTGCAAATGTAGTATATTTTGATTTTCAAAAGGCATTTGAAAAGGTGCCGCATAAGAGACCGGTGCATAAAGTAAAAGTTCATGGAATTGGAAGAAGTGTGTTAGCATGGATTGAAAATTGGCTGTCATATAGAAAGCAGAGAGTTAGAATAAGTGGGTCCTTTTCAGAGTGGAAAGATATAACTATTGGAGTACCGCAGGGGTCTGTTCTTTCTTGGCCTGTTATTGTTCACCATGTACATTAATGAACTGGAGGACGGAACATAATTCACGGTTTCCAAGTTTACCGTTGATACAAAAATAGGTGGAAGGGCATGTTGTGATGAGGATATTGTGATTCTGTCATGGGATGTAGATTGAATGGGTGACTGGGTGAAAACCTGGCAGATGGAGTTTAATGTGGGGCAATGAGAGGTCATGCACTTTACTAGGAGTCATCAAGACAGATTATTATCTAAATGGAGAGAGACTGCAGGTGAGTGAAGTACAAAAGGATCTAGGTGTTCTAGTGCATGAATCACAAAAAGCTAGCGGGCAGGTCCAAAAAGTTGTTAAGAAGGCAAACAGCATTTTGACCTTTCTTGCAAAGGGGTTGGGGTTTTGTTGCGATTGTACAGAGTGTTGGTAAGGACTCACCTAGAACACTGCACACAGTTTTGGTCCCCTTACCTAAAAAAGAATATAGTTGCATTATAAAGGTCCCAAAGAAATTCACCAGGCTAATTCCTGGGATGAGATGGTTGTCTTATCAAAAGAGACTAAATAGTCTGGGTATGTATTCCTTGGGGCTTAGAAGAGTGAGGAGTAACCTCACTCAAACAAAGAAATTCTGAGGGGTCTTGATGATGATGGGTAGATGATGAAATGTTTTCACTAGTGGGAGAGTCTCAAACGAGGGGACATAGCTACAAAACAAAGGGCCGGTCATTTAAAACAAAGGTGTGTAGGAGTTTCTTATCGCAGAGGGTGGTGAATCTCTGGAATTCTCTGCCCCAGAGGGGGGTGGCGGCTGGAGCATTAGAAATATTTAAAGTGGTGGTGGATAAATATTTGATAGATCGAGGAAGAGAGGGATATGGGAAAATGGCACAGAAAAGCAGCTGATCAGCCATTATCATATTACATAAGAACACAAGAACTAGGAGCAGGAGTAGGCCATCTGGCCTCTCGAGCCTGCTCCGCCATTCAATGAGACCATGGCTGATCTTTTGTGGACTCAGCTCCACTTTCCGGCCCAGACACCATAACCCTTAATCTCTTTATTCTTCAAAAGACTATCTATCTTTATCTTAAAAACATTTAATGAAGGAGCCTCAACTGCTTCACTGGGCAAGGAATTCCATAGATTCACAACCCTTTGGGTGAAGAAGCTCCTCCAAATCTCAGTCCTAAATCTACTTCCCCTTATTTTGAGGCTATGCCCTCTAGTTTTGCTTTCACCCGCCAGTGGAAACAACCTGCCCGCATCTATCCACAGGGCAGCATGGTAGCCTTGTGGATAGCACAATTGCTTCACAGCTCCAGGGTCCCAGGTTCGATTCTGGCTTGGGTCACTGTCTGTGCGGAGTCTGCACATCCTCCCCGTGTGTGCGTGGGTTTCCTCCGGGTGCTCCGGTTTCCTCCCACAGTCCAAAGATGTGCGGGTTAGGTGAATTGGCCATGATAAATTGCCCTTAGTGTTGGGTGGGGTTACTGGGTTATGGGGATAGGGTGGCGGTGTTGACCTTGGGTAGGCTGCTCTTTCCAAGAGCCGGTGCAGACTCGATGGGCCGAATGGCCTCCTTCTGCACTGTAAATTCTATGAAACTCTATGAAACTCTATCTATTTCATTCATAATTCTATATGTTTCTATAAGATCCTCCCCGCATCCTTCTAAATTCCAACGAGTACAGTCCCAGTATACTCAACCTCTCCTCGTAATCCAACCCCTTCAGCTCTGGGATTAACCTAGTGAATCTCCTCTGCACACCCTCCAGCACCAGTACGCCCTTTCTCAGGTAAGGAGACCAAAACTGAACACAATACTCCAGGTGTGGCCTCACTAACACCTTATACAATTGCAGCATAACCTCCCTAGTCTTAAACTCCATCCCTCTAGCAGTGAAGGACAAAACTCCATTTGCCTTCTTAATCACCTGTTGCACCTGTAAACCAACTTTTTGCGACTCATGCACTAGCACACCCAGGTCTCTCTGCACAGCAGCATGTTTGAATATTTTATCATTTAAATAATAATCCCTTTTGCTGTTATTCCTGCCAAAATGGATAACCTCACATTTGTCAACATTGAATTCCATCTGCCAGACCCTAGCCCATTCATTTACCCTATCCAAATCCCTCTGCAGACTTCTGGTATCCTATGCACTTTTTGCTTTACCACTCATCTTAGTGTCGTCTGCAAACTTGGACACATTGCACTTGGTCCCCAACTCCAAATCATCTATGTAAATTGTGAACAATAGTGGGCCCAACACTGATCCCTGAGGGACACCACTAGCTACTGATTGCCAACCAGAGAAACACCCATTAATCCCCACTCTTTGCTTTCTATTAATTAACCAATCCTCTATCCATGCTACTACTTTACCCTTAATGTCATGCATCTTTATCTTATACAGCAACCTTTTGTGTGGCACCTTGTCAAAAGCTTTCTGGAAATCCAGATATACCACATCCATTGGCTCCCCGTTATCTACCGCACAAGTAATGCCCTCAAAAAATTCCACTAAGTTAGTTAGGCACGACCGGCCCTTTATGAACCCATGCTGCGCTGCCCAATGGGACAACTTCCATCCAGATGCCTCGCTATTTCTTCCTTGATGATAGATTCCAGCATCTTCCCTACTACCGAAGTTAGGCTAACTGGCCTATAATTACCCGCTTTCTGCCTACCTCTTTTTTTAAACAGTGGTGTCACGTTTGCTAATTTACAATCGGCCGGGACCACCCCAGAGTCTAGTGAAGTTTGGTAAATTATCACTAGTGCATTTGCAATTTTCCTAGCCATCTCTTTTAGCACTCTGGGATGCATTCCATCAGGGCCAGATTTGTCTACCTTTAGCCCCATTAGCTTGCCCATCACTACGTCCTTAGTGATAACAATCCTCTCAAGGTCCTCACCTGTCATAGCCTCATTTCCATCAGTCACTGGCATGTTATTTGTGTCTTCCACTGTGAAGACCGACCCAAAAAACCTGTTCAGTTCTTCAGCCATTTCCTCATCTCCCATTATTAAATCTCCCTTCTCATCCTCTAAAGGACCAATATTTACCTTAGCCACTCTTTTTTGTTTTATATATTTGGAGAAACTTTTACTATGTTTTTATATTCTGAGCAAGTTTACTCTCATAATCTATCTGACTCTTCTTTATAGCTTTTTTAGTAGCTTTCTGTTGCCCCCTAAAGATTTCCCAGTCCTCTCGTCTCCCACTAATCTTTGCCACTTTGTATGCTTTTTCCTTCAATTTGATACTCTCCCTTATTTCCTTAGATATCCACGGTCGATTTTCCCTCTTTCTACTGTCCTTCCTTTTTGTTGGTATAAACCTTTACTGAGCAATGTGAAAAATCGCTTGGAAGGTTCTCCACTGTTCCTCAACTGTTTCACCATAAAGTCTTTGCTCCCAGTCTACCTTAGCTAGCTCTTCTCTCATCCCATTGTAATCTCCTTTGTTTAAGCACAAAACACTAGTGTTTGATTTTACCTTCTCACCCTCCATCTGTATTTTAAATTCCACCATATTGTGATCGCTCCTTCGGAGAGGAAAGTTGGGGCAGGCTTGATGGGCTTTGTGGCCTATTCCTGCTTTTATTTCTCATGCCCTCCAAATCTACTCCCACTAAACAACATCCTGTTGGCATTTGGCATAGCAATTTCCACCAACATTATCGCCTGTATCTGCCACAATCACTGAACAGCATATTGGACTCAAATCCACAAAAATTGGTCTCTTCCCCACACCTCCAAATATGGAGAATGCCAGCCCATCTCCTCTCAAATCTATATAGTCACCGTGATGCACACAGCGTTACCTTCAGGTGTGTTATCACGAGTTTGTAATCAAGTGAAAGCTGTGAGGGGCTAGAAGTTGTATATTTCCCATTGTGGTTCACATGGAGAGTCAAAATCAAGTCCAATATTTGGAAGCAGAATCCTCACTTAGATACGCAAAGACTAAGCCAATGAAAGTTATAATAGATAATTCAATGAAAAATCACGTGTAGCAAGGAAAAAGATAGGATTAAAGAGAGAGATAGAAAGTTAAAAGGGAAAGGAAAAAAAATTCCGAGAGTAATTTAAATCTGAAGGAATGAGACCCCACATTTTTTAAATGTTTACAGTAACAGTCTGGCAGTAATCAGGACTTATTACACTGTTATGAATTCACTGAGAGCTTGAATGGGTAAGCCATACTTTTTCTGGTGAATTCAGTGTGCATCTATGAGGCAAGTACCGCAGCTTTGCACCTTTCATGGGTGCATATGAACATAGAGTTTCATGGTGTTGTATAATACAGCATAGATTTTGGAACAGCAACGGTCTGATTTCTGCATTTAACGAGACTGCTTCAGCCCATACCAACAGCGAGCTTTAATAGCCTCACCATTACTCTTATTCAGGCCATTATATAACCTATGCAATATAGCGGTACACAATTAAAGGCATCTTGTTTATTGTGTCCACGAGAGGCTAAAATCAATTATTGTTTTATTGTACCAGTACAGCCCCCATGAGTATTTATCATCACATACTGCAATGACTCGGGGTCTAATTCCAATTCTAGGTATGCAAGGCTCATGTCGAGCTTCGTGAATCAGAGACCTCCAGCCAACTTTGCATATAAATCCTTGATTCGAGACATTGTGTACTGATCTGGAGCCCCTATTCGCAGTTAGTTTATAATCACCACAAAGGCTTTGTCCCATTTCAGGAGGGAGATTATCAGTTCTGCCCAGTCTGTGAATTTAACTGCCTGATGATCCCCAGATCTTCTAGACGTCTGAGTTCTTCCTTGGGTGCACCAATGCAACTTATTTGTATACATTCGAATCCTCGCTGATCTGAGAGAAATGTGCAGTACCAGGGTTGACGCCTACCTCTAGTGGAGCGACGGCTAACTGTCCACCGCATTGATTCCGCAATCTGCGGCTTCTCCGGCCGCACACCCCACATAGCCTAGGGTCATCCTCTTTGGTTTCAGGGGACATGTCCCACCTGTTCGATGCCATCCTACACCAACAGCCCTGACCGTGGCGGTTTTCCATTTTAGGGGGTGGCGGACGTTGGGCGGGGGCATGCTTCACACTATTGACTTCCATTCCCTGCAACTCTTGCACTTCCTTCTCTGCACTCTCTCGTGACAGAGAGATTATTACAGCCTTTGCGGCTCGGTGAACAACTTCCGTTGAGTCGCCTTATTAGTCACCACACAGACTAATCTGTCCTATAGCATTTGAAACAGAGAAGGGCCATACTCACACCCCACTAGTTTCCTTAGACACGTCAAAAACTCAGTTATAGACTTCTCTAGGATTCTTTCAGCTGTGTTAAAATGGTATCTTTGCACGATAACCGACGGCTTGAGGTCATAATGGCGTGCCACTAGCATTACCAACTCCTCAAATATCTTGAGTCTCGAGACACGGGTTATGTTAGACTTTTGATTACATTGTAGGTGGGCGCTCCACAGGCAGTCAATTGTATCACTGTCTGGCACTCTTCACCTGTTAAAGTATTGGTCCTAAAGAAATAGCGTATATGTTCGGCATATTGCGTCCAGTCTTCTATGCTCACATCAAATACATCCAATCTCCCAAAGAACAGGAGTTTGAAAGTAGTGCAAACTTTTTCCCTTTGGTATGAATCGAGATGGTCTGGTTCCCAACAATTAGCAGTGCCATCTGCAGCTCCTCTTTCTCCTCAACTCCAGTATTGTGTCCACAATGGAGCCCACACAAGAGGCTAAAAGAAACTATTTACACATTGTACACAGATCCCGGTCGGAACTCCTCTGTTCAGTTCCCACTCGGCCGAGCTTTTATATATAGTGTCCATGATTGATGGGGCCCCTGCCCCTCAGTGGGGAAGCGCATATATTACAAGACTCACTGGAGACTAATTGGTCCGACCCCAGAGGTCTCATGCAGGTTATAACAGTGTACAAATATCAACTCTGGAACAATAAACAGAATCTGAAAGCTTATAAATGCCACAGTGTTGTTCTTCTTTTCCTAGCAGAGCTAAAACCCAAACATTTTAATCCCCCCTGAACCACAACCCCTACGCTACCCTCACTTCCCACAAAATAACACAACCCCATCGGTGAGAAGAGAATCATCTGCTGACAAGAGTTGGAAATGGATTTGTCCAAAACATAGCTCCCTGCCACTGGGGAATATTGTTCCAGGCCCACTGTTACCCAAACCTTTATCCTTTCTCCAATCCATTCCCTTCCCCCCTCTGTCTGCCAATCATAGAATCATAGAATTTACATTGCAGAAGATGGCCATTCAGCCCATTGAGTCTGCACTGGCCCTTGGAATGAGCACCCTGCTTAAACCCACGCCTCCAACCTATCCCCGTAGCCCCACCTAACCTTTTTTGGACACTAAGGGCAATTTAGCATGGCAAATCAACCTAACCTGCACATCTTTGGACTGTGGGAGGAAACTGGAGCACCCGGAGGAAACCCACGCAGAGAGGTGGAGAACATGCAGACACCGCATAGACAGTGACCCAACTGGGAATCGAACCTGGAACCCTGGACCTGTGAAGCAACTATAACCCTCCTGTCTCTCTTTCCCAGTCTTATTACATAGACACTAAAATATGATCTACTGTCATAATTCTCCATTACTGCATGTCCTAACTACCATCACTTCCTGTCTTCAAATCTATTATTTTTTCTGGTTCCAGTTGCGGCCAATTGCCCAACTCAGGAGATGAGGAATTCAAAAGAAAAGCCATATCAGTACAAATTATTGTTGATTTCATCATTTTCAAAAACACAGTTGGTTAGGGAAACCAGCTGCATTTGAATCCCTTTATGCTTTGTAAAACTCAAAGGGTGATTTTGTGTTTTTCTTTCGCCCAAAATCTTCACTTCTACTAAAGCCAAGTATCATCAAGACCCAACTAGCATTTTCTATGACTACTGAGGTACTGATCACATAATACTCCAGCGTTACTTCATTTTGTTATAACACACATACAGACTAAGAAAAAAGTCTAGAGAAAAGGATCAGCTCCCCTCATTGGCATAATAAGCAAGTGCACCACACATTGTTCTGCTAAGCCATACAGTCCCAATATTCAATTCATATAATCCTACAAAGCAGAAAGAGGCCATTCAGCCCATCGGGTCTGCACCGACCCTCTGAAGGAGCACTCTAACTGGGCCCAATCCTCCACCCTATCCCCATAACCCCACCTAGGGGCAATTTTGGACTGTGGGAGGAAACCTGAGCACCCGGAGGAAACCCACGCAGACACGGGAAGAATGTGCAAAGTCCACACAGTCACCCGAGATCGTAATCAAACCCAGGTCACTGGTGCTGAAGCAGCAGTGTTAACCACTGTGCCACTAAGCTGTCATGCTCTGTACTAAATAGAAAGTATATTTTGTGCCTGTTAGATGACAACAGGCTTGGATTTAACTGTAATGGTCCCCTCCTCCATCCCTTTCCAACAAAACAGCTTGATCTCATCACTTCTGCTCACATGAAGAAAAGGTGTTTTAAACAAAGTTCCAATTTACATTGGCCCACAGAAATATACTCCTGCATGATTACGATCTACATGGTTCAGCTGCTGGTGTACTTCAATTTCCAGAAGCCATCTGACGAGATGCCACAGAATGCCACAAGTTGTTCATGTAGGGGTAACATGTTCGCATGGAGAGAGGATTGGTTAGCTATCAGGAAACAGAGTTGGCATAAATGGATAATTTTCAGGCCGGCTAGATGCAACAAGTGGAGTGCCGCAGGGATCAGTTCTGGGGTTTCAACTATTTACAATCTATAGTAATGACTTGGATGATGGGGCCAAATGTATGGTTGTTAAACTTGCCAATGACATAAAGATAGGTAGGAATGCCAGTTGTGAAAAGGACACCAAGAGTCTGCTGAGGGACATGGAAGCGCAAAGAATTGGCAGATGGAATATAATGTGGGAAAATGTGAATGTCTCCACTTTGCAGGAAGAATTTTAAAAAGTATATTATTTAAATAGGGAGAGATCGCTGAACACAGAGGTACAGAGTGATCTGGGTGTCCTGGTACATGAGTCACAAACAGGTCATATGCAGGTACAGGAAGTGATTAGAAAGGCAAATGGAATGTTGCCGAATACAAGGAGAATGGAATATAAAATTAGGAATGTTTTGCTGCAGTTGTGCAGGGTACAAGTGAGACTACAACTATAGCATGGTATATGGTTTTGGTCTCCTTATTTAAGGACGTAACTGCACTAAAAGCAGCTCAAAGCAGGTTCAATCTACTACTGCCTGGAATGAGGGGGTTATCCTATGAAGAAAGGTTTGTCAAGGTTGGGCCTGTAACCACGGGATTTTAGAAGAATGACATACAATCTTATTAAAACATAAGGAAACTTGACAGAGTAGATGCTGTGGGAGAGACTAGAACTAGGGGACACAGTTTAAAAGTAAAAACGTCTCCCATTTAAGACACAGATGAGGAAAAATATTTGCTCTCCAGAGAGTGATGGAGGCAGTGTCATTGAATATTTTTAAGGCTGAATTAGATGTGTTCTTGATTGACAAAAGAGTGTAAGTACAAAGGGGGTAGGAAGGAAAGTGGTGTTGAGGTGACAATGAGAGCAGCCAGTGTTACGGAATGGCCTACACCTGCTCCTAATCTGTAATCACGTATACTCACTAGATACCAGTTGTGCCAAAGTAGCAGTAAACACAGGTTTTAAAGATACTAATGTGGCACACCAATCTGGATTAAGTGTAAACAAATAGATGGTATTCATTTTTACAAGTAAATTTGCCATTTATGTAAAATGCAGGAAAACGAATAAGACAACTTGTCCAAGTTAAAGTAAGCAAGTCAGTACTCAGATTGACAGACAGGTCTGAATATAAGAATATAGTCTGAAACTTTAAAATGGTGTGCTTTTATATAGGAAGAGTAAAAAAATTGATGTCAAAATATGTCAAATAGATTAGGGTACATGACAGCAGATAAAATCATGCCACCGAATCATATCAATTCCCATTCATTCCCACGACATAGAATTTCTGATCAAATCACAATGTTTCCAAGTGATGTAATTTTAATGCTCACTTCGAACAATTAGTCAATTGTCAAACTTTTACCAGAAAGAACATTTAAAAAATCTAATTTATTTTGTGCAGAGGCGGGATTCTCCCTCAGCCGACGCCAGAATTGGGAAACGTGATTGGGCGGAGAATTGTTTCAGGTGCTGATTTGATGTCAAATCGCAATTCTCCATCACCTCAACAGCGGCATCAATGCGTTCCAGAACGCACGTACAGTAAACACCACTGGCACATCGATAGCGGGCCCGACCCGGTATTCTCCAGGGCCTCAGCGATTCTCCGCCTCCAGTGGGCCGAATTCCCAATGGCGAGGTTCAATTCTGCTTTTAAAATTCGTGAAACAAGGGCGGCATGGTGGCGCAGTGGTTAGCACTGCTGCCTAACGGCGCCAAGGACCCGGGTTCGATCCCGGCCCCAGTCCACGTGGAGTTTGCACATTCTCCCCCTATCTGCGTGGGTCTCACTCTCACAACCCAAAAATATGCAGGATAGGTGAATTGGCCATGCTAAATTGCCCCTTAATTGAGAAAAAAGATAATCAGGTACTCTAAATTTATATTTTGTTAAATCGTGAAACAGGTACTGTGGCTGCTGAGGGAAAGCATCCAACATTGCCATAGTTTGCTGACAGTTGTGCCGCTGGCCGGGGGGGAGGGGGAGGGCTTCTGCCAGGACCTAGGGAATAGCGTGGGGCGGTCACGAGGTGAGTTGTGGGGTCAGGATGGACGGGCATGGACCACCATTGCCGCAGCCTGCAAGGCAGTCATGCAGCTGTGCACACCGCTGACTGCGCACTGTGAACTTAGCATCACGGGTCGTATGGTTGTCCCCCCCAGGCCACCCCCCTAGGTGCCTTCTGGCCCCAGCTGACCCATCAACTGTATGGACGTGCTCCAGCACAACCAGTGGCACCTTGTTGGCTGGGATGGAGAGTGTCGGGAGTGAAGTGTGTATATGCGCTGCAGCTTATTTGCCTCCTGAATGTCAATCGCGAATCTGGCACCATTTCTCATTGGAATCGATTGTATTCCACGTAGTACACCCGGTGCTTAACAGTCGCTGAATCGGTCCAGGTACGCCCCCAGTTTTGCTGCCCACGAATTCTGCTCCGGCATCAACAGTCTCAGGAATGGAGAATCCAGCCGTATATTTTTGTTTGAAAGAGAAAATGCTGTAAAATCTCAGGTCTGGCAGCATCTGTAGGGAGAGAAAAGAGCTAACGTTTCGAGTCCAATGACTCTTTGTCAAAGCTTGAAACGTTAGCTCTTTTCTCTCCCGACAGATGCTGCCAGACCGACTGAGATTTTCCAGCATTTTCTCTTTCGTTGCAGATTCCAGCATCCGCAGTAATTTGCTTTTATCCAGTATATTTTTGTTCAATGGTTCCTGCTGTTTTATTAAAGTTGTGTTGAATGAATCATGATATTAAAACTTTGGGAATTTTTGTAAGTATTCTATGGAAATTCTGATTCTAAAATATAAATTGTCGACAAACTAATTATGCATTGTTTGTGATTTAACTATTGTATTGAAGCTAAACTGTGCAATAAGGATTACAGGCATCATAAACATTGGGTGCGATTTAACCACCGCTTTGCACCGGTGCAGATCTGGGCACGTGTTAAATAGCGGAAAAGGCCAAAAACAAGATTCGCGCCAGGCAATCTAACTGGCCCGCTCCGATGGCAAGTTCCAGACTTCGTCCAAATATGGTGAGCATATCGTTAATCCAAATTTGCATTAGCGAGACTGAAGTCGAACGTAATGGTCTCCTGGGAATTAACCGCTTCCCCAGCGAGAAATTACGCAGGTGCCGTTTAGTACTCCTTTTTAAAAATGTGAAACTGGCAGAATGGCTGCTCAGGGGAACTGGGGAGGCGAGTAGCCATTTTCATTTTCCGGCATACAGCTCAAAGGCACTGGAGCTGCTGCCCCAGTGTTTGGTGGGGAGGGAGAGAAAGAGAGAGAGAGAGAGAGAGGAAAGGAGACCCCTCAGGGGCGGTTTGGGAATGGTCGGGAGGCCTGAAGCATTCCAGGTTGGGGGTCTTTTCATCTGTGAGGCCTCCACGCCATCTTAAGATATTGTGGATACTCAGAACAGGACAATTGCAGTCTCTGTCGGCGAGAGAACCTGAGAACATCTGAGACCCTCAGAAGGTAAGTAAGTGATTTTTACTCATTTTTACTTTTATTACCTTTTCAAATTGTGTGTGTGTGTGGGGGGGGGGGGACTGAAGTGACATCACAGAAAAGCTGTGACCCGAGTGGCTGGTTGAGAATCTACACTAAATTAAAAAAATTAAGCATTGGTAACTAATTAAACATAATTACTTAATTATAATTTAGAGGGGTATCTAAGCCAGAGATCGGAGAGTACTATATTTAGCTTTCACAGTGAAAGTAGAAATCTAGTGCTAGGAAACCGATAGTTAACAGTAACTTTTTTTTTAAATTTTAACTTTTAACTTTAATTTACTAATTACTTGACGCAATGTCAGTTACAGGGGTGCAGTGCTCTGACTGTGAGATGTGGCAGGTCCGGGAGGCTTCCAGCGTCCCGGATAGCTTCATCTGCAGAAAGTGCACCCAACTGGAGCTCCTCACAGACCGCATGGTTCGGTTGGAGCAGCAATTGGATGCACTTAGGAGCATGCAGGTGGCGGAAAGCGTCATAGATAGCAGTTATATAAATGTGGTCACACCCAAGGTGCAGGCAGAGAAGTGGGTGACCACCAGAAAGGGCAGGCAGTCAGTGCAGGAATCGCCTGTGGTTGTCCCCCTCTCGAACAGGTATGCCCCTTTGGATACTGTCGGGGGGATAGCCTATCAGGGGAAAACAGCAGCAGCCAGAGCAGTGGCACCACGGCTGGCGCTGATGTTCAGAAGGGAGGGTCAAAGTGCAGAAGAGCAATAGTAATAGGGGACTCTATAGTCAGGGGCACAGATAGGCGCTTCTGTGGACGTGAAAGAGACTCCAGGATGGTATGCTGCCTCCCTGGTGCCAGGGTCCAGGATGTCTCCAAACGGGTAGAGGGCATCCTGAAGGGGGAGGGCAAACAGGCAGAGGTCGTTGTACATATTGGTACTAACGACATAGGCGGGAAGGGGCATGAGGTCCTGCAGCAGGAGTTCAGGGAGCTAGGCAGAAAGTTAAAAGACAGGACCTCTAGGGTTGTAATTTCGGGATTACTCCCTGTGCCACGTGCCAGTGAGGCTAGAAATAGGAAGATAGTGCAGTTAAACACGTGGCTAAACAGCTGGTGTAGGAGGGAGGGTTTCCGTTATCTGGAACACTGGGAGCTCTTCCGGGGCAGGTGTGACCTATATAAGGACGGGTTGCATCTAAACTGGAGAGGCATAAATATCCTGGCCGCGAGGTTTGCTAGTGTAACACGGGAGGGGTTAAACTAGTATAGCAGGGGGTGGGCACGGGAGCAATAGGTCAGAAGGTGAGAGCATTGAGGGAGAACTAGGGAATAGGGACAGTGTGGCTCTGAGGCAGAGCAAACAGGGAGAAGTTTCAGAACACAGCGGGTCTGGTGGCCTGAAGTGCATATGTTTTAATGCAAGAAGTATTACGGGTAAGGCAGATGAACGTAGAGCTTGGATTAGTACTTGGAACTATGATGTTGTTGCCATTACAGAGACCTGGTTGAGGGAAGGGCAGGATTGGCAGCTAAATGTTCCAGGATTTAGATGTTTCAGGCGGGATAGAGGGGGATGTAAAAGGGGTGGCGGAGTTGCGCTACTGGTTAGGGAGGATATCACAGCTGTACTACGGGAGGACACCTCAGAGGGCAGTGAGGCTATATGGGTAGGGATCAGGACGCAGTCACAATGTTGGGGGTTTACTACAGGCCTCCCAACAGCCAGCGGGAGATAGAGGAGCAGATAGGTAGACAGATTTTGGAAAAGAGTAAAAACAAGAGGGTTGTGATGATGGGAGACTTCAACTTCCCCAATATTGACTGGGACTCACTTAGTGCCAGGGGCTTAGATGGGGCAGAGTTTGTAAGGAGCATCCAGGAGGGCTTCTTAAAACAATATGTAAACAGTCCAACTAGGGAAGGGACGGTACTGGACCTGGTATTGGGGAATGAGCCCAGCCAGGTGGTAGAAGTTTCAGTAGGGGAGCATTTCGGGAACAGTGACCACAATTCGGTAAGTTTTAAAGTGCTGGTGGACAAGGATAAGAGTGGTCCTAGGGTGAATTATAACAATATTAGGCGGGAACTGAAGAACCTAGATTGGGGGCGGATGTTTGAGGGCAAATCAACATCTGACATGTGGGAGGCTTTCAAGTGTCAGTTGAAAGGAATTCAGGACCGGCATGTTCCTGCGAGGAAGAAGGATAAATACGGCAATTTTCGGGAACCTTGGGTAATGAGAGATATTTTAGGCCTCGTCAAAAAGAAAAAGGAGGCATTTGTCAGGGCTAAAAGGCTGGGAACAGACGAAGCCTGTGTAAGGAAAGTAGGAAGGAACTTAAGCAAGGCGTCAGGAGGACTAGAAGGGGTCACGAAAAGTCATTGGCAAATAGAGTTAAGGAAAATCCCAAGGCTTTTTACACGTACATAAAAAGCAAGAGGGTAGCCAGGGAAAGGGTTGGCCCACTGAAGGATAGGCAAGGGAATCTATGCGTGGAGCCAGAGGAAATGGGCGAGGTACTAAATGAATACTTTGCATCAGTATTCACCAAAGAGAATGAATTGGTAGATGTTGAGTCTGGAGAAGGGTGTGTAGATAGCCTGGGTCACATTGAGCGTCTTAAAAAATATTAGGGTAGATAAGTCCCCAGGGCCTGATGGGATCTACCCCAGAATACTGAAGGAGGCTGGAGAGGAAATTGCTGAGGCCTTGACAGAAATCTTTGGATCCTCACTGTCTTCAGGTGATGTCGCGGAGGACTGGAGAATAGCCAATGTTGTTCCTCTGTTTAAGAAGGGTAGCAAGGATAATCCAGGGAACTACAGGCCGGTGAGCCTTACTTCAATGGTAGGGAAATTACTGGAGAGAATTCTTCGAGACAGGATCTACTCTCATTTGGAAGCAAATGGACGTATTAGTGAGAGGCAGCATGGTTTTGTGAAGGGGGGGTCGTGTCTCACTAACTTGATAGAGCTTTTTGAGGAGGTCACAAAGATGATTGATGCAGGTAGGGCAGTGGATGTTGTCTATATGGACTTCAGTAAGACCTTTGACAAGGTCCCTCACGGTAGACTAGTACAAAAGGTGAAGTCACACGGGATCAGGGGTGAGCTGGCAAGGTGGATACAGAACTGGCTAGGTCATAGAAGGCAGAGAGTAGCAACGGAAGGTTGCTTTTCTAATTGGAGGGCTGTGACCAGTGGTGTTCCGCAGGGATCAGTGCTGGGACCTTTGCTGTTCATAGTATATATAAATGATTTGGAGGAAAATGTAACTGGTCTGATTAGTAAGTTTGCAGATGACACAAAGATTAGTGGAATTGCGGATAGCGATGGGGACTGTCAGAGGATACAGCAGGATTTAGATTGTCTGGAGACTTGGGCGGAGAGATGGCAGATGGAGTTTAATCCGGACAAATGTGAGGTAATGCATTTTGGAAGGTCTAATGCAGGTAGGGAATATACAGTGAATGGTAGAACCCTCAAGAGTATTGAAAGTCAGATCGATCTAGGAGTACAGGTCCACAGGTCACTGAAAGGGGCAACACAGGTGGAGAAGGTAGTCAAGAAGGCATACAGCATGCTTGCCTTCATTGGCATGGGCATTGAGTATAACAATTGGCAAGTCATGTTGCAGCTGTATAGAACCTTAGTTAGGCCACACTTCGAGTATAGTGTTCAATTCTGGTCGCCACACTACCAGAAGGATGTGGACGCTTTAGAGTGGGTGCAGAAGAGATTTACCAGAATGTTGCCTGGTATGGAGGGCATTAGCTATGAGGAGCGGTTGAATAAACTCGGTTTGTTCTCACTGGAACGAAGGAGGTTGAGGGGCGACCTGATAGAGGTCTACAGAATTATGAGGGGCATAGACAGAGTGGATAGTCAGAGGCTTTCTGACTATCCTACCTCCTACCCCAGGGTAGAGGGGTCAATTACTAGGGGGCATAGCTTTAAGGTGAGAGGGGCAAGGTTTAGAGTAGATGTACGAGGCAAGTTTTTTTACACAGAGGGTAGTGGGTGCCTGGAACTCGCTACCGGAGGAGGTGCTGGAAGCAGGGACGATAGTGACATTTAAGGGGCATCTTGACAAATACATGAATAGGATGGGAATAGAGGGATACGGACCCAGGAAGTGTAGAAGATTGTTGTTTAGTCGGGCAGCATGGTCGGCATGGGCTTGGAGGGCCTGTTCCTGTGCTGTACATTTCTTTGTTCTTTGTTTGTTTGCTGCCTGTCTGTCCTACCAAAAACTTCCAGGACAGAGCCCTGTTCCTGCAATATGCTGAAGGTCACATTAACTCCTTTTGACTGTGAGCAGCCTCTAGCTTTGCAGCTGAAAGCTATTGCTCATGAGGAATTAGCTTTGTTAATTGTGAATGCATGTCACAGCTGCAGGTTGTGTTTGCTACTTGCTCCTGTTGGTGACTTGCAAAGACCTGGAAGGGGGGGAATCGTTGGATCGTTGGTTGTGTATTGCCCTTTTGCTGGCAGCTGTGTGCTTGTCTGCTGCGACCCCTCTCGCATCTATGACCTGGACCCTGGCAAATTACAAGTGCTGGAGAAGGGGTGGGGTGTTCTCTCTCCTTCTTCTGCTGTGCCCCGTGTTGGTGAAACCTTTTCCGTGGTCTGCGCTGCTCGCTCTCGCACACTCTAACTGGCACACACGCGCAGTCAATTCATGCCTATACTCTTTATGCACACACTGACTTTTACACACATGCTGTCCTGTACACATACTGGGATACTGAGCGCCTTTCCACCAATGTAGGTTCGGCTGTAGGGGGGCAGGCAATGTCTCGGCAGCTGGTGGTACTGTATTCATTTTGTTGTGTCTCCGTTTTGACTTTGGTGTGCAGCCAGTGTCCTCGTTATATTCCTGCCTGTTTTCGGTTTTCTTTCAGTGCACGCTATCGATATTGGTGAGGGGGTGGAGTGTTCTCTTTCCTTCTTGCGCTGAACTCATGTTATTGTCCTTTTCTGGTGGTTTGAGTCACTTCTTAGTGTTAATCCGCTGATCTAGGTTAGATTCTGGGCTGGGGTGGGGGCATGCACTACCGCGGCAGCTGGTGGCATTGTCCATTTGTTTTTTGCTTTGTTTTTGTCCTGGGTGTATGGTTGGGATCTTCATTGTCTATCTGCCTGTTTTCTGTTTTCCTTTGGTGGTTGCTTTGTATTTGTTTGGTTTATAATGTGCTGGACCTGTTCTGGGCAGAATTATGCCCCTGTTGGATGGGTGGAACGGCTTTCTTTCTGTCTTTTGCCATGTTCCGTGATAGAGAGACCTTTTCCGGTGGTCTACGCTGGTGAGCCTTTCTGCTGATGTAAGTCGTGGGGGGCGCGGGGGGGGGGTGGTGGCAAGTGATTCCTACAAGTGCCTGAAGGTTTATTTTGCTGCTTCCTTCCTTTTCTGTAGCCGGAAGGAAGGACAATGGTTCATAAGATACCTGAGTCCTGAAACGTAAGGCTCAGGGATGTAAGAGTCCAGAAGGCAATCTGATTTGAAGCAAGAGGACTCTGTGGGACCTTGTGTTCCACATTGGTTCAAATGGGCCACCTGATGACACTGTTGAAGAAATGCTTTGGCAGGTTGCTGATACCTTTATTGCTGGTGCGGTGAGTGCAGCATGTAACTGGCAGGTCACCGTGGGTTTGACACAGAAGTTGGGGATGTTCCTCTGCACCATGGGCTCTGGTGGGATGTCTGGGTGCCAAGATTTTGTTCCGATGAGATTGGGCCGCGTGGGAATGTCTGTACTGCTGCGGCTCCTGGACAGAAAATGGCACTGATATGTGGAACAAGTAACAGATCGATTGACAGATTATTTCTACGACAATGTTCTGGACATGATAACACATTCTCAGGCGTATCCTGTTTCTGTTGAGAAACCTGTGCATGGTGATATTGTGGTTTTTTTGTGAAAATGAACTGATATAGCTTTGTATTGGCACCAATATAGAACAGTGACTTTTCCTTGTTATTTAATGGTTAGTGCAATATGTGGAATGTTACGCAGTTGATTCTCAAACCTTTGTTATTGTTGACCGTTTAATAAATAAAATATTCTCAAGTGCATTCTCGTAGGTGCACGTGCCATGCCTCAGATGATAATTATTGCATCACATTTTAATCAAACTTTGAAGCATGCACAGTTTATCTGACCTCTAGAAGGATCAGCACCATAGAGGCAGCAGCCAACAATCAAACACTCAAAGAGGTGGGGGTGAGTGCGCAGAGCAGGGTTCTCCAGCACAACTGGCTCACTGGATGGCACTCTGAGAGAAGGCATGACAAGGGGAGACTAGAGGGACTGGAGGATCCCGGGGTGGAAGCCCGAACTGATTGTCAGTCTGTCTCCTTCTCCAATTTCTTACAGTTACTAAAATGGATGGTGGAGTCAGTCCCGCATAAGATGCCCTTGTGCTGCTGGTGGCAGCCCAGACAGCCAGAAGCCGCAGAAGCAAAAGCATCGACACAGGCTAGAGGCGGAACCCCATATGCAAGGGGCCGCTGCACACCCTGAAGACGCGGAAGCCCATAAGGCTGAGGAGGAACCCAGAGGGGATGCCAGCGATGGTCCAAGGTATAGAGGTATTGATGATCTTTCGAGGAGATGATGGATAGATGATGATGATGCGGGAGATTCCATCTCAACAAAGAGACAATGCGGCACCTGTGCCATGTCCGGCTGGTGGTGGAAGAGAACATCTGCTCCCGGTGGCCATGAAGGTCACCGCAGCCCCGAACCCCTATGCCACCGATTCATTCCAGGGCTCGAGCAGGGACTTGTGCAGCATTTCACAAGCTACAGCCCACAAGTGCCTCCATGAGGTCACAGATGCCTTGTATGCCCGGGCATCAGATTTTATCAACTTTGAGCTGGACCAAGCACGAAACGATGTTCAGTCTGCAGGATTCCACACCGCCAGGATGCCCCCCAGATACAGGGGGTAATTGATGGCACACATGTCACCTTGCGTGCACCGCGGCATGGGAAACTGCCCTTCATTAATAGGAAGGGGTTCCACTCCCAGAATGTTATACTCGTGTGCGACCATCACATCCACATCATGCACCTCCGGATCATGAACACGTTTGCACTTTTCCCAGGGAGTGTGCATAACAGCTACACCCTGGGACACTCCGAGATCCCCAGCATCTTTGAGGACCGCCCCAGGATGACAGGTTGGCACTTGGGGAATATGGGGTAATCGCTAAGGTCCTGGCTATCGATGCCAGCGCAGAGGCAGAGTCCAAAGCGGAGACCCAATATAATAAGGTCCAAGTTGCCACCCATGCTGTCTTTGTGTGGTGCATTGGACTGCTCAAAATGCCTTGACTGCTCTGCTGATTCACAGTACATCTCCCAAAAGGGCTCCTGCTTTGTGGTGGTCTGCTGTGCCCTCCACAACCTGGCACAGCAGTGGGCGACATATTGGAGGAGGAGGAACATGTGGCCTCATCCGAGGGGGCGGTGGACATAAGGGGATAGAGGATGAGCCCGGGGAGGATCCTCGGGATGAATGGAGGACAGGCAATGGGGAGGGTCTGGCTTGCCCGCAGGATCAGAGAGGCCCTCATCCTCACCCAATTATCATAAGACGAGGCTTTGTCTATCAGCAAACCCCTCCCCCTCATTCCACTGTTTACCCCCCCCCCCCACTACCCTCCTCTCCCCCCCCTCCCCCCCCCCCCCCCAATTCCCGTCCTTCTTCCTTGCCCCAACTACCCTATTCCACCCTCCCAGGGTCTGTGTAACATCACTCCAGAGTGATGGGCCTGTAAAGCACTGTCAACAAGGCACTCACTGCGAGTTAAGCTCTGATGTTCCTCAGTTTATGCCAAAGTCTGACCCCTGTCTTTCTGCTGAGCACGCTCACACCCATCCTCTGAGCAATGTCTGCATCAGGGACGTTTGATCTTGGACCACGGTTCCTGGGGGGAGCGGTAAGCAGCACGGGGTGGGAAAGCAGGCAGGCCTGCTGCAAAGATTAACATGACAGAGGCTGCACATGTATCAGGTGTAACATGTTTTAATAGCAAACATTGGACATTTCCATTTCCCTTAGCTACGCATAGCGATCCTGCACGGCACCCCCCCACCCCCCAAACAATCCTTCCTCCACACCCCACCCCACCACACTCTTCCTCAATCTTAGCATAGTAGGAGTTAATATCACTACTCACCAGTTTCATTTAATTCTTTGTCGGGCCAACATGGTGACACAATGGTTAACACTGCTGCCTCAGTGCCAGGGACCCCTGTTTGATTCTGACATTGAATGGCTGTGTGGAGTTTGCACATTCTCTTGTTTTTGCATGGGTTTCCTCCGGGTGCTCCAGTTTCCTCCCATAGTCCAAAGGTTAGGTGCAGGTTAGGTGGATTGGCCATGCTAAAAATTGCCCCTCAATGTCCAAAGATTAGTTGGGATTACGGGGATAGGGCATGGATAGAGTGCTCTTTCGGAGTGTCGGTGCAGACTCGATCGGCCAAATGTAGGGATTCTATGAAATTCAGAAACATTTTCTCTTCCTTTCAGGTGTTAAGGAACTCAAGCTCCAACAATTTATGGGTGCTGACACCCCTTCAGATCTTTCCTCTCCTTCCCTTCCCTCTGACCCCATCCCTTCTTCTAATCCCTACCTTCCCCACTCTGACACTGAACAACCTGTGCTCAGCAAATAATTCAGTTTATCCCCTTACACCCTCACCTATGAGCTCTTCCTCCATCACCTTTGTCTCTGTACTCACTTCTTTTGGCAAGTCCTCCCCCACCCCACTCCACAGACCAAAAGAGACATTAACACTTAACACTTCATACCCTTTCCATCGAATCTTACCATGCAACCATAGAGGGTTTAATACCTGCCCCTTTGCCTCCTCTCACCTCACTGTCCAAGGCCTCCTCCTACCACGTGAAGCAGCATTTTACATATACTTCTTTCAATTTCAATGTGGTCACTTCTAAAATATGATGTGGAGATGCCGGCGTTGGACTGGGGTGAGCACAGTACGAAGTCTTACAACACCAGGTTAAAGTCCAACAGGTTTGTTTCGATGTCACTAGCTTTCGGAGCGCTGCTCCTTCCTCAGGTGAATGAAGAGGTCTGTTCCAGAAACACATATATAGACAAATTCAAAGATGCCAAACAATGCTTGGAATGCGAGCATTAGCAGGTGATTAAATCTTTACAGATCCAGAGATGGGGTAACCCCAGGTTAAAGAGGTGTGAATTGTACCAAGCCAGGACAGTTGGTAGGATTTCGCAGGCCAGATGGTGGGGGATGAATGTAATGCGACATGAATCCCAGGTCCCGGTTGAGGCCGCACTCATGTGTGCGGAACTTGGCTATAAGTTTCTGCTCGGCGATTCTGTGTTGTCGCGGGTCCTGAAGGCCGCCTTGGAGAACGCTTAACCGGAGATGAGAGGCTGAATGCCCTTGACTGCTGAAGTGTTCTCCGACTGGAAGGGAACATTCCTGCCTGGTGATTGTTGCGCGATGTCCGTTCATTCGTTGTCGCAGCGTCTGCATGGTCTCGCCAATGTACCATGCTTCGGGACATCCTTTCCTGCAGCGTATGAGGTAGACAACGCTGGCCGAGTCGCACGAGTATGTACCGTGTACCTGGTGGGTGGTGTTCTCACGTGTAATAGTGGTATCCATGTCGATGATCTGGCACATCTTGCAGAGATTGCCATGACAGGGTTGTGTGGTGTCGAGGTCACTGTTCTGAAGACTGGGTAGTTTGCTGCAAACAATGGTTCGTTTGAGGTTGCGCGGTTGTTTGAAGGCAAGTAGTGGGGGTGTGGGGATGACCTTGGCAAGATGTTCATCGTCATCAATGACGTGTTGAAGGCTGTGAAGAAGATGACGTAGTTTCTCTGCTCCGGGGAAGTACTGGACGACGAAGGGTATTCTGTCGGATGTGTCCCATGTTTGTCTTCTGAGGAGGTCGGTCCGGTTTTTCACTGTGGCGCGTTGGAACTGTCGATCGATGAGTCGAGTGCCATATCCCGTTCGTACGAGGGCATCTTTCAACGTCTGTAGATGTCTGTTACGCTCCTCCTCGTCTGAGCAGATCCTGTGTATACGGAGCGCTTGTCCATAGGGGATGGCTTCTTTAATGTGTTTAGGGTGGAGGCTGGAGAAGTGGAGCATCATGAGGTTATCCGTGGGTTTGCGGTAAAGCGAAGTGCTGAGGTGACTGTTCTTGATGGAGACGAGTGTGTCCAAGAATGCAACTGATTTTGGAGAGTAGTCCATGGTGAGTCTGATGGTTGGATGGAACTTATTAATGTCATCGTGTAGTCGTTTCAGTGATTCTTCGCCGTGGGGCCAAAGGAAAAAAATGTCATCGATGTATCTGGTGTATAACATCGGTTGAAGGTCCTGTGCGGTGAGTAGGTCCTGTTCAAACTTGTGCATGAAGATGTAGGGGTATTGGGGTGCGAATTTGGTCCCCATGGCTGTTCCGTGCGTACATGTCGAGTCTAAGGCAGCGGCCTTCCGGAGGGGTCCAATTCGACTCTTTCCTCTTCGGTTGCCGCACCGCAGATCTCTTCGACAACAAGTTCTTCATCCAGACGCACGGAACAGCCATGGGGACCAAATTCGCACCCCAATACCCCAACATCTTCATGCACAAGTTTGAACAGGACCTACTCACTGCACAGGACCTTCAACCGATGTTATACACCAGATACATCGATGACATTTTTTTCCTTTGGACCCACGGCGAAGAATCACTGAAACGACTACACGATGACATTAATAAGTTCCATCCAACCATCAGACTCACCATGGACTACTCCCCAAAATCAGTTGCATTCTTGGACACACTCGTCTCCATCAAGGACGGTCACCTCAGCACTTCGCTTTACCGCAAACCCACGGATAACCTCATGATGCTCCACTTCTCCAGCTTCCACCCTAAACACATTAAAGAAGCCATCCCCTATGGACAAGCGCTCCGTATACACAGGATCTGCTCAGACGAGGAGGAGCGTAACAGACATCTACAGACGTTGAAAGATGCCCTCGTACGAACGGGATATGGCACTCGACTCATCGATCGACAGTTCCAACGCGCCACAGCAAAAAACCGGACCGACCTCCTCAGAAGACAAACATGGGACACATCCAACAGAATACCCTTCGTCGTCCAGTACTTCCCCGGAGCGGAGAAACTACGTCATCTTCTTCACAGCCTTCAACACGTCATTGATGACGATGAACATCTTTCCAAGGTCATCCCCACACCCCCACTACTTGCCTTCAAACAACCGCGCAACCTCAAACGAACCATTGTTTGCAGCAAACTACCCAGTCTTCAGAACATTGACCTCAACACCACACAACCCTGTCATGGCAATCTCTGCAAGACGTGCCAGATCATCGACATGGATACCACTATTACACGTGAGAACACCACCCACCAGGTACGCGGTACATACTCGTGCGACTCGGCCAACGTTGTCTACCTCATACGCTGCAGGAAAGGATGTCCCGAAGCATGGTACATTGGCGAGACCATGCAGACGCTGCGACAACGAATGAACGGACATCGCGCAACAATCACCAGGCAGGAATGTTCCCTTCCAGTCGGGGAACACTTCAGCAGTCAAGGGCATTCAGCCTCTGATCTCCGGGTAAGCGTTCTCCAAGGCGGCCTTCAGGACCCGCGACAACGCAGAATCGCCGAGCAGAAACTTATAGCCAAGTTCCGCACACATGAGTGCGGCCTCAACCAGGACCTGGGATTCATGTCGCATTACATTCATCCCCCACCATCTGGCCTGCGAAATCCTACCAACTGCCCTGGCTTGGTACAATTCACACCTCTTTAACCTGGGGTTACCCCATCTCTGGATCTGTAAAGAGTTAATCACCTGCTAATGCTCGCATTCCAAGCATTGTTTGGCATCTTTGAATTTGTCTATATATGTGTTTCTGGAACAGACCTCTTCATTCACCTGAGGAAGGAGCAGCGCTCCGAAAGCTAGTGACATCGAAACAAACCTGTTGGACTTTAACCTGGCGTTGTAAGACTTCGTACTTCTGAAATAGGGAGATCAAACACAAACTGGGTGAACGCTTTGCAGACAACCTTTTCTCAGGCTGTAAGCATGATCTTCCAGAAGGTTGCTACTTCAATTCAATTTGCTGTCTTGCTGATAATTCTACCCTCAGCCACTGCAATGTTCCAGTGAAGCACAAAAAAAGCTGGATCATCTTATGCTTAAGCAATTTACAGCCTTCTGGATTGAACACAGTCTCCAACAATTTCAGACCATGAACTAACATCGTCCTCCCCACCCCCATCACCAGCCCTCCCGCCCCTAAGTGCCAGTCTACATCTTATTCTTGCATCCAGACGGTGCTGACCTTTATCTTGCTATTAATACCTTCTCTGGACAGCTTTGTTTTTTTTACTACTACCATTACCACTGTTCCATGACATCGTTGTTATTTAATCTCTCTCGCGCTCTTACTAATCCCGACGATCCATTTTGTTCCACCTGACAAAATGCATGAAACCTCTCCAGTTCTGAAGAAGGGTCATATCGGAGTCATAGTCATACAGTACAGAGGAGGCACTTCGGCCCATAGTCTGCTCTGACTACACCAAATCCACACTAATCCCACTTTCTAGCACTTGGCTCATAGCCTTGAATGTTATGACACTTCAAGTGCTCATCCACATACTTTTTTAAAGGTTGTGAGGTTTCCCCCTCTACTACCCACCCAGACAGTGCATTCCAGAATCCCACTACCCTCTGTGTGAAAAATATTTTCCTCAAATCCCCTCTGAACCTCCTTCCCTCACCTTAAAATTATGCCTCCTTAGGCAGCATGGAGGTGCAGTGGTTAGCATTGCTGCCTCACGGCACCAAGGTCCCATGTTCGATCCCGGCTCTGGGTCACTGTTGGTGTGGAGTTTGCACATTCTCCCTGTGTTTGCGTGAGTTTCGCCCCCGCATCCCAAACATGTGCAGGATAGGTGGATTGGCCACTCTTAATTGCCCCTTAATTGGAAAAAATTAATTGGGTACTCAAAATGTATTCATAAAAAATTATGCCTCCTCGTTATTGACCCTTCAACTAACTGAAACAGCTGCTTCCTATCCATCCTGTCCATAGCCCTCACAATCTTATACATCTCAATCAGGTCCCCCCCTCAGCCTTGTCTGCTCTAAAGAAAACAACCTGAGCCTATCCAGCCTTTCTTCATCGCTCAAATGCTCCATATCTCAGGCAACAACCTGGTGAATTGCCTTTGCACCCACTCCAATGGACTCGAAACATTAACTCTAGTTTCTCTCTCCACATGATGCTGTCAGATCTGCTGAGTTAGTTTGATCTAGAATCCCTACAATGCAGAAGGAGGCCATTTGGCCCATCGGGTCTGCACCACCCCTTCGACAGAGAACTGCCATGTCCAATTACCTGTCCACCCTGCCCTATCCGCGATCCTGCACATCCCTGGACACGAAGGGGCAATTTATCATGGTCAATCCACCAACGCACACAACTTTGGACTGCGGATGGAAACCAGAGCAACATAAGGAAACCCGCGCAAACACGGGAAGAATGTACAAACTCCACACAGTGACCCAAGGCTGGAATTGAACCCGGGTCCCTGGTGCTGTGAGGCAGCAGTGCTAACCACTGTGCCATTGTGCCGCGCATATTTGAGTTTTTAATCAAACTGGATAAATTACCATATAATTTGGTTCTTTTAGTAATGATGATGGTTATGGAATAAATATGGCAATTGGCAGAACTAGTCTTATTTTTATTTTACATTGTGTCATGGGATTGTTTACATCCTCCAGCTTTGCAATATGCAATTTGGATTTAGGTCTCAAATACTGCACAAGAATGCTGATCCAGATTTAAACCAATACACTTTATTCAGAGTTAGATGTGTTGCCATTAAGCCAAATTGGGAACCTTGAGTGTTGACAAATAAGTCTCCAGGAATAACACCACTAAATTCTGTAAACAATCACAGTGAAGTCTTCTTACAATACAGAAAAGATGATTCAGAAAATATATGATAAGAGGTTTCTGAAATAGCGAAAGCTCTGTGAACATAAATGCAAAATTGTTTGTTTCCTTTGTTCACGAGATGTGGGCATTGCTAACAAGGGCAGCATTTGTTACTCATTCCTATCTACTTTGAGAAGGTGATGGAGAGCCCACCTTCTTGAACAGCTACAAACCACACGGTGTAGATATACCCATAGTGCTGTTCAGATGAGAGTTCCAGGTAGTTCACCCAGCTACAGTGAAGGAATGGTAACGTTGTTCTATGAAAGGATGGTGTGTAACTTTGAAGGAAACAAAGGTGGTGGTGGTCCCACATCCTGCTGTCCCGTGTTGTTCTAGATGGTGGAGTTCACGGCTTTGGAAGATGCTGCTGAAGTGAGTTGCCACTGTGCACATTGTAGATCAATGATGTTTCCCTGGGACCCATTTTTACTAACTGGCAGACCTTCGGGACCATGCCGACCAATCTTTGTGGCACATGCCACATTCGCTTACCTTTAAAAGGGGAGCCTACGTGTTCCTCATGATCTCACTTCAATAGGTTCACAGGAGGAGAGGTCAATGTGCATACCAGCCGCAGAGTTTAGCCAGTTCCTTTGTGATGTCTTCAGCTTTGTGAGAATGGAAAATCAAATTTTGCAAATGTAGGACGTCGAGAAGGGCAATAGCAACAAATGATTGTTTTATCCTCCTGGGAACTGCTACTCCTGAATGCTGACAACCTCATGGGCTTTTTGCGTACTTTTAATGTGCTATCACAAGTCAGGTACAGCAACATAGTCTTTTAATTTAGAGTCAACTCTAAGTTAACAACTGACTCTGGGATTTCAGCCTTAAAAAGGAATTTTGCACCTACCACTTCTCATTCAAAATCTGAAACTTCTCCTCTCATTTTCCAGTACTCCCTTGCATAACACACATGGGCTTTGCATGTATTTTTTGCATGGGCACAATTGACAAAATCATACCTCAAGAAATCATCTTCATACTGTTTTGTTCCCTAGTTAAGTTTCTTCTTTGCAGGCTGTTAACCAAACCAGAAGCCCTGGAGCTCTGTACAGAGCTAACACTCGCACTGTCTGTCCTGCCCTCCAGCAGATTCTGTTGTGGAATCCTGGCCAATAGGTACACTGCCTATTTGTACCTTTGGCTGTCTCTTACTTGTAAGAAAACAATCCATCTTCATAGTTCCCTTGTCTTGCTTGCTAGCAGCTAGAAAATGGAAGAGGCTTTCCTCTGATTTTGCGCCAAAAGCACGTACATAGAGGTTGCTTGATGTTACGTGTATGTGCAGGGCGCATGACCTGCTCACTGTTGTCGCTTCTGGCCGGAAGACTGCATATAGCCTATTTTCCATCTTATTTAAAAGGTGGTATGGCCACCATGGTCAATAAAAATGCCGGTAGCAGCCATTGGGCCGCTTCTCCTGCAATTGGGACCAGTGCAGGAACGCTGCGGCCGATCACTCAGTGACCATCCCAACAGCACCTAGGACCTACCCGCAGGTCACCACCCTCACTTTGAAAAATCCTATTGTAAATGGTACACTCTGCTGCCACTGTGCACTGGTGGGACTGTATGTTTGTGGTGGTGCATGGGATGCTGATCACTTGGGGTGCTTCATTCTGCTTGGCATTAACCTTCTTCACTGTTTTTGAAGCTGCACTCATCTAGACAAGTAGAGAATATACCATCACACTCCTGACTTGTGCTTTGTAGATGGTGGGCAGGTTTTGGGGACTCAGGGAGCAAGCTATTCACCACAGAATTCCCAGCCTCTGATCTGTTCTTGCAGAAAGGTTAATTATTTGGCTGGTCCAGATCAGTTTCTGGCCATTGGTAGCCTACTGGGTGTTTCAGGTGGGGCATGCGACAATGGTATTGTAGCTTCACTGATCCACATATCTATTTTTTGATATGCCTGGTGCAGCACCTGGCATGCTCTCCTACATTCCTCATCCAACCAGGGGAGATGGATCAAACTAACCCTTGTTGGAAAGGGTCATTGCTTGGTACTGGTGTAGTGTGAATGCTACTCAACACTGATCAGTCCAAGTCTGAATGTTGTCTGGGTTTTACTACATGTGGGCATGTCCTGGTTCAATAACTGAGGAACCATAAATGCACTGAACACTGTGTAACCACCAGGAAACACCCTCATTTAAGATCTTATGATGGAGGAAAGGTGATCGGTGAAGCAATTGGATCCCTGACACCCCAAGGAACCGCTGCAGCGATGTTATGGGGCTCAGATGAGCTATCGCCAACAGCTACAACCATCTTCTTTTGTGCTAGTTTTGACTCCAACCAGTGGCTAAGTTATCCTCCCTACCCACCTCACCCCCAACAGTTCCCACTGACTTTAGTTTAGCTAGGGTTCCTTAATCAAACTCTTGACACACTCTGTCAAATGCTGCCTTGATTTTAACAACAGTCACTCTCACCTCACCCTCTGGATTCAGCTCTTTTGACCATGTTTGAACCAAGAGGCACGGTTTGACAGTGGTTCGCACTGCTGCCTCAAAGCTCCAGGGACCCGGGTTCAATTCCGGTCTCAGGTGACCGTGTGGAGTTTGCACTGTCTGCCCGTGTCTGCGTGGGTTTCCTCCCGGGGCTACTGTTTCCTCCCACAGTCCAAAGATGTACAGGTTAGATGAAGTTTAGTGTCATAAAGGATAGGTGGGGTTACTGGGTTAGGGTGCAGGCCTGGGCTTAAATAAGGTGCTCTTTCCAGGGGCCGGTGCAGACGTGCTGGGCCGAATGGTCTCCTTCTGCACTGTAAGTTCTATGATTCTATAAAGCTCGTAATGAGGTCTGAAATTGAGTTGCCCTGGCGAAAACCAAACCAATCGATCAGCATGTCATGGTTTAATGTTTTTTAAAAATTCATTCATTTTTTTGTTTTAACGAGATGTGGGCTTTGCTGTTGAGGCCAGCATTTGTTGCCCATCCTCATTGCCCATGAGAAGGTGGTGGTGAGCTGCCTTCTTGAACCGCTGCAGTCCATATTGTGTAGGTACACCTGCTGTGATATTAGGGAGGGAGTTTCAGCATTTTGACCCAGCGACAGTGAAGGAACGGCAATATATTTCCAAGGCAGGACGGTGAGAGTGACTTGAAGGGGAACCTCCAGGTTGTGGTGTTTCCACGTATCTGCTGCCCTTGTCCTTCTAGATGGCAGTGGTTGTGAGTTTGGAAAGTGCTGCCTAAGAAACCTTGGTGAGTTCCTGAAGATGGTACATGCTGCTGCGACTTTGTGTCAGCAGTGGAGGGAGTGAATGCTTGTGGAAGGGGTCCCAATTAAGCTGCTTGTTTTTTTCTGGATAGTGTTGAGCTTCTTGAGTGTTGTTGGAGCTGCACTCAATCCAGGCAAGTGGGAGTATTCCATCTCATTCCTGAGTTGTGCCGTGTAGGTGGACAGGCTTTGGGGAGTCAGGTGGTGAGTTACCTGCCACATTCCTAGCCTCTGACCTGCTCTTGTAGCCACAGTATTTATAGGGCTAGTTCAGTTCAGTTTCTGGTCAATGGTAACCCCAGGATTAAGATAGTGGTGGATTCAGTGATGGTAATGCCATTGACTGTCAAGGGGCGATTGTTCGATTATCTCTTATTGGTGATGGTCATTACCTGGCACTCGCATGGCACAAATGTTGCTTGCTACTTGTCAACCCAAGCCTGGATATTGTCCAGGTCTTGCTGCATTTACACGTGGACTGCTTCAGTAGTTGAGGAGTCACAAATGGTGCTGAATGTTGTGCAATCATCTGAGAACAATCGCCACGTCTGACCTTATGATGGAAGGGACATCGTTTAATGAAGCAGCTGAACATGGTTGAGCCTAGGGCACTAGCCTGAGGAACTCTTGCAGTGATGCTCAGGGACCAAGATGGCTGACCTCCAACCACCACTGCCATCTTCCTTTGTGCCAGGTATGACTTCAACCAGTGGAGAGTTTCCCCCCTGATTCCCATTGACTCCAGTTTTGCTAAGGTTCCTTGATGCCATACACGATCAAATGCTGCCTTAATGTCAAGGACAGTCACTCTCACCTCACTTCTGGAGTGAGCTCTTTTGTCCATGTGGTCAGGAGCTGGGTGACCCTGGCAGAACCCAAACTGGGCTTCAGTGAGCAGGTTACTGCAAAGCAAATGCCGCTTGATAGCACTGTTGATGACCCCTTCCATCACATTACTGATGATTGAGAGTAGACTGATAGGGCGGTAATTGGCCAGGTTTGATTTATCCTGCTTCTTGTGTACAGGACATATCTGGGCAATTTTTCACTTTTTCGGGTACATGCCAGTGTTGTAGATGTACTGAACAGCTTGGTGAGGGGTGCACTGTCCACATCTTCCTCTGCTCATAACCGAGCGCAGAATGATTGGGTCAATAATATGCCAAATTGGATTTATCCTTTATTTTGTGGAAAGGGATACTTGGGCAATTTTTTTCATTGTCGTGTGGATGCTAGTCTTGTCGTTATACTGGAACATCTTGCCTAGGTTTGTGGTTAATTCTGGAGTGTAACTCTTCGGTACTGCAGCTGCAATGTCATCAGGGCCCATAGCCTTTGCTGTGTCCAGTACCTTCAGCTGTTTCTTAATATCACTTGGAGTGAGCTGAAATGGCTGAAGAGTGGCATCTCTGTCGCCGAGGACCGGAAGAGGTCGAGACCAATTATCCACTCTGGCTGAAGACGGTTGCAAGTTTTTCTGCCTTATCTTTTGCACTGATCTGATTTTCCATATTTTTCAAAATTACTTGTATTTCCTCATACCAGTAATCATTTATAAAGCAAATAAATATTAAATATAACAAATAAATATTGTTCTTACTTTATGAGTCTATCTTTGAGCTATTTGGTCTTCAGACCACATTGAACCCTACCTTGAGGAAAGGCACCCTCTTATACCTGTGCTGCACAAGAGCCTTGTTCATGTTGAATTCACGTGATATCTTTTTTCCTGTATCCTTCACTAACTTGATGAAGCAGAGCAGCTCCTGCTCATTTCAACTTATTGATTTAAAGTTAAAATTTCTGGTGAAACATCATCAATCTTGCAATCCTGGACTGTTGTCAGATTATTTTAATACGCCTCCACTAATTGTCACTCTGGGCTATTCAGGAGAGTTTGTTATTGGTTGCAGCAGATACTCAGGAATAAGTGCAAGTGAAATAAAAACAGAAAATGCTGGAAAGACCCAGCAGGTTTGGCAGCCTCTGTGCAGAGGGAAACAGAGTTGATGTTTCCAGTCCGCTACGGAATTTCTGTTTTTATTTCAGATTTCGAGCATCCGCAGTATTTTGCCATTATTTATGAGTGCACGTAATGGGGTAAAGTACCTTCAGTTCTGCTACCATTGAGGATGGAGAAGTTTGTGGAGTTTCCTCCTTCAGTTAGATGTCTAATTGTCCACCACCCACCATTCATGACTGGATGTGGTGGGAATGCAGAGTTTTGATCCAGTCCATCAGTTGTGGGTCACTTCATTTATCATATGCTGCTTCTGCTGACCAGAATGCATGTAGTTCTGCATTGTAGCATCATTCGGTTGGCACCTCATTTTTAGGTGCTGCTCCTGGCATGCCCTCCTACATTCCTCATTGAACCAGGATTTTGCCAATTGTGGCCTTTGAAAACAAAATTAGTAGACGGGGCAAAAATCCATCAAACCTGAAAAGAGATATGAGATTAAGAAATTGTCCTCTTGAAAGATATCCAAATAAAGTTAAAGGCATGTCAGTCATCGTTTAAAATAATGGATAAATGAGAATGTGCTTAGTACATGAAAGTACATTAAGAAAGCGAGATGATAAAATACAGAGTGAAATATGACTGCTTTTGAGGTTATAAGACAATAGGAATAGTATACCCAGAATGGCATATACCGAGGACACGTATCATCCAGAAGTTACGGTTACATAATTACAATGCACTTTTTACATTTGAGATACAAGGCAAAATGTTCTACAAAAATTGAGAAAATTAAACTGTGCACATAGTCTTTGGAAGGGATAAAGCTTAATGGGCTAAACGGTGTTTTCTTGTTCCATGCTTTATGCTTTTGTGCAGGTCTCCAAATTCCGAATCTCACTTGGCAGATTCCGGCAGCAGTCAAGGTGTTACAATAGATTTTAGCACACCCTACCTAGGTAAAATAAATCTGGCCATAGTACTCATCAGTGGCCCCTCCTAGAAAGTGCATAATATAAACGTTGGCCAACATTGAGCTTCGCTCTGCTGCTTTCCATCCAATGGTTGAATAACCTGCCAATATTCAGCATTTCGATTCACATGAGTAGATACTTGGGTAAGGAATTAGATGGTTGCCAGCCCCAACTAATTGTTCGCATTCAGCCAGGAGAGAAAATTTGAGGAGATTAATTTCTGTCAAATGTACAAAATCCTTACCTGCCAAATATGTGCAAATATCGCAACAAAATAGATTGTAAGGTTCTTTACCACATTACTTGCACTTTTATAAATATAAACAAAATACTGTGGATACTGTAAATCTGAAATAAATCTGTAGCGGACTGGAAACGTCAACTGTTTCCACTCCGCAGATACTGCCAAACCTGCAGAGTATTTCCAGCATTTTGTTTTTACGTCACTTGCACTCATTCCTGAGTTATATGCTGCAACCAATAACAAAAGCGCCTGAATAGCCCAGTGAAAGTTTGTGGAGGCATATTGAAATAATCTGTCAACAGTCCAGGATTACAAGATTGATGATGTTTCACCGGAAAGTTTACTTTAAATCAGAATTAAGTTGAAATGAGTAGGAGCTGCTCTGCTTCATCAAGTTCAAGTCAATGAAGGCTACAGGAAGAAAGATATCATCATACGAGTTCAACACGAACAAGGCTCTTGTGCAACACAGGCAAATAGAGGATGCCCTTCCTCAAGGTAGGGTTCAATGTGGTCTGAAAACCAAATTGGTCAAAGTTGAGCTCCTTTAAGAAGAACGATATGGATGGTTTACAAAGGACTACTCGTATTAGGAAATACAAGTAATTTTGAAACATTTGGAAAATTTGAATTATTTCCATTTTAATAAATAATAGTCTTTATTGTCACAAGTAGACTTACATTAACACTGCAATGAAGTTACTGTGAAAAGCCCCTAGTCGCCACATTCTGGCAACTGTTCAGAAGGAGAATTCAGAATGTCCAAATTACCTAACAGCACGTCTTTCAGGACTTGTGGGAGGAAACCGGAGCACCCGGATTTGAACAGTTTACAGAGTGATGTGGTAGAAGTGTTCAAAATTATGAAAAGATAGATCAAGGGAAATATAAACAGATTGCTTTGGTAGCAGGAATGAGACAAAAGATTAAATGCCGGAGGATTCGATTTGGAACAGAGGGAGAAACCTATCTATATTGTGAATGGATCTGGAATCATTTCCAAGGTTGGTGCCTCGACAAAAATTATTTCAACATTAAAAATTAGATTGGAAAGGTGGACGAAAGAACAAAAACAGGTGTTTAAGGCAGTGTTTTTCAAACTTTTTTTTCCGGGGACCCATTTTTACCATCCGACCAACCTTCGGGACCCAACTCGGCCGACCTTCGCGACCCATGCTGGCCGGCCTTCACGACCCACACCGGCCGACCTTCGCAACCCACGCCGGCCGACCCGCCCGACCCACCATTTTCTCTTACCTTGTTTGTTGCTGACAAAAATGGAGAAAATGGTTTTGAGTCCCTTTGTCCCCAATGGTCCCTTTGGCCCCCCGAACTTGGAAAAAAAAAGGCTGCGACCATATTTTAAAAATGCGGTCACTCTGCGCATGCATGCCTGATCTTCGGTGCGCATGCGCACCAATGATCGGGCACGTATGCGCAGTGCAGCCGATTTTTAAAAAAATCTGTTCCTGGCCATTTTGAAGGCCGCTCGTAACCGGCATTATTAAAAGCCGGCTGCTGCGGCTGTTGTGCGTGGATTTGTGCGATCGGGAGCACCGCAACGGATGGCTCCGCGACCCTCCGGACACCTGCGCGGGTCGCGCACCCGAGTTTGACAATGCCTGGCTTAAGGGATATGATAACAAGGTGCATAAATGTGATTAGCACTATATGCTCACATGGAGTTTTTAAAAATTCATTTACAGGATATGGCATCGCGGTTAGGCCAGCATATATTGCCCATCCCTAGTTGCCCTTCAGAAGGTGGTGGTGAGTTGCCTTCTTGAACCGCTGCAGTCCTTGGGGTGTAGGTACACCCTCTGTGCTGTTAGGGAGGGAGTTCCAGGATGTTGCCCCAGCGACAGCGAAGGAACAGCGATATATTTCCAAGTCAGGGTGGTGAGTGACTTGGAGCAGAACTCCAGGTGGTGGGGTTTCCATGTATCTGTTGGTCTTGTCCTATATGGTAGTGGTCGTGGGTTTGGAAGGTGCTGTCTAAGGAACTTTGGTGAGTTACTGCAGTGCATCTTGCAGATTTTGTCATCAATACCCAGACCATCAGCTGCCACTGTTCGTCAATGGTGGAGGGTTTGAATGTTTGTGGATGGGGGAGCAATCAAGTGGGTTGCGTTGTCCTCGATGGTTTCAAGCTTCTTGAGTGTTGTTGGAGCTGCACTCATCTAGACAAGTGGAGGTATTCCATTACACTCCTGACTTGTGTCTTGTAGATGGTGGACAGGCTTTGGGGGTCAGGTGGGGAGCTACTCGCCGTAGACCTGCCCTGGTAGCCACAGTATTAATATGTCTAATCCAGTTCAGTTTCTGGCAAACGACAACATGAACTAGTGACCCAATGGCCTGCTTTCAGGGTATAACACATGTATTTCTATCAATTTTAGTCCTGAGGAAGAGCCTTAATCCCAAAATATTAAGACCCCTTTTCACTTTACAGATGCTGACTGACCTGCTGTGTACCAGCTCACATGGAGGGTAAAATGTTAACACTTACAGATTGGACTGAATGGCTAATTTCTCTGGTGTAAGTTCTCTGTGCTTTTATTAGACACTAAGCTGGTGATCTGGGTATTGATGACAAAATCAGGCAGCAACATCAAAATCTAAATGACAGCTCACCAAATGAGAAATATTTATCTCTGATCTCAAGAACCGACCAGTGTTTACTGTGGTGTTCTTTATGTTGCTTACTTCAGGATGGTTGGCGTAGTGTTCACAAAGACCACAAAATAGCTTTAACTTAAACAAAGCTATAAATTTATTAACACTACTAACTTGGATTCGACACATACTCCTAAAGAATACCAGTTGATTAATAATATCTAAACTACACTCATCTAGGTCTAATCTCACTACTGGTTTAAACTATGTTCTGCACTCACTTACGCTATCTGTCCTTCTGACTCTCACTAGCTAATTCCTGCACACACTCGCTCCCAAGGCTTAGCATCATTGCCTTATACAGTTGTAACTGCAGCTCCCTCGAGTGGCTATTCTCGACACTTCATTAACCCTTGCAGTTCTGATAGTTATGATAATACCACATTTACCATTATGAAAGGAAATGCACTTCAGAGTACACAACAATATAACAATGTGTCGAGCACTGCTATCTGACATACAAGAGGAGCTTCTTGGACATCATGCAAAGGAATATTCAAGATGCAGTTTAGCTCTACATACATTTCTACCAGGAATTTCAGGCAGGCAAGCCAGTGCAATTTGAAAAATGACCCATTCCAAATAAAAGCACCCTGTGCAAATCACTGCAGTTAAATCTCGTTTCATAAAAGGATAAAATCAAAAGAGACAGATACGTTCTTCAAGCTAATAATACCGAGCCAACAATTTGTGGTTATTATTCAAGTGAATTGCAAGTCCGAATTCTAAATTTCTATTTGAGCTGCTTGTTTAGGATAGAATTCCTGTGATCATGAAATAACGAAAAAGGACTCCTTCCTCCTTTTTACAGTCTGCTGAAACCTTCCACACTGTTCCCAAGTGCAACTTACTTAGATGATTCAAATGATCAATTCTTAAAGGACTGAAACTACTGACACTAAATCTAGAAGAGTTGCTGTGATCTCTTTGATCCAATTATTTGTAGAAAGCTCATCCACTTGTCTCAACACAATGCAACTGGCCTTAATTGTGCTTAGTTCTTTGGTGATTTGGGCAAGGCTTGCAATTCCTCAGCGGAAGCACCAGATGACCAGACTGTTTGAAAATTTTCTAGCAGGCCCTCGCCTTTCCTGATATTCCTTCCACTTGAACCTGAATGGAAATGAGGAGCCGGGTTGTCTCGCAGAAGCAATCTCAAGGCCAGTGTGAAGGTAGCTTACATGCTCAGTTCCGTCAGTACTATAACTAGGGTCTGGGTTCAATGCTGCAAGTTTAATGGCCTCAAGAGAAGAAAGGGCAAATACACCTCTTCATCTCTCCATCTCTCTCAGCAGCACCTCATAATCCTTCTGCTACCATCATTTAGTATTACCTTTTCTCCAGCACATCCTTCTGTCTCTTAATCATTCAAAACACATTCACCTCTTGCTTTACTCTCTTCACATTACATACTAACACTATTCATTCTCTGTCACTTGCAGTCACCAACTTACTGCCATACTAATTTGCTACATCACAACAGGTCCAATCCTTTAAAGGTACGCGATTGGCTTTAAAGTGTTTTGGGGAGTCCCAAGGTCATGAAAGATGCTAGATAAATGAAAGTATTTTTTATAAAAGTGTATGTAATTAGGGCCTAAGCAGTCACAATCTCTACATTACTTGGTTCTCCCTCTAACCCATAAGAGTTGGCATCAAAAAACATAATTTAGCTTCTTACCATTTTGTGAGTACACATCAGATACAATGATTACTGCAATGTTGATGACTGAGGACTCAATTAATTCCCACCCAGGTATTGGTGAGCTGGACAAGTGCAAACAAGGTGCTTCAATTAATTTCAAAAAGTTTCATTAAAAGAAAATCATGCAGAAAGTTTAAGCATTTCAAAGAACACTATCCCCTGTATATTAGCCTGACAGAGGAGAACTTTCCTTTTATATTTGGACAACTGGACTATGTTGCTCTGAGCATTTAATTGGATACAGAAATCTAAACATCCAATCACACAACTGTGAATTTCACAAATCTACTGGCAGGTTAAATTGTTACAGGGTATTTTGACCCTAACATTCAGTAGAGTCATTGTAGCTTATTTTTTTAAGTACTTCATGTACTGTAGATAAAAATTAAGCAAGAACACTATGCTCCTGTTACATGCCAAAAGTGTGTAAAATTAGTTTGTTATTAATAACTACTTTTAGACTAATAGCCAGGATATACAGATTTTTCGTTTTAGAAACCCGACAATTGACTTAACTTTGAAAATGCTCAGATTCTGATATGTATTAAAGGTAAATGCAAGTACTTGCAGAAATGATGCTGGATATTATTAATATTGTGCTTTGAAAATTCCGAACAGACTACCAAAATCTTATGTAAATATGAATGCAAAGACAATGAGTCAGAGGTAGAAAAGTCTGGAGATATTCATTAGGACAGGCAGTATCTGTGGAGAGAGAAACAGAGTTAGCTTTTCAGGTCAATAACCTGTCTGATGTTGCAGGCTCCCTTGTTATAATACACCCAAACTAGCTCTACAGAAATTCAGCAACACATTATGGAGTCTTCCTAACGCTCAAAGTGAATTACGGTCCCTGGTCACATATCTTCGATGCCTGATATTGGACTTCTAGGGCGCTATTCTCCAAACCCCCCCCCCCCCCCACGCCGGGGGGGGGGGGGGGGGGAGAATCGCCGGGGCGCCGCGCGAATTGCGCCACGCCACCCCGACCCCCGCACACGATTCGCCCACCCCCCGGAAACCAGCGGCGCGTGATTCGCACGGGGCCGCTCGGAGAACCAGCGAGTGGCGATTCACGGCCGCTACGACACAACAGGTTCCCGCCGGCGCTGTCCACCCCTGGTCGCTGTCGGCGGGAACTCTGAGGGAATGCTGGTGGGGCAGCCTGTGGGGAGGGGGAGGGGGGCTCGTTCATCGGGGTCCTCCGATGGGGTCTGGCCCGCGATCGGGGCCCACCGATCGGTGGGCCAGCCTCTCCCCCCCCCCCCCGGGCCTATCTCCTTCCGCGCATGGCCCCAGAACACCGGCTTCGTGTTGGTGAGGGGCCGGCGTGCATAAGCCGTTCCCCACGCATGCGCAGGATGACACGGCCCAACTGTGCATGCGCAGGATTGGGCTGCCCCAACTGCGCATGCGCGGTGCCTATTTGGTGCCGCGTAAGGACGCTGGAACGGTGTGAACCACCCTAGCGCCGTGCTGGCCCCCTGTGGGGGCCAGAATAGGTTGTGTCCGGGCCCTGTTTGTGCCGTCGACAGCGTTCACGACGGCGCGAACACTTGGCCTCAATATCGGAGAATCGCCCCCCGTATCTTTATGTGGCTTGTCACAGTCCTCCTCAGGGCTGTTAAGAAGCAGAGCAAAGCTGGACAACGATTACTCCTAACTGTGAAGACATGAAGGGCATGATTCAATCACTGGTGCATAGAACTAGAACAGTACAGCACACTACAGGCCCTTCGGCCCACAATGTTATGCCGACCACTTATCCTAATCTAATATTTTCTGGAAATGCAGAATTGCTGCCTCAGACACTGGAGAATTTTAAATTTAGTATGAGTTATTAAGAGATTTTGTGTTCGGCAATAATTTTGCAAACTAAGCGTAGAGTGTCTTTATTGTAGAAAAATGCCCCCAACGGGCTTCACAATTGTGTAATAATTTTTATAAATGAACCAAAGGAGAATATGATGAAGTGAACAAAACCTTCTTCAACAAGATCCGTTTTAAACAGGTCTCAAAAGGAAAAGAGTGAGATAGAGAAGCAGATTGTTTTCGGGAAAGAATTTCAGACCATAGGTTCTAAGTGATCTGAAGGCTCAGTCGCCATTAGTGAGATTGAGGGAGTGGGGATGCACAATGATGTTGACATCAGGAAGGCAGGAAATTGTAATGCTGTATAAGGGTAACAGGGAAAGATCATGGAGGGATTTAAACAACATCTAAGAATTTTAGAGAAAAAGGTAAACTTCAGGAAATACACAGCAGGGTCTGGCAGGTTCGGGATGTGACAGGCTTCTAGCAAATATAGTGGCAGGGAAGGGGATTGGGGGGGGATAGCAGGACAAATGTGAAGGTTGATGATGGTATTTTCAGCATTTTCTGTTCCTATTTCAGAGTTCCAACATCCACAGTCATTTGCTTTACTTAAGAATTTAACATCCGAGTTACTGAAGGACCAGGAGTATGTAGGTCAACTGGGGGGAGAGATAATGGGCAATAGGGTTATGGACAGCAGGACTTACGATGAACTGAAACTTAGAAAGAGTGTGTTATATTAATCCAATATGATTTAGGAATTGTATGTTCATGCATATGTATGTATCAACGGCACTCACTACGGCACTACAATCTAGCACAACCACATGGAGAGTTGGAAGAAATACTTTTGAGGATCTCTATCCTGAATGGCCCGGATCTTCTTGTCATTGGATCTTCTTGTCATTGGAAGAGTAGGTGTCTGACCTGTTGCTGATTGTAATTTAAACTGCCCACTTCCCATTTTACACTGGAGCCTTTTGCACCTTCCAATCTTGGCTCTGTGTATCTGTGAAGAACAGCATGAACACATTCCAATGAGGCCTTACCGTCACTTTCTCATGAACTGAAGCTACGTCCATAGAACATACAGTGCAGAAGGAGGCCATTCGGCCCATCGGGTCTGCACTGACCCACTTAAGCCCTCACTTCCACCCTATTTCCAAAACCCAATAACCCCTCCTAATCTTTTTGGACACTAAGGGCAATTTATCAATCCACCTAACCTGCATGTCTTCGGACTGAGGGAGGCAACCGGAGCACCCGGAGGAAACCCATGCAGACACGGGGAGAACATGCGGACTCCACACAGACAGTAACCTAGCAGGGAATCGAACCTGGGATCCTGGAGCTGTTAAGCCAGCGCTAGCCACATGTGCTACCGTGCTGCCCTTAAAATCTGTCTTCAGTCCAGTACCTTACACTGTTTGAAGTGGAGCTGTCACCCCAGATTGCACCACTGCACACCCGACAGAGTTCAGCCCCCTCACTACCTGACAGTGCTCACTCCCATCCTCCCTCCCTTCCTTCGACAGTGCTCACCTCCCCAGATAGTGTTCACACCCCCAATAGTGCCCGCATCCTCTCCTCCCTCCCCTAGTCAGTGCTCACCCTGCCCCAACGATACCCCCCTCAACTCTGAACACTCCCAGCTCACTCTAAAAGCCCCTCACCCTGAACAACATTTATATCCCCACCCCATGCACACCCCGACAATGATGACTGTCCCGACATTGGCCAGACAGGACAGGAGCCAAGAATTCCAAAAGGCAAGTCAGAAGAAGAGAGTGAGTGGTGTCAACATGGTCTGAAAGAGTGAGCAGTTGCAGGCTTTCCTGTTGCCATGGTGCTGGGTGCAGTAGTTAGGCATGTTAGCTGACTTACTTCAAACTGCTCTTCAGAAGGCTTCATATCTGCTTGGTAAAGCTCTAAGTAAATTTCTGTTAAAAATCAGGATAAGTATGGAGGCAAACAGAACAGGTCTCAGTGGGTCTGGCCATCTGATCCCACTGTCATTGGGAATCATGCAGCAGGCCTGGCACGGTATGGGAGAGTGGGGTGCAGTGGTAATGTAATTGAACTAAAAATCCAGAAGCCCAGCTAACGATCTGAATTCAAATCCCACTATGACAATTGGTGGAATTTTAATTTAATTAATAAATCTTGACTTGAAAGCTCGTCTCTATTGTGATAACCAGGAAACTATCATTGTTTGTTAGGGATGGCAAGAAATGCTGGCATTGCCAGCGATGCCCACATCCCACAAACAATTTTTTTAAAAATCCCAGCAATGTACATGTATGCCTCATAATTCTAAGGCGCATCAGTGATTTAAGTTGGATCATTCGCCGCTTTCCATATCAAAAGATTCAGGGAATTATTTTGAACTGCTGAGAATCACAATGCATAACTAGTGACAGAAAGTGTCTGGGTAAAATAAATGCTGTATTAGTTTGAGAAAAATCAACCCAAATTAGTGCCAGAGACAGAGAAAAACTGAGTGAATCATGCAAGATGGCTGCCAATGGGGCAATGACCATGCAGCTCCATCTTAGGATGAAGTCAGGGGCTGATAATGTCCTCAGGGCATTTGAGATATTTAAACAAAAGTGCAGATTGGCTTTCAGTCATTTTCTAAAGATGGAATAATATTGCTGTGTTATTATATTATTCCTATATGATTTAGGAATTATATTGTCATGTGAATCATGATGATCCTTGCGCTTTGGAAAAAACCCTGTTTTTTCTATTGGGGATTCCAAAGTGAAACAAGAGAGAATTCTGAAAATGGTGTAGACTACAAATGTTAGTTTTGAGAATTTTCATGCCCTACCACCCTAGTCTCTCAAATACCACAGTGTTGTCTGGTCCGCCTTATATTTTTGCTACTTGTATTCAACTTTTGTCAATTCTACTCATTTGAGAGGCAGCATGGTGGCGCAGTGGTTCGTAAGGGCTCCAGTCATTGTCCATGTGGAGTTTGCATGTTTTCCCCGTGTCTGCGTGGGTCTCACCCCCACAACCTAAAAAGATGTGCACCCTAAATTGCACCTTATCAGAAAAGAATAATTGGGTACTAAATTTTTAAAACGTTTTTATTTTATTTTACGCATTTAAAATTAGTTCCTACAGCCCTGTAACATGCTTGAAAATCTCCGTCACCCTTTGAATGGAGCTCATGCACACGATTGCTTTCCTGTGGTCGGCAATGCCAAATTCGTGCTAAAAGTGATAACTTCAAATTTAATGGCTTGTTCCTTTAAATAAAAGTCGTGCGCAATAAATTGTGGTCATCCTTTCAAGTTCAGCCTTCATATTTGTGATCATGCTGGCAAGGCACATAGGCCAGGGGCAGGAACTGTCACATGAGGCCCTGGCTGGAATTGATACTGGCAGTCAGCATGAGCACTCAAATCAACACAAACTCGTTATCGCTATACGGACTTTGTGATTACGCACTCCCGTTTACACAAAAGAACAAAACCATGCTATGAGATTGTAACAAGCTTCCAGACACAGGTGATCAACTTTGCAGCAGTATGAAGAACAGACAAAAGAAGCCATCAGACCCCATACTGAGCCGGTGGCTGGTCAGACAGGGGGGGGGGGGGGGGGGGGGTTCAGAGGACAATGGGTCTTGATTGAACCACCATTGATAAAGAAGAGTATCCTATTCTTCCCACATATGAGTTGGGGTTTGGATGGGACAATGGCCAGTTGTGGACATATACTTATGACTCAATGCTAGAATACCAGTATATAGAAAAGAACATCAGAACAGACCCTCACCAATAACCTAGGAGCCCCTCAGGCATAAGCATCCCAAGAAGAAAGGACCCTGGGTTTCGAAGCCCAGAGAAGACATGCACATTGAGTGATCGTAGCCTGCCAGTTTCCTTCACTAAGTGCAGGTAAAACCTAAAGCTCAGCTGTGAGTCCGAGTCATACTTTGTTTAGTGGGAGAATTCTGAATAAATTTGCGTTAAACTGAACCTGTTTTGTCCTTTATTCATCTCGCAAATAAGGGCACCTGGGTAAAACATTTGATTAATACACTGGTCGAAGTATCTGATACTTTCACAGATACAACATATTCATTTAGTATGTTGCTACAATTTTTAAAAATGGACATGTTAAAGGAGTCTGCCGTGGGTCTACACTCAAAATATGACCATTGTATGAGTCTATTACAATGCACTAGTATGTAGATGTGTTAATAGTAGCAACAACGCAGTTTTAGCACCATTGTTCACAGGCCGTATTTTCTGCAAACGAGTACGGCAATGGGATGAATGGATTAACATATATTTACTAAAAACAGCAATTGAGATAATTACTGAGAGCAGACCTTACTTGATTAAAGTCACACTACCATTTTCAGAGTTTCAAGCAGCATTAAATATGGGTGCAACAATTCAAACTTAAAACAGTCTTTAATGAATTCCGATTGAGTGATGTAAAGGAAGCACACGTTATGTTGCGCCACCCTCCCCCCTCCCCTTGCCACCCCCCCACCCCCCCTTGCCACCCCCGCCCCTTCGCTGATATATATTTTAAATTTGACACTGCAAAACTAACCTAAACACCCAGGTACAAAGTTTATCCAAATATGCCCAAGAATTTAAAGCATACAGACAGGGAAAACAAATAATCACATGATAAGCACGCGCCTGCCGAGACAGCTGAATTTAAGATGGCGACCAGTTCCCCCACACCTTAGATGACTGAAACTGGGAGCGAGATTCTTGTCACTGAGCTTGACAAACCCAAAAGAAGTTTAGCTCTGGAACTGAAAAATTCTTTGCAAGAGTCATTGAGTCCAATTTGTCCTTCTCTCGACACCACCCGTCTAGCTGTTGATTCTCACACCAATACCCTTACTGACATCAAGGCAGTCCTCTCGGACAACAGTGTAAGAATCTGTACACTGGAGTCCAGGTTGACTGCGGTGATTAAGGAGAGTGTGTCACTGCAGGTCAATGTCGATGACTTGGAAAACCGGTCAAGACAACAAAATCTACACATTGTTGGCCTACTGGAGGGAACGGAGGGCAGGGCCTGACTAAACAGAGCCCACTGTACCCCCTGACTGAAGCCTCACCCAGCAGACTCCCTTCAAATTGCTGTGGTATGGTTCCATCACTACAAAGAAAAGGAGCTTGTTCTTTGGTGGGCAAAGGAGTACCTCGATGTCACTTATCAAGGCCACTCAATTAGGATTTACTGAGATAGGAGTGCCAATCTGGCAAGGAAGCAAACAGCATTGAGCAACATCAAGTACATGCTACACAAGAAAGGAGTAAACTTCGGGTTGATTCACCCTGCCACCTCCACATCACACTCAGTAGTGAAGATCACTTCTTCGACATGCCAGACGACACGGATTCTTTCCCTCAGCGGTGCACAATTAATACCTGACTGGATAACTAACTATCTGTTGTCATAGTCGAATTCATGGAGGTAACGACTGGTACTTGGTGCTTTCAATGCCTGGTCATTGTTATCAAAACTCGGGGTCACTAAAAATGGACCTGTTGAATGTACATCTGCAGACTAGGTCTCTTATCTCAAACCGTACTCTGCAATGGGAAAGACAGCATCGGACTCTTAGGATCTTTATTTTCATGGCAATTTATTGATGCATATCCCCAACCCAGGAGGATGTCTTGGCTGGTTCTTTCAGTTATGGTCAAGATACTTGGCTACCCAGAGTTAAGTAGAAATGTTAAGAACATAGAACATACAGTGCAGGAGGCGGCCATTCGGCCCATCGAGTCTGCACCGACCCACTTAAGCCCTCACTTCCACCCTAGCCACGTAACCCAATAACCCCTCCTAACCTTTTTGGAGCACTAGGAATAAGGGAGATGAACTTAGAGCATGGATCAGTACTTGGAACTACGATATTGTGGCCATTACAGAGACATAGATTTCACAGGGGCAGGAATGGTTGTTAGATGTTCCGGGGTTTAGATGTTTTCAGAAGAATAGGGAGGGAGGTAAAAGAGGAGGGGGAGTGGCACTGTTATTAAGGGAGTGCACCACAGCTGCTGAAAAGGAGTTAGTTGAGGAGGGTTTGTCTACTGAGTCAGAATGGGTGGAAGTCAGAAACAAGAAAGGAGCAGTCACTTTATTGGGAGTTTTCTACAGACCCCCCAATAGCAGCAGAGAGATAGAGGAACAGATTGGGCGGCAGATCTTGGAAAAGTGCAGAAGTAACAGAGTTGTTGTCATGGGTGACTTCAACTTCCCTAATATTGACTGGAACCTCCTGAGTGCGAATGGGTTGGATGGAGCAGATTTTGTCAGGTGTGTACAGGAAGGATTCCTGACTCAATATGTAGATAGGCCGACTAGGGGGAGGCCATGTTGGACTTAGTACTCGGCAACAAACCAGGCCAGGTGTCAGATGTCTCGGTGGGAGAGCATTCCGGCGACAGTGGCCACAACTCCTTGACCTTCACCATAGTCATTGGGAGGGATAGGAACAGACAGCATGGGTAGGTATTTAATTGGGGGAGGGGAAATTATACTGCGATTAGACAGGAGCTGAGGAGCATAAAGTGGGAACAATTGTTTTTGGGGAAATGTGCAACAGTGGGGTTGTTTAAGGAGTACTTGATGCGAGTGTAGGATAGTTTTGTCCCACTGAGATGAGGAAGGACTGGTAAGATGAAGGAGCCTTGGATGACAAGAGAAGTGGAGCTTCTAGTCAAGAGGAAGAAGGAATCTTACGCAAGATTGAGGAAACAAGGATCTGACTCGGCTCTAGAGGGTTACAAGGTAGCCAGGAAGGAACTCAAAAATGGACTGAGCAGAGCTAGAAGGGGGCATGAGAAAGCCCAGGCGGGAAGGATTAGGGGAAACCCCAAGGCATTCTATACTTATGTGAGAAATAAGAGGATCATCAGAGTGAGAGTAGGGCCAATCAGGGATAGTGGAGGGAACTTGTGCCTAGAGTCTGTGGAGATGGGGGAGGCCCTAAGTGAATATTTTGCTTCAGTATTCACTAGAGAGACGGACCTTATTGCTCATGAGAACAGTGTGAACCAGGTTAATAGACTCAAACAGGTTGATATTAAGAAGGAGGATGTGCTGGAAATTTTGAAAAGCATCAAGATAGATAAGTCCCCTGGGCCTGACGGGATATACCCAAGGTTACTACGGGAAGTGAGGGAGGAGATTGCTGCGCTGCTGACGATGATCTTTGCGTCCTCACTCTCCACTGCAGTAGTACGGGATGATTGGAGGGAGGCGAATGTTGATCCCCTGCTCAAGAAAGGGAACAGGGAAATCCCTGGGAATTACAGACCCATCTGTCTTACGTCTGTGGTGAGTAAAATATTGGAAAGGATTCTGAGAGATAGGATTTATGATTATTTAGAAAAACATAGTTTGATTAAAGATAGTCAGCATGACTTTGTGGGGGGCAGGTCATGCCTCACAAGCCTCATTGACTTCTTTGAGGATGTGACGAGACACATTGATGAAGATCAGGCAGTGGATGTGGTGTATATGGATTTCAGTAAGGCATTTGATAAGGTTCCCCATTGTAGGCTCATTCAGAAAGTTAGGGGGCATGGGATTCAGGGAAATTTGGCTGTCTGGATACAGAATTGGCTGGCTGAAAGAAGACAGCATTGGTAGTGGATGAAAAGTATTCCGCCTGGAGGTCGGTGACCGGTGGCGTCCCGCATGGATCTGTTCTGGGACCTCTGCTCTTTGTGGTTTTTATAAATGAGTTGGATGAAGAAGTGGAAGGGTGGGTTAGTAAGTATGCCGATGACACAAAGTTTGGGGGAGTTGTAGATAGTGTTGAGGGTTGTTGCAGGTTACAACAGACATTGACAGGATGCAGAGCTGGGCTGAGAAGTGGCAGATGGAAGTTCAACCTTGATAAATGTGAACTGATTCATTTTGGAAGGTTGAATTTGAATACTGAATACAGGTTTAAAGGCAGGATTCTTGGAAGTGTGGAGGAACATACATAGATCCCTCAAAGTTGCCACCCAGGTTGATAGGGTTGTTAAGAAGGCGTATGGTGTGTTGGCTTTCATTAACAGGGGGATTGAGTTTAAGAGCCGCGAGGGTTTGCTGCAGCTTTATAAAACCCTAGTTAGACCACACTTGGAATACTGTGTCCAGTTCTGGTCGCCTCATTATAGGAAGGATGTGGATGCTTTGGAGAGGGTACAGAGGAGACTTACCAGGATGCTGCCTGGACTGGAGGGCATGTCTTATAAAGAAAGGTTGAGGGAGCGAGGGATTTTCTCACTGGAGCGAAGAAGGCAGAGAGGTGACTTGATAGAGGTGAACAGCTGATGAGAGGCATGGATAGAGTGGATAGCCAGAAACTTTTCCCCAGGGTGGAAATGGCTGTCACGAGGGGACATAATTTTAAGGTGATTGGGGAAGGTATAGGGGAGATGTCAGAGGTAGGTTCTTTACACAGAGAGTGGTGGGTGTGTGGAATGCACTGCCAGCAGAGGTGGTGGAGTCAGAGTCATTAGGGACATTTAAGCGACTCTTAGACAGGCACATGGACAGCAGTAAATTGAAGGGGTGTAGGTTAGGTTGATCTTAGATTAGGATAAATGGTCGTCACAACATTGTGGGCTGAAGGGCCTGTACTGTGCTATGTTCTAAGGGCAATTTATCATGGCCAATCCACCTCACCTGCACGTCTTTGGACTTTGGGAGGAAACCGGAGCACCCGGAGGAAACTCACGCAGACACGGGGAGAACGTGTAGACTCCGCAGAGAGTGACCCAGCGGGGAATCGAACCTGGGACATTGGCGCTGTGAAGCCACAGTGCTATCCACTTGTGCTACATCTTGGCTCGCCAAGAGGTCAATAAGTATTTGACGTTGTTCTGGGCTTTCATGTACTTGAACGCCTCTATTGGACACTTAATATGTGCAAAATGAAGGGCTTGTTTGACTATTGAAACACACTTGAGCTTTTACTATGCAGCTGTAAGTAGTAACTTTTCAATGGTGTATTACTCAATGTAGTTCATATGTTGGGGGGGCACACCTCTCTAGTGAGGTTGTTTAGTCAATAGATGCGGTGCAAGATGAAATACCTGCTGCTTGACTTGTTTGTAATGGAGAGTTTAGGATTTGATTTACATCTTAAAGCTTTTTTTCATGTTTGCTTTTTGTTTGAGTGATGTGAGAGTGGAGTGATTGATCGGGGGAGGGGGCTGGCAGGAATTGTTTTCTGTTGACAGTAACCACAAATCTTTTTGCATCTGACCATTCTCACTGTGTATCGGATCCTCTTGGCCTTGTTTTCTTCTCCTTTTATTTCTCTGATCTGTTTGTAAAGCCTTCCTATATGCATGATTAGCTCGGGTGGTCAGGGTGGAATGAAACTCTGTGTCAGGCTAGTTACATGGGATGTTAGGGGGGTGAATAGCTCAGTTAAGCGTTCCAAAGTGTTTTCGCATCTCAAAAGCCTTAACATGGACATTGCATTCCTTCAGGAGGCACACCTTTGTGTTAATGATCACACCAGATTACGTAAAGCTTGGGTCAGCCAGGTGTTTCATTCCAACTTTAAGGGCAAAGCTAGGGGGACGGCAAATTTGATTAACAAAAGAACACATATTATCTCAGACCCTGGAGGATGTTGCATAATAGTCAGTGGCACACTTTTTCAAATCCCTGCAGTGTTGGTGAATGTCTATGTCTCTAACTGGGATGATGTGGAGATGCCGGCGTTGGACTGGGGTGAGCACAGTTAGAAGTCTTACAATACCAGGTTAAAGTCCAACAGGTTTGTTTCGAATCCCTAGCTTTCAGAGCACTGCTCTTTCACCTGAGGAAGGAGCAGTGCTCCGAAAGCTAGTGATTCAAAACAAACCTGTTGGACTTTAACCTGGTGTTGTAAGACTTCTAACTGGGATGATACAGAATTTATAACATTGCTCTTATCCTCACTTCCCAGTTTAGACACTCATCTTATTTTCAAAGGGGATCTAAACTGCATTATAGATCCACCACTAGACCACTCAAGCCTAAAGACTTTCAGCCCCTCCAGCATAGCTAGGGCTCTCTCCGCTTTTATGACTCAAATGGGTTGAACTGACCCTTGCCGTTTTCTCCACCCAGCCAGAAGTGACTTTTCCTACTTTTGCATGTCCACCGTGCCTACTCATACATCAAATTCTTTTTTTTTACAACAGAGAGCCCTCCTCCCCTCGGTCAAAACAGCCGAGTATTCTGCCATAATTATTTCGAACCACGCGTCCCACTCCCTCGATCTGCTTCTTACATGCAAAGCTGGGGCTCGGCCTTCATAGTGGTTTAGCACATACTTATCATCTGATAAAGATTTTTGTAAATTCTTATCAACTAATGTAGATGATTTTGTTGAAACAAATAAATCTGATTCCACCACCCCGTCAGTACTTTGGGAGACCCTCAAAGCGGTTCCCCAGGGAAACACAATTTCTTACAATGCATATATTATCAAGCAAAGAAAATTAAAACAACAAGAATTGGTGGATTCAATTTTGGAAACTGGCTGTCAATATTCCACTCCTAAGCTATATGAAGACTGGCTCAAGCTTCAAACTCAATTGACTGACTTTCCACAAATAAAGCGGAGCATATGTTACAACAGTCCAGGGGGGCATTTTATGAATACAGGGACAAAACCTGCAGCCTTCTGGCCCCTTAATTTGAAAAAAAAAAGAATTGAGTACTCTAAATTTATACTACACTATCATGGATTCTAGAATTCTCCACCATAGAATCCCTACAGTGCAGAAGGAGGTAATTCGGCCCATCGGGACTGCACCGACCCTCTGAAAGAGCACCCTACCTCGGCCCACTCCCCCGCCCTATTCCCGTAACCCTCCTTAACCTTTTGGACACTGAGGGGCAATTTAGCATTGCCAATCCACCTAACCTGCACATCTTTGGACTGTGGGAAGAAACTGGAGCACCCGGACAAAACCCACACAGTCACGGAGAGAATGTGCAAACTCCATACACAATCACCCAAGGCCGGAACGGAATTGAACCCGGGTCCCTGGTGCTGTAAGGCAGCAGTGCTAAACACTGTGCCATTGTGCCACCTAAAGGCAGCAATTATTCTCCACTTTCCGTTGCCTCTTTGACATTATTCTTTCCCCAACAGCAACGACTGACCCGGGAGGTTGTTATCTCTCTGGATGCGGAGCGGGCTTCTGACCAGGTGGAGTGGGATTATTTGTTTACAATCTTGGATAAATTTGGGTATGGCTCAAAATTTATTTCCTGGATTCACCTTCTCCACACCTCACCCACCGCAAATATGCACACCGACTGTCTATACTCAGAGTACTTCCCTCAACCCGCCAAAGACGCCCTTTGTCGGGCGGCACGGTGGCACAGTGGATTAACCCTGCTGCCTCACGGTGCTGAGGTCCCAGGTTCGATCCCAGCTTTGTGGTCACTGTCCGTTTGGAGTTTGCACATTCTCCCCGTGTCAGCGTGGGATTCACCCCCACAACCCAAAGATGTGCTGGCTAGGTGGATTGGCCATGCTAAATTGCCCCTTAATTGGAAAAAATGAATTGGACCCTCTAAGTTTATTTTTTAAAAAGCATGCCCATTGTCTCCACTCGTCTTTGCTCTGGCCTTAGAACCCCTGTCCATCGCCTTAAAGTTGTCAACGCTGCTAAAGGGTATCCACCAAGCTGGCATGGAGCACCCTGTGTCCTTATATGCTGGTGATTTCCTTTTAAATATTACTAACCCTAATGCCCATGTCGATGGCATAATGAATAATCTCAGCACCTTTGGCCCATTGAGTCTTTTTTAAATTTAGTGTGCCCAATTCATTTTTTCCAATTAAGGGGCAATTTAGCATGTTCAATCCACCTACCTTGCACATCTTTGGGTTGTGGGGACGTAACCCACGCAAACACGGGGAGAATGTGCAAACTCCATACAGACAGTGACCCAGAGCCGGGATCGAACCTGGGACCTCGGCGCCGGAAGGCTGTAGTGCTACCACTGCGCCACCGTGCTGCCCCCAGTAATCCCACTTAACTTAATTGGACACGAAGGGCAATTTATCATGGCCAATCCACCTAACCTGCACATCTTTGGACTGTGGGAGGAAACCAGAGCACTGGGAGGAAACCCACGCAGACACGGGGAGAACATGCAGACTCTGTACAGACAGTGACCTAAACCGGGAATCGAACCTGGGACCCTGGCGCTGTGAAGCAACTGTGCTAACCACTGTGCAGCGGTGCTGCCCTATTGCTCGTTTTCACTACTTAGGGGTGTGAACACAACATACTCTCTTGTGTCTCTTCCTAAAACAAACTTTAGTAGCCTGGTCACCAAAATTAAGGCAGATTTACAGCACTGGGATTGTTTGCCCCTTTCCTTGGCTGGCGGAATTCAATGTATAAAAATGAGCGTTTACCCAAGTTCTTGTTTCATTTTCAATGCCACCCTATCTTCTTACCCAAACTATTTTTTGTTATGATAAATAAGTCGATATCAACGTTTGCCTCGGCGAGTTTATAGAGAGATACTTCCCCCCCATCTCTTCCCAAATACACATCGAGCCCATTGTGGTTTCCACTTTAAAAATATGGGCACAATTTCACCAACATTTTATAATCACATTCCTTCACTTATTGGCCCTATTTGGTAACAACCACTTATTCTTGCCTTCCAAACTTGACTCAGCGTTTGTCTTTTGGAGGGAGAGAGGACTTGAATGTTTTATTGATATATTCAGATAGGTCCTTTGCCAGCTTCAATGAGCTTGCAGTTAAATTTAACCTGCCTCAATCTAGTCTTTACTGCTTACTGCTATGTTCAGGCCCGTGGTTATGTTCACTTTCATTGCTCATCCTTTCCTCAGCTACATCCGAACACGTTATTCAAAGTGATTCTGACTCTCAAACTTGCGGAGGTTTTATTTCAAAATTGTATGATTTCATGCTATCCTCTGATTCCTTCCCTCTTCACAACATAAGAAATGGCTGGGAAAAAGAACTTGGACTTGCATTTGCGCATGACTGGATGACTCTTCTTGGGGTCAACTCCACATCCTCCTGTGCAGCACGGTAGCACAGTGGTTAGCAGTGTTGCTTCACAGTGCCAGAGTCCCACGTTCAATTCCAGCTTGGGTCACTGCCTGTGCAGAGTCTGCACGTTCTCCCCTTGTCTGTGTGGGTTTCCTCCGGGTGCTCCGGTTTCCTCCCACAAGTCCCGAAAGACGTACTGTTAGGTAATTTGGACATTCTAAAGTTTCCCTCCTTGTACCCGAAGAGGCGCCAGAATGTGGCGACTAGGGGCTTTTCACAGTGACTTCATTGCAGTGTTAATGTAAGCCTACTTCTGACAATAATAAAGATTATTATTCTGCTCAGTTAAGCTTAATTCAATTTAAAATTTGGTACAGAATTCAATTCATCAAGGCCAGAATTAGCAAGTTTTTTCCAATACAAACAATAAATGCGACAGATGTTCACTTTCCCCCTGCGGACTATATCCACATGTTATGATCATGCTCGAAGCTGGCTTGGTTTTGGTCATTCTTCTTTGACACTCTTTCCAAAGTTTTAGATATTGGTTTGCAGTCTTGTCCTTTGATGACCATATTTGGAGTCCCACCTGAACCGGCCAGTCTCATTAAATAAGGCAGACATCATTGCATTTTCTTCGTTAATAACCCGCAGGTGGATTCTATTAACTTGGGAGTACCCCAAAACTCCACTGTTTCATCCTGGTTAGAGGTCTTGATGTCTTTACTTCATTTGGAGAAGATTAAATATACCATAAGTGGATCTACTAAGAAATGTTATCGTAGATGGCAGCCTTTGGTTTCATAGAATCATAGAATTTACAGTGCAGAAGGAGGTCATCAGCCCATCGAGTCTGCGCCGGCTCTTGGAAAGAGCACCCTACCCAAGCATACAGCACCATATCCCCATAACCCAGTAACCCACTCAACCAACACTAAGGGCAATTCTTGACACTAAGGGCAATTTAGCATGGCCAATCCATCTAACCTGCACATCTTTGGACTGTGGGAGGAAACCGGAGCACCCGGAGGAAACCCACGCACACACAGGGAGAACGTGCAAACTCCGCACAGACAGTGACCCAGCCGGGAATTGAACCTGGGAACCTGGAGCTGTGAAGCAATTGTGCTAACCACTATGCTACCATGCTGCCCTAACTAGTTAACCAGTTAATTACTGCTGACTGTTAATTTAAATTGTTTTTTTTGTAAAGGGTATGTTTGCTTGCTTTTTTACTAGGGAGCTGCATCAATATATTGTAGTGCGCTTTGTTTGTTTGCTCCTTAATTTTTGGGAGAAACCATAAGAATTTTAAAAAATAGCCTTTAATACCTTCAATGATGCTTACTCCCCATGACGTATTGTGTGTTTTGCATGGGGATGCATTATTTTTTACACACGTCTATTCGCACTTCAAATTTGTGTATAACGAATAAGTGAGTTACTTTAACTACACTTCATGAAAACAGATAAAGCTAATATGGTTTGCTTTGCACAAGACAAAAGTTTTTCTCCATGAATATGTTCAAGAAATCAGAACTCAAAAGGTATGACAGCATTTACTCTGGAACAGAAACTGAAAGCACTCTTCAAAAGGCAAGTTCAAAACAGGAAAAGATCTGTTATTTTAACCTTAAGTAACAACAATTAACCTGTATTGATGAGAAAATAGGGCACTATTGTAATAAAAAGAATTAATAATTAACTCAAAAGCACATATTAGAAAATACTGGGTGTGGAATTGTGAATGCTTTGAGTCACTGGACGGCATCTACATGTTCAGCCACTTAGCACATTAACTACAATGGCATTCAAAATAATTTCAACAACAACATTTTAAAAATGAATTTATATTGTCCCTTTTAATACTTTTGGACATGCCAAAGTGTATCAAAGTTAATACAGTACTTTTGATGTAATTTCACTGTTCTAATGTAGGTAACATAGCAGCTATTCTGTGCACAGAAAGACCCCATAAACAATGGCATAAATTAACAGATAATCTGATTTAGTGCTGTTGGTTGAGGGATAAATATTGGCCAGTACACTGGGTAAACTCCTTACTGTTCTTTATGGCATAGGATCTTCTCATCTGAAAGATAGTACCTTCGACAGCACACAACTGATGTGTTAGCCTATCTCATATGCTCGATTCTCTGCGATGGATCGTAAACCCACAAGCTTCTGATGCAGTAGAGCAGTATCACTGTGCCAAAGCTGTTGGTAATTAGGATGGGATTCAAAATATTCTGGTTGGACCCTGATTTCTTCAGCAGATATACCTGGGAACAACACTACTCAGTTTACTCACATTGTACGATTCCAAACAGTTACGTCTGTGTAGCTGACAAACACTTAGTCGCCTCGTATCCAAGGTCTTGCAAGTTTTTTCAGATGCGTATTGATGTTTATCCACTGGCAGATTACTCCTTTCATGTAGAGCTTCAAAGCATCTGTTGCTTCTGGCTATTTAAGAAACTTGTTTGAAACTTAGCTGCTGATAACTGTTTCTCCTCAGTCATGTTGTATTCAAACAGAATGCAGAGTGAAAGGTAGCCTTAGCCACTCCACGTCTTAAAGATGTAATTACTTGATAAGTTCAAATCAGCAATTTCTCTTCGAAATGTAGACGTAGGAATTTATAATGAAGTAAGGTTGACAAGTGTGTGCAGATGCAAGATTTTTAATGAATCGATAACTTTGATTTTTGCATTAAACTGGATAGTCATGTTTGAAAAATACTCCATAATGCATTACTGTCATGGATCTAATGGTACTAATTAAATTTACTATTTTGTATGAAGTAGACTACCTGAATCAGAGGAAGCAATGTAATAGTTGTTTTGTTTATTTAACATGTAAAATATTTTGACCACATTTTTCCAACGTAGAATCTATATTAATTATTTCAATGATGTCTATTTGTAGATGTTTTGAACCATTATACCAGATATTTTAATAACCATTTTTAGTGGGTCTCCTAGCTGCTAGTCTTACTGACTCCCAGCAACTGCACATTCGCCTTGCAGCAGGCTGTGAAATATCCACACTTTTGGGTACTTGGTGTTTGTGCTGGTCTTTGCACTGTATAATCAGTTTCAAATTCCCTTATCAGCACACAGGAATTGCAAGAATTTGTTTCTATATTGCACTTCAATCCCAAGTCACCTTCCGGTTATTATTTTTAAATTTAAAGTATAATCCACTCTGCAGCAGATAATATAGCACTGGTGTGAAAGCAGATTTTTAGTGTACAATTTTTCATCACACATCTCCTATCTTCGAGCCATTGTTCATAGGCACCTTAAACGTAACTTTCAATGTTCAGTACAATCTTGCACCAACATAAATAGGGTGATAGATATATTACAGTGAGGAGCAAACTATGTCTAGCAAATTTGTTCAGCTTTCACAGTTTATTCATTATGCCCACTCATGCTAATTGATCAGGAAACCCAGAAGTCAGAGGTAAACATATTTCGAAAACCCCTTTATCCCCATGTGCAGTCATGCTCTTTTAAAAAATATATTTTTTAAATTAAAGTTTTGCAAAGTTTTTCATAATAGATAGTAATAATCCTAACACAGCACAATAGAGTGAACATTAACATAGTGCAAAAAGAGAATATACAATAGCAATTAACTAGACGTGACCCCACGTATAACATATAACAAAAGGCTGACAAGATCAAATCTTAGAAATCTTCAAGTCATTCAAAATGACAAGGCATTAAATATATAGGGTTGGATTTAAACAGTTCATGTGCTGGCAGAAGAGCATGGCCAAAGAGAAAACGGGGAAGAGGGGAGGGCCGCAGAAGCGGAACGAGACGACAACCGCAGCGAACTCCGTCTGGGAGAAGCAAGGGACGACAACACCACGAACAGATGCCTACTTATGTGTGTAAATAATTTTGCCAAGTGCACAGAGCTGCTGCTGTTGAGCGGGGGCATAATACCGTCCGATGGCTTCTCAGGGAAAATTAAAACGTCGTCAGCAGCAGCGACCCGTAGGGGAGTCGGGGTGAGTGCTCTGTTGGGAGGGTGTGGGAAGACTGAGGCGCGTGGGGTCACGACTAGTTAATTGCTATTGTATATTCTCTTTTTGCACTATGTTAATGTTCACTCTATTTTGCTGTGTTAGGATTATTACTATTTATTATGAAAAACTTTGCAAAACTTTAATTTTAAAAATATATTTTTTAAAAGAGCATGACTGCACATGGGGATAAAGGGGTTTTCGAAATATGTTTACCTCTGACTTCTGGGTTTCCTGATTAATTAGCATGAGTGGGCATAATGAATAAACTGTGAAAGCTGAACAAATTTGTCTTTTGTTGAAACACCTGGACAACGTTACAAGGCAGCACCTTGCTTCACAGATGCCTCTCCAGAGCTGATGCTAGGGGCTGCAAATGTGAGTTTTGAGCAGATCTATCAATTCCAGGCTGGACAAACATGAAGCACCTTGGGCCATCAACAGCAGCAGAATTGTTCTCAACCACAATTATAACCTCATGGCCCAACATGGATGATAATTCTCCTCCGGAGATCCCTAGCATCACAGTCAGTCTTCAGCTAATTCGATTCACTCCACATGACATCAAGAAATGGTTGCAAGCATTGGATACCGTAAAGACTATGGGCCCTGAAGATATTCAACAATAGTACTGAAGACATGCTTCAGAACTAGATGCGTCCAGATCCAAGCTGTTCCAGTAGTTAGAAAACTGACATTTACCCAGCAACATGGAAAAGAGCCCAGGTATGTCCTATACACAAGAACAGAGGTCAGACAGAGGTAAGGTGGGAGTGATTGCCCTTGACATCAAGGCAGCATTTGACCTATTGATGCATCAAGGTGCTGTCAATGGGAATGAGGTGAAAACTCTCCGCTGGTTAAAGTCATAACTAGCACAAAAGGAGGTTGTAATTGTTGGAGGTCAATAATCACAGTTCCCAGACATCAATGCAGGAGTTCCTATGGGTAGTATCCTAGGCCCAATTATCTTCATCTGCTTCATCAATGGGCTTACTTCCATCATAAGGTCAGATGTGGGGATGTTCGCAGATGCTGCACAATGTCCAGCACCACTCACAACTCCTCAGATAATGAAGCAGTTCATGTCCAAATGCAGCAAGACCTGGACAATATCCAGGCTTGGGCTGACAAGTAACATCCATGCCACACAAGTGTCAGTAAATGACCAACTCCTATGAGAGAATCTAACCATTGCTGCTCAACATTCAATGACACTACCATTGCTGAATCCCCTAATATCAACATCCTGGGGATTACCATTGACCTGAAACTGAACCAGACTAGCTATATAAATACTGTGGTTACAAGAGAAAGTCAAAGGCTAGGAATTTTGTGTTCAGTAACTCGCCTCCTAACTCCCCAAAGCCTGCCCACCATCTACAAGGCACAAGTCAGGAGTGTGTGACTTACCTGGATGAGTGCAGCTCCAACAACATTCAAGAAGCTCAACACCAACCAGGAAAAGCAGTCCACTTGATTGGCATCTCATCCACAAACATTCTTTCCTCCACCACCAACGTACAGGGACAGCAGTGTGTTCCATCTGCAAGATCCAGTGCAGGAACTCACCAAGACACCTTAGACAGCACCTTCAAAACTCACGACGACTGCCATCTAGGAGGTCTAGGGCAGCAGACACATGGGAACACCACCAGCTGGAAGTTCCGTACAAGCCACTCGCCATCCTGACTTGGAAATATATCACCATTCCTTCACTGTCAATGGGTCCTGGAACTCCCTTCCTAATACTGTGGGAGTACTTAGACTCCATGGACAGCAGCAGCTTAAAAAGACAGCTCACCATCACCTTCTCAAAGGGAATTTGGGATAGGCAATAGATTCTGTGCTAGCCAGCAATGCCTACATCCTATGAAAGAATAAAACAATGCTGGGAGGGAGATATTCTTCCCTGCCAATGGGAGGAAGAAGTCTACCACAGAGGACAAGGTGGTGTGGCTGGAAATTGCTGACACGGTTAGCAGGAGCATAGCATCCTGTAGTGAGTGACGAATTGTATTAGAGTATATTCTGAAGTGAGTTTAACCCCAGCACCTGCCTCACTCTGCTTTTTCAGACTTACTAGAACACATTACTCCTCATAACAGCTTACCTCCCCTCAGTCTACGCAACTTCTCACATCCTTATCCGACCATCCACCATTGACACTCATCCTTGTCTTAATGTAATGTCACAACTATGCATCATAGTGACTCTCAAAACATGTAGTCCACGAACACATATTTCGTTGTTTTACTCATCCCTCACTACTTGCAGAAAAGAACTGAACGATAGGGTGTGGCAGTGAATCAGGTGGTCAGGGAGCTCTGAAGAAGTTGTACAAACTCAAAACGTTATCTATTTCACTCTCCACATATGCTGCCAGACCTGCTGCGTTTTTTCAGCATTTTCTGTTTTGGTTTTTAAAAAATGTTGGATTGTTACATTTCTTCTTTTCTGTAAGATTAGAAATGTTTGTTTCATTTTCCCATACAGCCTGCTGACTTGTGAGACAAGAGTTAACAATGGTAAGAGAAGATTTAAAGATATAAAATGATGTCAATACCAGGGATACTTTGTTAATGTTGCTTTCTCTTGGGCAATGGTAAGGGCTGGGCCGGGGTGATGGTTGGTTCAGAATTTTGTTGCCAGATGGGCTCAATGTTTCAATCTAACTAAAATGTACCAGAATTAGGTTATCCCTGACAGCTATGTGTGCCACTGTAAGCTCCCACCCCTCCCTTCAGCTCTTCCGAAAAAGTTGTGTGCTGAGCACCTTTTTCCTCCTGGAACTTCAGTTGTTGCTGCTGCATCATGTTAATGCAAGGTGCAGTACGCCATTATTGTTCTCAATAATTGAACTGGTGTATAATGAAGGGTGCCTCCAACTCTGTCCCATCTTCAGCATCCGATTGCTTGCTTGATGACAGCTCTCATGGCCTGGTGGCTTTGAGTGTATTTATCCTCGGCAACATTGCATGGACTCCCAAAGGGGTGTAAACAATTATGTCTTCGGTGGGAATACCTCGTCTCCGAGTATCCAGCTACAAACTCCACTTTGAGGTGTGAAGAGCCCAGGGAGATTTGATTGGTGCAATACGAAAGCAATATGGCAGCTCCTTGCAAATCTTGGGGAAAAATAAGCATGATAACCTTTTTTGCAGCTGCATGTGAGTTGGACATTGATGGGAATGTTAGCCCTGTGGCTGCTGAAAGTGACATTGTGATCTGTGACCCTAGCTCGCCACGTGTGCAATCAATGACTCCCTGGGCCAGCAGGAAACCAGCCAAAACCACACAGCGATTTATATCCCAAATATGTCTATGCTCCATGATGGATTTGTAGTATTTGCTTAAGATGCAAGTACTTCATTTCCTTAATCATTCTCTTCTCAGCAGATGGGCCGAGCTGACTCCTTGGAAGAGGAGTAAGAACTTCTGGAGATTCTATTGAATCATTAGAACTGTTATACTGAGATATCCTAAATCGGAAAGTAGCCAGCCTGCTGAAATTCTAGAGAAAGGCTAAAGGATAATGGGGCCGAATGAAATCGGGTTTGTGGGCAGAACTGAAATTGACCTGGGAAAATTGAGACAATGGAGAGATGATAGTTTGATTTAACCTTTGATCATAAATTAATAAATGACTTATTGGAAAGTAACATTCCTTTTACTCATTTATAAACAGAGTAAATACGTTATAACTGATTACAGGATGAGGGTAGATGGGCATAGTGCTAATGCCATTGAACGAGTAATCCAGGAGCTTCAGGCCAATGCTCTGGGGATGTTGGTTCAAATCCTACCACGGCAGCTGGTGGAATTTAAACTCAGTTAATAACAATGGAACATAAATCTTATCTCAGTATGGTGACCATAAAACATATCATTAATTGTTGTAAAAACACATCTAGTTCGCTAATGGCCTTTAGAAAAGGAAATCTGCCATCCTTACCTGGTCTGGCCTACACATGACTCCAGATACTGTAGCCACGTAAAATGGCTGCGTTCCAATTAATCTGGCCAAAACCCAGTTTGAAATGGCTAACCCGAAAGACTGCTGGGAAAAGCAGCTAACAAGACACAAGCAGGCAGCAGCAGACAGTATTGCATATTCGGCTCTGGGGAAGTTAGCCCAGATCGATACTCAGGGCTATCAACAGCCCATCAACCCAGGTATTTGCAGTTACATTCAGGACTGTTTGCAGCCCATCTATTCAGACATCTTCAGTTAAATCGGCTATCCCCGGGAACAATTGCAACATATTAGCAATTGAATACCGGGCCAGACCTGTCGGCGCCTGCAGTGGCCGAAACAAAGACAGGTGAACGACCACCCCCCGATCGAGGAATCGCCTCACCATTGGACACATCGACCCCAGGGATTGGGGACAAATCCAATCACTTGGGACTCAGGGTCAAGGACCGCCCCGGGAGGCGGGAAGCCCCTGGGCCCTATAAAAGTGAGAGGCCAAATTCAGATCTCTCTCTCTCCTCTTCGCCTGCTCGAGACCTTTGCAAGAACAGCAACCGGCAACAGTAAGTTTGAATCCAGCGATCGCTATCCGATAGAGACACCTAGCCACCGACCTGTAGCAGCCTTTTGAATCCCGCGGGCCAGATCTGATTGGACAAGCCATTCGTTTCCCTGACCTGGTGGGCTCTTCCTAAGTTAAGTATTGGCCAGTCGTGATAGGTTTATTATATAGAAAGTAGTATTATGGTATTAATATTGCTTGTTGTATATAATAAATGACCGTTGTTTTAATCCTTACTAAGCGGTGTGCTGTATTATTAATCATAACCTGAACTTGAACCACGTGGCGGTATCATAAAGATACCTGGCGACTCATGAGCAAAGGTGACGTAATCAGAGCAAATAGACTAAGGCTAAAAAGAGCAACAATACACAGTAAGGTGGCTGACTCCTAACTGTCTTCTGAAATGGCCAGCAGGCCACTGGGCAATTAGGGATGAGCAACAAATGCTGGCCTTGCTAGCAGCACCCACATCCCATGAAAGAATAAATAAATAAAAGCTTCATGCCTGAAAATCCATATCATCCATTTGCATTGTGAGAGAATAATCAAAGACTCTGCAACTTCAGCTAGTATGGGGAAATATATGCTGATATCCCCGCCCATTAGTTTCATAGAATCTCTACGGTGCAGAAGGAGGCCATTGGCCTATTGAGTCTCCACTGACCTTCCAAAAGAGTACTCCACTGAGGCCCCCTCCATATCCTCGTAACCCCTGAAATCCATCTAAGCTTTGGACACTGAGGAGCAATTGTTTAGCATGGCCACCTATCTTGCATATCTTTGGGCTGATAAGGTTGTGTCAATTAAGCAATCGGCAAGTCAAGATTGTTGAGAACTACTAATTGAATCAAAGTCAACCTTCAAGATTTTAGAAGAGAATGATACACCTCAAGGTCACTGGAAACTTTGTCAGTATATTGTGCGGTGTTGGTTTGAGCAATTATCTATGGCTGGAGATGCAGAAAGAACTGGGTCATATCCTAGCCAAAGTTGAAGGTTATATTGATACTTATCCTTGCAAAAGTAATGGCAGAATTAGTCGTGACAGGCAAGTATCTTTTTCCCTTCAAAATATGAAATGAATAAAAATGAGATATCTTATAAAACAGCTCCTACTCCAGTAGCAAAATACACTGAAGGTCGTTTCTCGCCAAACCAAAGAGTAAACACCGAGTGCAATTTTTGGCCCATACAGTCCATGGACCAGTATTACTGTTCTTAGTTATGTTGTAAATGTAAATTACAATTTTATTTCTCCCAGGTAGCACACATAGAATCCCTGTATCACTTTAGACCATCAAGCATACCAGATCCATTGTCAAACAGGGCATCAGATAAAACGGATTTCATGAAAGTCAACTTACCTTCACGTTGAGAGTGGAGGGCAGGACCTCCAAGTTATGACAGACCATGACATTTCCACACATGTGCAGACCGGGAGGAGGCTGCGAACAGGTAATTCAGCATTTTAAGTTCTTTGGGTTAAGGATGGGCCCAGCGCAGCGACACAAAGATGGAAAACGGCGCAAAAAACCCGGGTCGCGTGACAAGAAGCAGGATGCCATTTAAAACAAGTATCTCAGGAAGAGGAACAGGGGAAAGTTTCCAAAGGGGAGATCAAGACAGGGGACAAGGACAGGAAGAGATCACAGTTGAGTTAAAAATTAGGAAAAGGGTTGCGGCTTTCAGACTAAGTGAAGAGAGCTCAGGGGAATCCTGCTAATTGAAGAGGGCACAGAAGAAGCCCTGATAATTGAAGAGGGCTCAGGAGAAGCCCTGAAGATCCAAGAAGGCAGCTGAAGGTTTGTACATCTGTGCTGCCATTGGAGCAAATATTGAGCAGTGGCATTCTGCTTGGCAAGGCTGAAAAGCTGAAATTATACTTGTAAGTCAATGCATGAGTGTACTTGGGAATCTAGAGGAATGGAATCTCGGAAGGCGGGTTTTAAACCCTGCGAGATGCGCTTTTGTTGAAGTTGTCTGAATTGGAATAACATTTGGAGAGAATTTCAAGACAAAATCTTTGAGCGTGATTAGAAACCCTCATAAGAGAGACAGAGTTTGGTTGACTCAGTGTTACAGACATCTGATTGGGTTGCGAAATCCATGGAATCTGTTCTGGTTGCATTTGCTATTTATTGTGTATTGTTGTGCGTTCGACCACATTTCGCTTGTTAATTCACACATACCTCATACTTGCCATGAATTTTAGAGTATAAGATGGATATTGTAAGTTTTTTCATCTTTCTAACTTTGTCCAGTAAAGTTTATTTTTGTTTGTTCAAAACCCATTGAACATAGTGGCTTTCTTAATAAGTATCTTGGATCTCAAACTTCCCCTATTTTAAATAGAACATTATTGGTCAATAACCAGATCGTGTCAACAACTTGGGACCTGACCCAAGGATCATAACATGGGTTATGTTATTGACAAGAGCTTAATGGAATAAATTAGTTGGACTCATTGAATTGTTCTTACAGAATTTGAGATGACATATTTCACAAGAAAATTTTTTAATGGTGTTACTTGGTGAGAATGGTATCATCTTTACAAGAATGAAATGGCAGTAAAGAGCCTAGTTTAATTTCATACCTTGCAGCAACATAAACAAAACAGCCAATACTGTTGATTATTTTTTAAGACTTCCCTTTCAAGAACATGCACTTTGAAGATTATTTTGTCAACTAAAGGCGACTGGTTACACAATAAGATTTTAACAACATAGAGACACAAACAATGACCATCTTGAAGTCGTAGATGAGAAATTGAAATATACATCATTTGCGATTGGCGTAATATTGACACAATTTCAATCTTTATCCCGTCAGAGAGGTAGTATTATTATACCTCTGACACCTACATCACAACATGATCTACATCTCAAGCATTATAACAGTATTAACAATGAAAGAAATCACAACCGTTAACGATCCAGTTATAATCCATAGAATCCCTACAGTGCAGAAGGGGGTAATTCGCCCCATTAAATCTGCATCGACCCTGTGAAAGAGCATCCTACCCAGGCCTACTCACTCCTTCACCCTATCCCGTAACCCTGCCTAACCTGCACATCTCTGGACACAAAGGGGCAATTTTAGAATGGCCAATCCACCTAACCGGCACATCGTTGGACTGTGGGAGGAAACCGGAGCACCCGGAGGAAACCCATGCAGACATGGGGAGACTCAGTCAATTGGAGAATTCTCCGAGTTCCAGTTATTCTCAGAGGTAAAACTTTTGTTCACTGTCGCTTGTGAATGCCCCGGTCCTTTGTTGTAGTTACTTACTTCCAAGCTAATTCAGCGGTTTACATTCTTTTGCAAAAAGACACAGAGACCAACTGCACATTCTCCCACTAATTTCAAACTAGGCAATCTTCAAACATCTGGGACGGGATTCTCCGACCCCCCGCCGGGTCGGAGAATCGCCGGGGGGGCGGCGTGAATCCTACTGCTGTAATGCCGGTCCCGCCGACGTGAAATAAACCACCTCCCTTACCAGCAGGACCAGGCGGCGCGAGCGGGCTCCGGGGTCCTGGGGGGGGGGGGGGCATGGGGCGATCTGGCCCCGGGGGGTGCCCCCACGGTGACCTGGCCCGCGATCGGGGCCCACCGATCCGCAGGTGGGCCTGTGCCGTGGGGGCACTCTTTCCCCTCCGCGTCGGCCATAGCCTCCGCGATGACCAATGGGGAGGTGACCCCCCCCCCCCCCCGCGCATGCGCGGGGGTGATGTCAGCAGCCGCTGACACTCCCGCACATGCTTCGGCCCCGGCTGGCGTGGCGCCAAAGGCCTTCCATGCCAGCCGGCGGGACGCAACCACTCTTGCGCAGGCCTAGCCCCTAAAGGTGAGGGCTTGGTCCCTAAAGGTGCGGAGAAATCCGCACCTTTGGGGCAGCCTGACGCCGGAGTGGTTCACACCACTCCATCCCGCCGTGATCCCCCACCCCGCCGGGTAGGGGAGAATCCCACCAGTTTCCCTACCTGCCTTCCATAACCTCAAATGATGAAGCTAGTGTTTTCCTCTGCTTACAGTGCAGGTTTATCTGTCATTTACTTTGGCTATCTTCTCTCAGTGAGCTGCAAACTGCATTATGTCAAACCTGTAACTAAATACTCTCCCAGTAAAGAGTCAGATAAAAGGAAACCAGGGAATCTGCCAGAGCTCTACCTATCTCCATATTGACATAGCTTTCCCTGGGCTGTCTTCAATTTGAAGTTTAAGAATCCTTCATTTCTAATTTTGTTTTGATCTGATGAAGTTATTGGCTTTACAAACTTTCAGGGGTTACTCAATGCTTTTCAACTCATTTACTGTGGCTCTATTACAAACTGCCATTACTGCAAGCTTTGCAGACATCACATCTATTTCTCTAAGTAAGACCATCTGCTGTTTTATACCTCTCTCTTTCTCTTCCACTCTAACCTAATTAAGCAAACATGGGTCACCTTTTGAACTGCCATTTCTTGAGGTGTTCTGGCAATCTTTAAAGCGTAGCATTTTAATTTAATCTTTCTAGCTGTTAACCTCTGAAGACAATGTCGCCTCAAAAGTTTAAGTGTCATCGGCTCCAAGATTGTTTTAATTTTGCCAATCCAATTTTGTACAGATAAACCTCAATTCCCAAAACTAAACATTATATCCGAAAACACAAGAACTAGACTTTCAAAGTAAACTTACATAACAATGTACACCCTCTTAATAGGATTGAAGCCATGTTTTGTTGTTACCCCTGGTTTACCATACATAAGTTCTGTAAATTTGGCTGTATCCTGAGAGATATGGTAGAATGAATGGCAAACAAACAATTTGCTGTTGGTGTGTTGAACTGCTTTGCATCCTATTAGGAGGAAGTCATTGTACATTTTTGCTTCTAATTTCAATTATCGAATCAGAAGCTCTTCTCATACCTGTACCACGCTGTTGCTTCAGGTTCTAAGCTAGGCCCACAGATCTGTGGCCTGAGCTTGTATGTTTTCCAGGAGAAAGTTTATTCCTCCTTAACTAGCACAGTTCAGTTAAATTTAAAATCGAGCTCCCTTTCTCAATTATACTCTGTGAAATAACAAGTGGAGGAATCCTCCTGAAACGCCTCCAGGAGGTTTGGCGTCAGCACATGCCTTGGCTAATGCCTTTGGTTCAAATTGTGAAATCATATGCTGGCACTGTTTAGCAGACACCTGCCACTGCTTCAGTCTGGCATGATACAGGGTAATTATCCAAGCTGCCTCTTCCTCATCCCTTAATTTGATGTTTAGTACTTTCGTGGCTCTTAACAGACATTTCCCTTTCCAGAATGGGCAGTCTACTACCACCTCAGCTAGTACAATTTATAAAATCATGGCTAAAAAAAATTCTCTCCTTCATATACTAATCGGCCTGCACCAACTGTGAGCTTGCCAAGGTGAAAACATGAACCTGCTGTAAAGAGGATATGGTTAATTATTAATGTGTACTGGAACTCAGAATACCCGACGATTTTGAGTTATCAACTCAATAAACAAACAGCAAACTTAGTCATTGGTCCACATGCACGCTTGAACAAGTATTTCCTCTCTCTGTGCCCTTTATCGTTAATAAGCTTGCGGCATCATCCTTTTCAAATTTATTCTGGGGTTGTAGCTGATCCTCTTGTACTCAAACATTTGGGAACCAATGGGAGCGGTCTACACTTCCACTCATTTCATGACTCCATAAAATGTAGTTAAGAGTTTTATGTCTGTCTCTCAGCAGCCTTACATTTGAACTGTCTGAAACCAAATTTAGAAACAGGTTTGTCATACATAACTTCACCTATATCCTAATTCAATTCCTTAACTTCCCCTTCTGATCACTATTTCCCAGCATTCTGCATCTCCAGAGGTGATGCTTTCTACATACGTTTATGTAGTTTCCCAAACCATTTTAAGTTTATGCCTACACAAGCTTCTCATGTGAAATTATAATAATTAAAAGAATCATGAAATATTTTATTAAAGACTTTCTCTGCATACTACATGCAGGTATATAGTCATTACTTTCCAAATGAATGTTGGTTTTTCTCCCCATGTTTCACAACCCATCTGTGCCAGCAATTCAAACACTCTTTAAAAATCCATCTATGTCTTTCCATAATTAAATGCTGGAGCAAAATTGGGTTTATTAACCAGGCCAGAATTGCAAAACATCATGTTTATGCAACACCATGGTGCCATTCTTCCATTTCTGCAGTATCATGGTTACGGGGCTGCACGGTGGCAGTAGTTAGCAGCTCCAGGGCCCAGGTCCAATTTGGGCCTCGGGTGACTGTCTGTGTGGAGTTTGCACTTTCTCCCCAGATCTGCATGTGTTTCCTCCGGGTTCTCCGGTTTCCTCCCACAGTCCAAAGGTTAGGTGGATTGGCCATGCTAAATTGCCCCTCAGTGTGCAAAGGGTTAGGTGGGGTTACTGGGTTACGGGGATAGGGTGGAGGCATGGGCGTTAAGTAGGGTGCTCTTTCCAAGGGCCAGTGAAGACTCGATGGACCGAATGGCCTCCTTCTGCACTGTAAATTCTATGATTCTATGCAGAGCCTACACAGACTTTTATTCTCTTTTTCTTTATATTCAAATTGCTTTTCTGCATCCTCGCTTTGAACATTTCCTATTTATATGCTCTTATCTGACAAGCTAATTCTAGTTTGCGGCCAATGTCTTTGAGCCCTGACAGGCATTTTTCACTCCTGGTTGCTTCTGTTGTTCAGTTTAATTCCAATTTGTTCGTAATTCAAATGGTATTAATCCCACTTACCTGTCACTAATCAATAAATGTTATCAAGCATGGGGTTCTACCATGTTTCATGTTACTTTAGATATGTGCCACACACTTTTTTCTTTATAATAAACTTACTTATTTGTTACGATCCGGTCAGGAACGATTAACTTTTTTGTTGAAAGTTTGAAATCCCAGTCACCCACACAGAAAATAAATCCACAATTTCCCACAGTTTTTTTGAAAATTTAGAGTACCCAATTCATTGTTTCCAATTAAGGGGCAATTTAGCATGTTCACTCCACCTACCCTGCACATCTTTGGATTGTGGGGGTGAAACCCACGCAAACACAGGGAGAACGTGCAAACTCCACACGGACAGTGACCCAGAGCCGGGATCGAACCTGGGACCTTGGCTCCGTGAGCCTGCAGTGCTACCACTGCGCCACCGTGCTGCCCCCTAGTTCCCACAGTTTTAAACTAACAAATAAACATAACATACCAAGTCAGAAAAGTAAAACAATTTACAATATCTATCTTCTGCTTTAACATTCAGAATTAACTTTTTAAAATATTTTTATTCGCCTCCTTTTTCATATTTTCTCCCAAATTTGCAATATAATGTCAATCCCCATATCAACAACAACAATCCCATCCTCCCACCAACCCACAAACAATGGCCCGCTTGTTAACATAAACAAATAAGAAAAAGGAATCAGGAATCACCCATAGTCACCATTAACACATACAGTCCCCCTCCCCCCAACCCTCCCAACCCCCCCCCCCCCACTAATGTTCGATGTTATCCAATTCTTGAAAGTGCATAATGAATAACGCCCATGAATTGTAGAACCCCTCCATCCTTCTCCTCAGTTCAAACTTAACCTTCTCAAGAGTCAAGAGTCAAGAATTCCAACAGGTCCCCCCGCCACACCAGGGCACAGGGTAGAGAGGTTGCTCTCCATCCCAACAGGATCTGACTTCGGGCGATCAACGAATCGAAGGCTACAACATCTGCCTCCGCACCCATTTCCAACCCCGGCTGGTCCGACACCCCGAATATGTCCTCCTGATGGCCCGGGTCCAGTTTCACGTGCACCACTTTAGGAGATTGCCCTAAAAACCTCCATCCAGTAATCCTCCAGCTTTGGACAGGACCAAATCGCACTCGAGGTGGAGGCGTTCACTCTTTGGAGCACCTCACACCGGAACCCTTCCTCCATACCCTCTCCCATCTCTTCCTCCCACTTTGCTTTGATACTTTCTGTGGTGCCTTCTCCTCTTCCAAAATAGCCCCGTAAACCGGCGACACTACCCCATTCTCCAGTCCCCGTCGTCAGCACCTCCTCCAGCAATGTGGAGGCCGGCTCCACCGGGAAGCTCTGTATCTCCTTCCTGACAAAATCTCGAACCTGCATGTATCTAAACATTTCCCCTTGCCCCAGCCCATACTTCGCTCCCAGCTCCTTCAATCCCACAAACCAACCCCCAAGAATCAAATCTTTTAGTGTCTTAATCCCCTTCTCCCATTTCTGAAAATTTCCATCCCACTTCCCTGGCTCAAATCTGTGGTTCCCCCGAAACGGCATTTCCCTTGACCCTGCGCTCAACCTGAAGTGTTGGCGAAACTGCTTCCAAATTCTCATGAAGCTATTATTACCGGACTCCGAGTATTTCCCTGGAGCTGTCGGGAGCGGTGCTCCAACTGAGGCGAGCAAGGGGGGCAGTTTACGAGCATTGAGAGAAGGCGAGTATATTAGCGGGTCAGCTTCGGAGGGAGGCGGCGGCAAGGGAAATTGTTCAGGTGTGGGGACAGGGCAGGGAAGTTGGTAGTACCCCCCGGTGCAGGATCCCCCCTCTCCCCCCCCCCGCAGGCCGCCCCCCCAGCATTCACGCACCGTTCACGACGGCAGTGAACAGGTGTGGACGGCGCCGGGGGGAACCCGTCGTTTTGGCCTGGCCGCTCGGCCCATCTGGGCCTGAGAATAGCGGGGGTGCCGGAGAATCGCCATTTTGGGTGTCTCCGGCGATTCTCCGGCCTGCGGAACTCGACGGGAACTCCCACTTGGGAGAAATCGCGGGAGAGCGTCGGACCGGCGTCCCGGGAAATTATGGCGGCCCAGGCGATTCTCCCAACCGGCGCGGGAGTGGAGAATCTCGCCCCATGCCTCCAGTTTTCTCGCTAAGTAAGTCCATCTGTTAATTCCTGAAGTCAATATGTCCCCACCCTTAAGCGTAATAGACTCTTAATTGCCTTTGTTGCATTTGTCATTTTCTACAGTTAAAATTTCATGTTCCCAGAACTAAACATCATCTCTAAAATATTAACATGAGCCATGAACTAGATTTTCTCACAAATTAAACAGATAATTCACAGAGACAGTTACTTATATGCAAGTGTGAGAAACTTTGACCAGTAGGCAGTAACAGTAAGAAAAAAATTATAATAACTTTTAAATGTTTTGGGAAACTTTGTTTCTAAACAACCAAAAAGAACTTTAAGAGTTTAAATCAGTTGTAAAGGGATGCATTATCCAAACATTACAATTTAAACACTGGTCTATGTGATCTGGTGACCCTTGTCCTGGAAAGAGTAAAAATAGGAAGGAAGTTAAAATATAGAGGCTATGTGACACCACAACACAAAAAGGAAAGCGAAAAGCTGAAGAAAGGGGTTCCAGCAGATCCACTCTACCACCACCAATGGAAGCTGAGAACTGAGAATGTTCCAAAAATAAGTATGCCATTTAGGCAAGATTGCACTGGCGGACCCCGATTTACATGGAAATCGCTGTCTTGTGGTGAATCGGCTAAATCCTCAAAGGAAAGGAACTGGAATTCTGTTAAGAACCGTTGCGCTTAAACTGGGACCACATAGGCATGCTGAACCGCTTTCTATTGCGGTGCAATAGTCCTTTGTTGCATCTACTATTCTATCTGCAATTTATAGTTCATACTCACTGTGATTTGTCAGTGAGTTCATGTTTAATTTGCATCAATTCTGATTTTGGTCCAAGTAAAGTTATAAAAACGTAAAAGACTTGTTGCTAGTTTTTTCATTTAGGTGTCGGTAAATTTGGTTAGTTTTGTTATGATAGTCTATTTGCTGGTATGTTAAAAAATCATTTAAATCAATGTTTATTATTACTTATGCCATCACAGGAAGTTATGTCAGCATACACATTGCAGAAAAGTCGAGAATGGAAATAGATGGAATGGCATTCATCGATGAGTACAACACCACAGGGACTGGTACACTTCCATCAGTACTGCAATTAAGAAGGACAGCTCGATTTTATTATGCTTAGACCCAATAAACACAGCCTTAAAAATATGTCTTCATAAGATACAAACACGAGAAGATTAAACTTAATGTTTGCTGGAGCAAAACAATTTTCTAAATTAGATGCAAAATATATTGTCCCTTATACTTGTCAAGAGAGGCGCAAGAGCTAACAACGTTAAAATGCTGCCAACAAACTCCTTTGGCAGATACTGTACTTTCCGTTTACCATTTGGTCTTGTCGGCCAGCCAGGATACCATTCAAAGCACATGGATCAGCAATGGAACGGGTCCCGGTCTGTGTGCACTGGGACGATATTGCCAGAGTAGGACATACAGAGAAAGAGCATAATAGTAACCTACGCTTAGAATCATAGAATCATAGAAGTTTACAGCATGGAAACAGGCCCTTCGGCCCAACCAGTCCATGCCGCCCAGTTTTTTACCATTAAGCTAGTCCCAGTTGCCCGCACTTGGCCCATAACCCTCTATACCCATCTTACCCATGTAACCATCTAAATGCTTTTTGAAAGACACAATTGTACCCGCTTCTACTACTACCTCTGGCAGCCCATTCCAGACACTCACTACCCTCTGAGTGAAGAAATTGCCCCTCTGGGCCCTTCTGAATCTCTCCCCTCTCACCTTAAACCTATGCCCTCTAGTTTTAGACTCCCCTACCTTTGGGAAAAGATGTTGACTATCTACCTTATCTATGCCCCTCATTATTTTATAGACCTCTATAAGATCACCCCTAAGCCTCCTACGCTCCAGGGAAAAAAGTCCCAGTCTATCCAGCCTCTCCTTATAACTCAAACCATCAAGTCCCGGCAACATCCTAGTAAATCTTTTCTGCACTCTTTCTAGCTTGTTAATTGAGACAGGCAGATGCAAAAGTTTGATTTTTAACATCAAAAAGAGCTCCATTAAGGCAGAGATCACTTAAGTATTTTCAGTTCCATTTACCTGAACTCAAGTATCTGCCCGGATCCAGACAATGGCAACATTATAGGGCAAAGATGGCCTCCAAAAGGTGACTAGGTCTATTCAATTTCCTTGTTGCATACATACCAAGCTTCACATGGAAGTTATCACCACCAAGAGAATTATTGAACAATGACATGCTATTCCTATGGCAGAACGATCACTGTCATGATAGGGAGATATTAGGAACTTGGGTCCAGAAGTGGGGTCCAAGATGTAGCAGGCAATTTATTGGTTAAACAGACGGAGGGAAAAGATTGCCATCAGCAGAGTCAGGGGGATCCACCTATAGTCTTGAGTTACGTTACCCCATTGAGACTTAACCTTGTTAGTGGGAATACACAGGATGCCCGATTCAGCCAGGATGATCCACTCAAGATCCACTCAAGACGCTGGACAACCTTGTTTGACCATCCATCAGCCCAAATTAGTCTAATGACTAATTTGTCCATCAATGGAAGGTTAGTTGCATATCAATAGCATGGCTCTGTTCTTTTGAATAAACGCGATGGGGCAATCAGCCAAGGTAACATTGGTAGGTACAAGCCTGGAAACCCCAGAGAACCTTGTTTGATGGGCTGGGCGGAGAGAGAGAGAAAGAATGCAGTATTGAACAATTACAGGGAGAAGGTTGTGGAAGTCGCCCTGAGAGGTCTCTATCGCATCAGGGGATCCCTGTGCATTGTGATTTAAAGTGATGTTAATAGAAACTAATGTGTTCAGCTAAAGAAACTGCATGTAATCTGTTAGTGTTGGAGCTGAAGTATTTGAGTTGAAGTAAAAGTTTAAATAGTTTTCTTTTCTTTTAATAAAGTTTGTTTGTAAAATAACCAAGCTATTTCTAATATTATCACTTCTGTAATAAATCCATCTTTCCACACGGTTGTAAAACTTTTTTTTTAAATGGTTATGGCATCTATATCTCTTAGTTGAGAGCTGACCAGGCATCCGTAACATCACCAAGACACATTCAATGCATCAAAACGAGTGCTTTAACTGAGTAATGTCTTCAATACCATGATCCTTGGAAATTGAAAACATTACAAGTGGATACACTGCAGAAAGGTCTTGCTGCACGTCTTCAAGACGGCAAGCCTGTTACATTTGTTTCAAAAAGTCTTTTGGGCAGCACAAGCAAATTACTCCAATTTCAAAGAAGAGACTTGCTCTTGAGTTTGAGGTCACCAGGTTCCACACATACACATCATGGAAAGAGGTCATAAGCTGTTGGAGGTGATCTGGGGAAAAGCACTCACAAGTGCACTGCCTTGACTCGAGGTCACTCATCAAAATTCAGGACAACTGTGATGTCAGATACAAACCTGGGACAAACAGAAGAAATGGGAGAAGCAGGCCATTCAGCCCCTCAATTTTGCTCTGCCATTCAATAAGATCATGGCTGACCTATTTGTGTTCAAATCCCATCTACTCCCAAAAACATTTGATGCCCTTGCCTAACGGGAATGTATCCACCTTTACTTTAAAAATTTTCAATAACCCTGCTTCTACTGCATTCTAAGTCAGAGTCTCAAAGTTGCACAATTCTCGAGAGAATAATTTTATCCTCATCTCTGTCCTAGAAGGTGATCCCTAATTTTAAAAGAGTACCCCCTCGTTCTGGGCTCACCCACAAGATGAAATATCCTTTCCACAGGAAGAGTTGAAATCCCGAGGGAGACAGTTTAATTGAGGTTTGTGACTCTGAGGTCACTGATATCTGGGTGAGTTTCTGAAAACCTGAAGCATCTCTTGTGTCCAACCACAGTTTGCTTGTTAATTCATATTTACCTCAGGTTCATTCTGAAAAATATGTTTTGTTCCACATGTCTGATTTTGTACAGTAAATTTTACTTTATTTGTTTTAAAACTGTGGGAAACTTGTGGCTTTGTTCTCCTGGTATATGACTGGAATTTCAAACACTGTCTACTTTATTAAAACATTACTGGTTCCTAACTGGATCGTAATACTCTGCTACTGACATTAGACTGACAGGTTTATAGCTACCTGATTTTTCTCTCCCACCTAACAGTGAAGTGACATTCGCACTTTTTCCAATCTGACAGCACAATTCCCAAATCGAGTAAGAGCTTTGGGAAATTATAAAGAACAAAGAACAATACAGCACAGGAACAGGCCCTTCTGCCCTCCAAGCGTGTACTGGTCATGATACCACCCTTGGCCAAAACCCTCAGCGCTTCCTAGTGACGTGTCCCTCTATAACCATCCTATCCCATGTATTTGTCGCGATGCTTTTTGAATGCTGTTAATGTATCTGGTTCTACTACCTCCCCTGGCAGCACATTCCAGGCACTCACCACCCTCTGTGTAAAAAAACCTGCCTCTCACATCTCCTCTAAACTTTGCCCCACGGACCTTAAACCTATGCCCCCTCCACCCTGGGAAAGAGTGCCTGCCCATCCACTCTATCAATGCCTCTTATAATCTTGAAGGCCTCTTATCAGGTCACCCCTCAACCTCCGTCGTTTCAATGAAAACAGTCCAAGTCTATTCAACCTCTCCGCATAGCTAACACCCTCCAGACCAGCCAACATCTTTGTAAACCTTTTCTGCACCCTCTCCAAAGCCTCCACATCCTTATGGTAGTGTGGCAAACAGAATTGTGTGCAATATTCCAAGTGCAGCCTTACCAAGGTTCTATACAACTGTAGCATGACTGCCAATTTTTACACTCGATGCCCCGTCCAATGAAGGCAAGTATTCCATATGCTTTCTTGACTACCTTGCCTACTTGTGTTGCCACTTTCAAAGATCTGTGGACCTGTACGCCCAGATCTCCATGACTTTCTATATTCCTAAGAGTTTGACATTTACTGTATATTTCCCCTCTATGTTAGACCTACCTAAATGCATTACCTCACATTTGTCCAGATTAAACTCCATTTGCCATTTCTCTGCCCAAATCTCCAACCTATCTATGCCCTGCTGTATCCTTCGACAATCTTCAACACTATCTGCCACTCCACTAACCTTGGTGTCATCCGTGAACTTACTAATCAGATCAGCCAAATTTTCCTCCAAATTGTTTATGTATCCTACAAACAACAGAGGCCCCAGCACCAATCCTTGTTGAACACCACTAGTCACAACCTTTTATTCAGAAAAACACCCTTGTACTGCTACCCTCTGCCTTCTGTGACCAAGCCAGTTCTGTATCCATCTTGCCACCTCACCTCTGATCCCAAATGACTTCACCTTTTGTACCAGTCTGCCATGAGGCACCTTGCCAAAGGCTTCACTGAAGTCCATGTAAACAACAACCACCGTCTTCCCCTCATCAATCATCTTTGTCACCTCCTCAAAAACTCGATCAAGTTAATGAGGCACGACCTCCCCTTCACAAAACCATGTTATCTACCGCTAATGAGCACATTTGTTTCCAAATGGATATAAATCCTGGCCCTGAGAATTCTCTCCACTAATTTACCTCTTCAATAATTTACGTGAGGTTCCCGGTGCCTATAGTTTCCTGGATTATCCCTGCTACCTTTCTTAAACAGTGGTACCACATTAGTTACTCTCCAGTCTTCTGGGACCTTACCTGTAGCCAATGAGGATACAAAGATGTCAGTCAAGGACCCAGCAATTTCCTCCCTTGCTTCCCTCAGTATTCTGGGGTAAATCCCATCAGGCTCAGGAGACGTATCTACCTTAATGTATTTTAAAACACCCAACACTTCCTTTTTGATGTCAACATGACCCAGACTATCCACACACCCTACCCAAGAATCATCTTCCACAAAGTCCTTTTCTTTGGTGAACACTGATGCAAAGTATTCATTTAGTACCTTACCCATTTCCTCTGCTCAACGTATTGATTCCCCCCAATGTCCTCACGTGATCCAATCCTTTCCCTGGCTACCCTCTTGCTTTACATATGAATAAAAAGCTTTGGGATTTACCTTAATCCTACTAGCCAAGGAAATTTCATGACTCCTCCTAGCCCTCCTAATTTCCTGCTTAAGTGCCTTCTTAGTTTCCTTATACTCAAGGGTTTTGACTGTCACCACCCTTCTAGACCGTGCAAACGCCTCCTTTTTCTTTTTGATATTGTTCACAACATCCCTCGTTATCCAAGGCTCCTCAAACTTCTCATACTTATCCTTTGTTCTCTCAGGAACGTGACTTCCTTGAATCCTAATCAACTGTCGCTTGAAAAATTCCCACATGTCTCATGTTAATTTACCCTCCAACAGTTGCACCCAATCCAAATTCTTCAATTCCGGTCTAATGTTATCGTAATTTGCCTTTCCCCAGTTTAGCACCTTAACGAGAGGGTTACCCTCATCCCTACCCTGAAACTTACAGAATTGTGGTCACTACTCCCAAAATGTTCCCCTCAACCACCTGTCCAGACTCATTCCCCAATACCAGTGTCCAGTACTGTCCCTTCACTAGCTGGACTATCCACATATTGCATCAAGAAGCCTTCCTGGAAACACCTTACAAAATCTGCCCCATCTAAACCCCTAGCACTAAGTGAGTCCCAGTCAATATAGGGGAGGTTAAAATCCCCGACCACAACAACCCTGTTACTTTTGCACCTATCCAAAATCTCTCTACCGATCTGCTCCTCTACCTCTCGCTGGCAGCTTGTAATTAAACTTCCAACATTGTGTTTGCACCCTTCCTGTTCCTGAGCTCTACTCAGGTTGCCTCATTGTAAGAGCCCTCCGAGGTGTCCTCCCAAAGTACGGCTATATTTTCCTGAACCAGTAATGCTCTCTTTTTTTTCCCCCCCTTATCTCTCCTGAAGGATATATATCCTCCAATGTTCAATTGCCAATCCTGTCCTTCCTTTAACCACGTTTCTACGATCGCCACAACATCATAGTTCCAAGTACTAGTCAGTGCTCTAAGTTCATCTGCTTTACCTGCTATATTGTTATTAGCAATACATTTGCAATTTCCGCACATTTTCCTTTTAATAAGTGGAATCCTGCAGATTTGTCCATCTTAATTCTTATTATCTCACTGGATCATTTAAAACAAAATAAATACAGCAACTTCCTCTCTTGATTAGTTTTCCGTGTATCACTGGTATTTTGATATATTACTGTACTGTGAAGGACAGATGCAAAGAGCTCCTTTAATAGGTATGCCAATCCTAATTATTGGTTACGATATCGCGATGCTAGTTTGTCAAGTTGAAACTAACACACAACCCAACATCTACAAACTGAACTGTGTGTATCTTCTTTTGCATCAAGTCCTACTTGCCTATTATTCCAAGCCACACCAACATTCATTGCTGTCCAGTTTTTATTTGTCTGTAAATCTATTCAACTCTATCCATGCAATCTTCTCCAAGCCTGCACTCCATCGTTCTTTGGTTCGGGCTTATGTTGCATTACTCACACTATTTATGTCATCATTCATACCACATATACTTGAATGCCCTCTCTTGAACCTTGCTGCATTTTCACCAAATTCAAATGCAAGTTCAAAATCTATCTTTTCATGATAAAGTTTCTCACCATCTGGAAATCTTCTTCTGCCGTAGTTGAATGTTTAATTTACCCATGAAGCCAATCTGGCCTTATTTTAATAAATACATACTTTTAAGTTGGTGCTCACAGGCAGACATCAGAAACAGGGGGCGGGATTCTCCGACCTCACGCCGGGTCGAGAATCTCCGGGGGCTGGCGTGAACCCCATCCCCGCCGCCCGACGAATTCTCCGAAGGGTGAAAAGTCGGCGGGGCGTCAATCGCACCGCCTGCCTTGGAGAATGGCAGGGGCGGGCGGGAGACAATGGACTCCAGGGCTGCCCATATTCTCCCGGCCGGATGGGCCGAAGTCTCGCCGATGGGACCATGGGTCACGTCGGCGTAACTCAAAACACCTTTTTAACGGCGTCAACCAGTGCTGATGGTTGACGCCGTCCAGCATGGAGGTAGGTCACGGCCTGGGGGGTGGCCGCAGGAGAGGTGATGGCGTGGCCGCAGTCTCTGTGTGCGAGGGAGAGGTGTGTGTGGGTGTGTGTGAGGGGGGGGGGGCGGGATGAGTGCCGGAGGGGGGGGGGGATGAGTGTCGGGGAGGGGGGATTGAGTACCGGGGAGGGGGGGGGTTGAGTACCGGGGAGGGGGGGGATGAGTGCCGGGTACGGGGGGGATGAGTGCCGGGAAGAGGGGGATGAGTGTCGGGAAGAGGGGGATGAGTGCCGGGTACGGGGGCGTTGAGTGCCGGGTAGGGGGGGGGGGGAATGAGTGCCGGGTACGGGGGGGGATGAGTGCCAGGGAGGGAGGGATGAGTGCCGGGGTACGGGGGGGGTTGAGTGCCGGGGAGGGGGGGGGATGAGTGCCGGGTATGGGGGGGATGAGTGCCGGGTACAGGGGGATGAGTGCCAGGTACAGGGCGGATGAGTGCCGGGGACGGGGGGGATGAGTGCCGGGGACGGGGGGGGGGGGGGGGGGGGATGAGTGCCGGGGACGGGGGGGGGGGGGGGATGAGTGCCGGGGACGGGGGGGGGAATGAGTGCCGGGGCCGGGGACGGGGGGGGGGGGGTGACTGCCGGGTACGGGGAGGTGAGTGCCGGGGACGGGGGGAGTTGGGTGCCGGGGAGGGGGGGGATGAGTGCGGGTATGGGGGGGGATGAGTGCCGGGGACTGGGGGGATGAGTGCGGGGAGGGGGGGGATGAGTGCCGGGGAGGGGGGGGGGGGGTGATGAGTGCCGGGTACGGGGAGGATGAATGCCGGGGAGGGGGGGGGGGAGAATGAGTGCCGGGTTTCGGGGGGGTTGAGTGCCAGGGAGGGGTGGGGGATGAGTGCCGGGTACAGGGGGGGATGAGTGCCGGGTACGGGGGGGATGAGTGCCGGGTACGGGGCGGATGAGTGCCGGGGACGGGGG